>NC_141905.1:26686060-26989090 GCF_057802395.1 Ceratotherium simum simum
GAGACAAGGAAGAAAGAAATTCTCCAGTTGGGCTGGCCCCGTGGCTTAGCGGTTAAGTGTGCGCGCTCCGCTACTGGCGGCCCGCGTTCGGATCCCGGGCGCGCACTGACGCACCGCTTCTCTGGCCATGCTGAGGCGGCGTCCCACATACAGCAACTAGAAGGATGTGCAACTGTGACATACAACTATCTACTGGGGCTTTGGGGGAAAAAAAAAAAGGAGAAGGATTGGCAATAGATGTTAGCTCAGAGCCGGTCTTCCTCAGCAAAAAGAGGAGGATTAGCATGGATGTTAGCTCAGGGCTGATCTTCCTCACACACACAAAAAAAGAAATTCTCCAGCCAAGCTTTCATCTTTGTATTTGGGAAGAGGAGCCCTCCCCAGCAGGTATCCCCTTGCATCTCATTGGCCACAACTGGATCCCATATCCCCCACCTTCTCCACCATCTAGACCAATCATTGGCCAAGGGAATGAGTTGCCATGGCTCATTTAAACCAATCCTGATGCATCTCCTGGGGCTGGGAGAGGGCCCAGAGTCCCAGCCTCCCAAAGATTAAGTCTCTCCAGTTGCTAATTGCACAAACCACGTTGTTAATAGGAAAGGAGAAGGGATGGCTGTTGGGTATGCAAGGGACAGTGTCTGCCACACCCAGTCCTTACCCTTGGCTACCTCTCATTCTCATGGACAAGATCTGGGTCCCAGCTGGAGAGACTGATTTGTTAGATATGTACACAGACAGCTTTGAGGAGTTTTGGAAACTTGGTTCCCTCCTAAGCCACCTTCTCTGGGTTTTGTCTACCCCAAGCTCCCTGGTGACAGGAGTTTGTGTTTTGTCCTCTGGACCTGGGTCTGTAGATCTATGTGTGCATGGGGAGCGGTGACACCATGGTTCACCATGTGTGAACACAGCTACAGTAACTAGCTCACTGCCCATCCCAGAGGACTCCACAGGCCATTGCTGGGCTCCTGGCTGCCTATCTCACTTCCTGATTTCTGCTATTTCCCAGACTTTTCTCAAGAGGCTCCTCCATGTAGATGGAAGGATGGCGGGAGTTTTCTAATTGCTATGGCCCCATCTCAGGCTCTCCAGGTGCAAACAGAGTCACATCTCCATTTCCTCGAGACCCCCAATGGTTTCTCATATCTTTGAGAATAAAACTCAAACTGTTTACCTTGACCTACAAAGGGGTGACCTGGTATCCCGACATTATTATTAGTAGCACTCCTTTCAGTCTCAAATGTGTCCTAGTCTGGATGATAAATTACGTGGTCACCTTATCAGGCAGTAGGCTCTGCATGTTCCCAGCCCTGCCTCTGTCCCCAGGCTCCTCTCCTCTGCTCACTCTAGCTCACACACCTCACACATCTCACACCAGCCAGGCAGAGCAGTTCCTCGAAGGGGGCCAACCTCCTGCCTACCTTGTTATACCACACCTGAGACACACTGCCCTTCTCTTTCCACTGCTCAGTTCTATTCAGCTCTCAGGTCTCACTTCAATGTCCTTTTGCCAAAGGGGTCTTCCTTTATCTGTCCCCCATGAGCCTTAATTCTATCATACAAATGTGGTTATTTTTCTTTATTGCCAGAATCATCAATTTGATGACATGTTTATTTGTTTAATAACTGTTTCCCCCACTAGATTGTAAGCAGAGACCCCTGCATCTCCAAAACTTAGCAGAAGCTGTTGCTGCATAACTGTTTTATGAATGAATGAATGAATATATAATGTTTCTCCCGAATGCATACTCCCACCCCCAAGATACTAAGTTCACTATGATCATCTGCAGGGAGATATAACTCCGGCACAATTTGAGCTTCCTAGCAACATAACACATCACTCTGAGCTGCCCATCACAGGAGGAGTTTAAACAAAGGCCATCATGGAATGACGGACACTGCACAGTAAGGCCTTCCCTGCAGCTAGTTCTCACCCTACCTCAGGCAGGGTATCAGCTGGTTTGCCTCCAACTCCACATCACCATATACAATGCTGTAGTGAATATGTACATGTCCCCTTATGGGCCTGTGAAAAAATTTCCCTGGAATATGGATTTCCCAGGTAGCTGAATTGATGGGTCATTAGGAATACGTATACTTAATAAACTTAACTGGATTAAACCCCCCCCTTTTTTTTTTTGGTCTGTGTAAGTTCTAGAATTCTTGGGCTGATTATCCATCTCAGCAAGTGGGGCTTTGAAAAAAACTTAATTCTATAAAAAAAAATACACATTTCTTCTATTCCAAGTATCATGGGGATTTTGCTACCTGTTATAGATAGCAATAGATATCCTGAATATCCCTGTATCTATTATAGAAATTGAATTTGTAGTTATAAACCTTCCCAGGCCCAGATGACTTCATGGTGAATTCTATCAAACATTTAAGTAAGAAATGACACCAATTCTACACACTCCTCCAGAAAGTTGAAGAGAAGAGAATACTTCCAAATTCACTCTATAATGTTAGCATTACTCTAATACCAAACCTAGACGAAGATATAATAAAAAAGAAAACTATTGACCAATATCCCTCAGGAATAATGATGCAAAATTCTTAACAAAATTTTAGAAAATTGAATCCAACAATACATAAAAAGGATAACACATTATGACCAGGTAGACTTTATCCCAGGGATGCAAGGTTGATTTAACATCCAAAAATCAATTAATGTAATACACTATATTAATAGAATAAAGGGGATAAAAAACAGTTGATTGTCTCAATAGATGCAAGAATTTGACAAAATCCAGTACACATCCATGATGAAAATTCTCCAAATACTAGAAATAGAATGAAATGTGCTTGACTTGATAAAAGATACTATGGAAACCTCACAGCTAGCCTGACACTTAATGGTAAGAGACCAAATGCTTTCCCCCTAAGATCAGGAACAAGATAAGGATGCCCAATCTTGTCACTCCTATTCAACGTTGTAGTGGGGATTCTAGACAATACAATAAGGCAAGAAAAGCTTTTTAAGAAGCCATCCAGATTGGAAAAGAAGAAGTAAATTGTCTTTATTTGCATATGACACGATCATCTATGTAGAAAATCCACTGGCATCTACAAAACTCTACTAAAACTAATAAATAAGTTTAGCAATACTGCAAAATACAAGACCAATTTCCAAAAATCAGTTGTATTTCTATATACTAGCAATGAACAATTGGAAATTCCAGTTCCATTGTAATGGAAATTAGGATTGCTATCATCAAAAAGACAAGAGAAAACAAGTGTTGGCAAAGATATGGAGAAAAGGGAACCCTTGTGCACTGCTGGTGGGAATGTAAATTGGTGCATCCACAATGTAAACAGTATGGAGGTACCTCAAAAGATTAAAAATAGAACTATCATATGATCCAGCAATCTCACTTCTGATTAATATATCCAAAGGAAATGAAAACAGGATAACGAAGAGATATCTGCACTCCCATGTTCATTGCAGCATTATTCACAATAGCGGAGATATGGAAACAACCTAAGTGTCCATCAATGGATGAATGGACAAAGAAGATGTGATATATATATATATATATGTCACAAAGGAATATTATTGAGCCATGAGAAAGAAGGAAATCCTGCTATTTGCAATAACATGGATGGAACTTGAGGGCATTATGCTAAATGAAATAAGCTAGACAGAGAAAGACAAATACTGCATGGTATCATTTATATGTGGAATCTACAAAAAGTCAAACATATAGAAACAGAGAGTAGAAAAGTGGTTACCAGAGGCTAGGGGCTGGGGGAAATAGGGAGAAGTTGGTAAAAAGGTATAAACTTTCAGCTATAAGATGAATAAGGTCTGAGGATCTAATGTAAAACTCGGTGACTATAGTTGACAACACTGTATTGTATAATTGAAATTTTCTAAGAGAGTGGAACTTAAATATTCCCACCAAAAAAAAAAAAAAAAAAGATAAATACATAAGGTGAAGGGTGTGTTAATCAACTAGATGGGGGGAATCTTTTCACAGTATATATGTTTATCAAATCATAATGATATACACTTTAAATATTTTACAATTTATCTGTCAATTATACCCAAATAAAGATATAAAAAAATGGAAAAAATTTTACAAGAACATCAAATATATGGACTACTTAGAGATAAATCTAACTGAAGATGTGTAATACTTGTACACTGAAAACTACGAACCATTACTGAGAAAAAATAAAGACGACGTAAATAAATGGAGAGATATATGGTGTTCATAGGTCAGGAGATGGTTAGGATGTCACTTCTCAAATTGATGTACAGTATCAAAGCAATCCCTATTGAAATTGTACCAGGCTTTTTTGTAGAATTGATAAGCTGATTCTAAAATTCATATGCAAATAAAAAGGACTTGGAATAGCCAAAATAGCTTTGAAAAAGAATGAAATTGGAGGTTAGCACTACCTGATTTCAAGACCTATTATAAAGCTACAGTTAATATGACAGTGTGCTGCTGGCTTCAAAATAGACAAATAGATCAATGGCACAGAAAGAGACCCACACATACATGGAGAGTTAATTTTCAACAATGATACAAAGACTATTCAGTGCAGCAAAAATAGTCTTTTCAACAAATGATGCTGAAACTAGTTGGGTATGTATACGTAAAAAATGAAGTTTGAGCCATACCTCATACTATACGCAAAAAATGAGATCAAAATGGGTCACAGACTGGACATGTAAAACCTAAACTATAACATTTCTAGACATCTTTGACACTGAGTTAGGAAAAATTTCTTAGATATGGCATCAAAAGTATGATACATAAAGGAAAAAATGATAAATTGGACTTCATCAGAATTAAAATTTTCTACTATTCAAAAAACACTGTTAAGAGAATGAAGAGAAAAGGCATACATTGGGAGAAATATGTGTAAATCACATGTCTGAGAGGACTTATATCCAGACTAGGTAAAGAACTCTCAAAGTTCAATAGTAAGAACACAAATAATTCAAAATAAAAATAATCAGTAAAAGATTTGAACAGAAACTTTCACAAAGAAGATACACAAATGGCAAATAATAGTCAGTAGGGAAATGCAAGTGAAAACCACAATGAGATACCACTACACACCTATTAGGATAGTTCAAATTAAAAAGGCTGACCATACCAAGTGTTGATGAGGATGTGGAAAAACAGGAACTCTCGTACACTGCTGCTAGGAATGTAAAATGGTACCATCACTTTGGAGAACAGTTGGACAGTCTCTTTAGGAAGTTGAACATACACCTAGCACATGATCCAGCCACTCCCAGATATTTGCCCAAGAGAAACGAAAGCATAGGTCCACATGAAGACTTGTAGACAAATGTTTATAGCAGCCTTATTTGTAATAGTCGAAAACTGGAAACAACCCAAATGTCCATCAACAAATGAATGGACAAACAAGGGCTGTATTAAAAGAACAAAATGCCGAAGAGATATTTGTACACTCATGTTCATAGCAGTGTTATTCAATAGCCAATAGCCAAAAGGTAGAAGCAACCCAAGTGTCCATTGAGGGATGAATGGATAAACAAAATGTGGTATAAACATGCAATGGAATATTATTCAGTTTTAAAAAGGAAGGAAATTCTGATACATGCTACAACATGGATGGACATTATGCTAAGTGAAATAAGCCAGTCACAAAAAGACAAATATTGTGTGATTCCACTTATATGAGGTACCCAGAGTAGTCAAATTCATAGAGACAGCAATAGAAGGGTGGTTGCCAGGGGCTGGGGGGTAGGGAGGAATGGGGAGTTACTGTTTAATGGGTAAGGAGTTTCACTTTTGCAAGATGAAAAGAGTTTTGTGGATGAATGATGGTGATGGTTGCACAACAATGTGAATGTACTTAACACTACTGAACTGTACACATAAAAATGGTTAAGATGGTAAGTTTTATGTTGCCTGTATTTTACTACAATTAGAAATTTTTTAACTTTCTTTAAAAAAGTGCCAGGAGAAAGAAGAGATTCCTTGCTCCTTGAAAGAATCCTAGACAGCTTCCTGGAGGAGGAGTCATTTGAGTGAGGTCCAGGAAGGAGACTAGGATTTACCTAGAGAACAGGAATTGGCATCCCAGGCAGAGGACAGCTCAAGCAAAGGCAGAAAGGCTGGAGTGGGTTGGAGGGGTGGGGTCAGACAGCCTGCAGCAGGGCACCCGGGTCTGGGAGGGATGAGGTGGAAAAGCAGACTTGGCCCACCAGCAAAGCCCTCCCAGCCTCTGTTAGAGGAGAGAGACATTTGTAAACATCAGCCCTGAGTGAGCTAGACCCACAGCACAATGGCTCCATCGAGACGGCCATTTGGGAAGGGAAAGACTTGGGGTCGGCTCTGGACAGTCGTCGAAAAATAAACATGTCCCTGGACATTCAGGAAATGCTTGGCGAGGCTGTGTCCAGGCGGGGCTGTTTGCTTATTTGTGACTTTCCTGCTTTCCATCACCCTGTCAGCGGCCACCCTGCCCCCATCCTGACCCTGACACCGGCCTGGCCTGGCCTCAGTCATTGGCTTCAGAAGAAAAGCGGTCCCTGGGAGGGGAAGGAAGGCAGAGGGGCAGCAGGAGTGCACATGCAGGGTCAGCAGGTGAGTGCGTGTGTCAGCGTGCATTTGCACACAAACAGGTCTGACAGCATTGTGAGTAGCACAACGTGTGCGTGTGGGTGCATTTGTCCACATGTGCACACAGGGGTTTGTGTGTACATGTGAAGGCAGATATACATCAGCGTGTGTGTGTGTGTGTGCGTGTGTGTCACACCAGAGTAGATGGGGGCCTGTGTGAAGCAGTGTGGACTCTACGCCCAGAGGGACTGAGTTCAAATCCAACTCAGGCAAGTTACTTAGCCTCTCTGTGCCTCAGTTTCTACCTCTGTTAAATGGGAAAAATAATATTACCTATCTCACAGGGTTGTGGTAAGGATTGAAATGAATTCATGAATAAAAAGCACTTGATCAAATGGGGCCAGTACATAGTAAACCGCCTAATAAGTGCTCGCAATTATTATTCAGAAATAGACTTGTGTGTGTGTGCGTGTGTGCATAAGTGTGTGTCAGTGTGGGTTCTGAGTGTGGAAATGCGAGCAGCCTTGCAGTGAACGAGCACCAGTGTTCTCTGGGGCACCTGTGCTGGGATCGGAGAAGAGCAGCCATAACCAGCCAGGTGCTGGTCCCCGGGGCACCTCTTCCCAGCCTGGCGCCCACCCTCCCCGCGGAGGCAAGCAAGGCCTTTAGCAGCTTCCTTCTCCACAGACCTCTGCCCTGGGGAGCAGGCCCATGCTTCCTGCCTTGGGCTCCTCAAGCCTCCTGTTGTCTTTCCATTTCCTTGGGCTGCAGGAGTGTGAATATTTTTTCTATCAAAGGCCACTGACCCCAAAAAGAAATCGAGCAAGGATCATATACAAAAATCAACTTAGGGCCAGCCCTGTGGCTTAGCGGTTGGGTGCTGGTGCTCCGCTGCTGGCGGCCCGGATTCGGATCCCGGGCGCGCACCCACGCACCACTTCTCTGGCCATGCTGAGGCCGTGTCCCACATACGGCAACTAGAAGGGTGTGCAGCTATGACATACAACTATCTACTGGGGCTTTGGGGGAAAATAAATAAATAAAAATTATAAAAAAAAAATCAACTTAATCTTGGGACTGTTTTTCCTTGAAAAATAACAAAGGAACTCAACTCTTCTGCTTTTTAAATCAAGAACAGTAAGTGGTGCCAATTCTAAAAAAAAAAAGTCCTCAATTTCATATTATGTGGAATTGCTTTATAAAAGGTGAAGAACATTACAGATGTGAATAATTCTTCTCATTAAGAGGCACAGTGCACCTCCCGGGGGTTGGGGGGCGAGGAGGATCCAGTAAGGGGGGAAAGAAAGACCGAGAAGAAAACCTATGATCCTGGAGCTGAGAGGTTCATCAGGGATGTGAACTTCAGATCTAACTTCAGTATTGACGTGGGCTAACCATGGCTCTCTGTTCTTGAACTGCTCAAATTCTCAAACCTCTAGAGGTTAAATTCTAGATGGAAACAGTGGGTTTTGGAATCAGGCTGGCCTGGATTCAAGTTCTGGCTCACCATCACCCACAGGGCTGCTCCATTAAATACCGCGTTCCTGGAACTGTGCAACCCAGGCGCCCACTTACCAGGTATGTGAATTGTTCTGTAGTGGGATGAAAGGCGACCCTAAAAGGATATGTCTATGTCCTATCCCATAACCTGTGAATATTACCTTATATGGCAAAAGATGTGAATAAGTTAAAGATCCTGAGAAGGGTCGCTTATCCTGTATTATCCGGGTGGGCCCAAATTCCAATGACAAGTGTCCTTATAAGAGAGAGGCAGAGGGAGATTTGAGACAGACAAGAAGAGGAGAAGACACAGACACTCAGAGGAGAAGGTGATGTGAAGACGGAGGCACAGATTGGAGGGGGAAAGTGACAGTTCCTTCCTCCTAGATTTTTTTTGAGGATTAAATAACAAAATGAATGTACAGGTAGCTGTAGAACTCAGGGTTCCTGCTTTAAGATTTGGGGTGGCAATATTAACCCCTCAGTTGTGTCACAGAGCGCTCACTGCTGGGGACGCATGGTGAGCCAGATACAGGATCAGCACCACAGTGAGAATTTTGAGCTTTATGTCTGCCTTGGATGCCCCAAAGCCTGATTCTCTGCCTCCCTCACCCCCTGACTCCTGGCAACAGTCACGAGCTGCCCAGTTTCCTTGTCTCTAATTTTCCATGAATATCTATTCTCCCCTTTCTTCCTTTTAGTAGCAGCAACTGCTGTTAGCCTGACACACAGCTCTCCAACTAAAGACTTCATTTCCCAGACTCCCTTGCAGCTAGGTGTGGCCCTCTAAGTTCCAACCAATGGGACGTAAGAGGAAGTGATGTGTGCCCTGGAAAGGAAGCTGCTTGCCCTTCCTTTTCTCCTCCCCTTCCTGAAATCTATAAAATGGATTGGTGGAGTCCCTTTCAGCCAGGCAGATAAGAACAACTCCAGAGATATGCTGTCCAACTCTAGAGCCATTAGTCGCATGTGCCTACTTAAATTAATTAAAATTAAATAAAATTTAAAAGTCAGTTCATCAGTCACTCTAGCTTCATTTTAAGTGCTCAGTAGACACATATGGCTAGTGGCTACTGTGTTGGACAATACAGATAGAGAACATTTCCGTCATCACCAAAAGTTCTGTTGGACAGTGCTGTCCTGGAGGATATGGAGCAACAAGGCAGAAGGAACCTGGGTCCCTGGGCAACTCTGAGGAGCAGAGCCACCCTATAGCCTCCCCTGCCCCAGCCGCCTATCATCTTATATTTTTATAAGAGAGAAATAAACCCCCCATCTTATCTATCTGTCAATGCAGCCAAACCAATATCCTAATAAATACTTTTTAAAAATCAACCCCTTTTCCACTTAAGTTACCAGAGGCAGTTTCTGTTGCTTGCAGTGAAGAATGTTGACTGTTACAAAAACAAGTAAAACAGGAATGATAAAAGAGGAGTTCTGATGTGGTCTGGGAGAGCAGGGACGGCTTTCTTGGGGAAGTGCTGTTTACACTGAGACCTTTGCGCCTTGCTCTGTCCACAGCAGTGAGGCTGGGTTGAGGTCCTTGGGTCACTCACTGCTTTGCCGCCAGGCAGAGCCACAGTGCTGGGGTCAGAGTGGTGCACATGATGTGAGACAGGATGCTCCTGCCCCTAAAACGGACCTAGATTTATTCACCCACAGGAAATGCCTGATCCCAGTTCTGAGGCAGGAAATGTATAAGATGGGCTGTGTCATACCAGCTAGCAAGGACTCTCCAAAGACACTAGGGCAGTGTCAAAAGGATCGGGAGCCAATTGAGGAGGACAAATATGGAAGACGCTGTGCATCAATAACAAAACTAACCACAGTGGATTGAAATGCATCAAACGTGTACATCTGTGAGTCCATAATGATACTAAAAACAAACCAAAAACCCAGGAGGATGGTTGGAAACTAACTTGTTCTTTTGAAGACTGGTAAATAAAAGGACAAATCCAGCCTTATCCTGCCCTTCCTATATGAACAGTACCACTGGGTGCCAAATAGTAGGGGAGGAGAAGTTTCTCTTCGCTAACAAATGAAGAAGGAATGATAGTTCTTGCAGCCCTTAATGAATTTATGGATCTAGGCTTTGAATATCACAAAAAGAGAGACAACCAGACATTATATGTCTCCTGATGAAAGAATACATCACCACCACTGACATAGCCTTGCCAAAAACAGAAATAAAACACAAAAAAAAAACCTGAATCTGATCAAACCTCTAGATCCAACTTTCAATTTACAGGAAATTCAGAATCCACAGGAGCTTGCTAAACATACAATTAGAAAATTTAGGCTGTGAAAAACTCTTCTGAACAACAATCCAGTTTCTTCAACAAATCAACTTTAAGAAAAAATAATAGAGGAGGAACTTATGGATTGAAAGACTCAGAGATATAACAACTAGTCGCAATGTGCGGGCCTTACTTAGATCCTGACTCAGACAAACTAAATTTTTTTTAAAGTATGACATTAATGAAGCATTTGGAAATTTGGATAATGACTGGACATGTGATGATCTTAAGGAATTACTATTAATTCTTTTAGGTGTAATAATGCTATTTTCAGATGAAATGATGCGATGTATGAGATTTGCTTCAATATAATCTGGAGAGGGCAGAAGTGAATGGGGAGGTGGATGAAAAAAAATGGCCACGAGTTACTTGTTGAAGTTGGGTGATGGGTACACAAGGGTTCATTATACTATTCTCTTTCTGTTTGGATATTTGAAATTTTCTGTTTGACATTTTCTAAAAGAATCCTTTGGTATCTTTATCTGTTTGAAATTTTCTAAAATTAATTTAAAAAATAATAATTTGTCACACACAAAATCCCAAGCACAAACCAAGACAACTGGGCCAAGGCAGATTTTGTTTTCTGCTGCCGTCCCTGCCCTCCCAGAGCCACCTCCCCTTCCACCAGCCAACCCACTGGTCCCATGCCTGACTCTGCTGATTTTATTTCAGGGACCTCCATAGCCTTCCCTGCCACTGGGTCTTTTTGTTGTTGTTGTTTTAACAACTGCTTAATTGAGATATAATTCACATATCACACGATTCACCCAATTAAACCGTATAATTCACTGGTTTTTGCTATAGTCCCAGATATGCACCCATCACCACAGTCAGTTTTAGAACATTGCCACTGGGTCTTTATCACATACACACACCAAAATTTACTACCTTCAAATCTTACGCAAAAAGAGTTAGTCTTGATCCTTTCTCTCCCAGAAGGCCCCTGCACCTTTTATGCCAGTTTTCCTGCAAGGATACAAGTTCTGTGTATCATTTACTAGACACACACGTACACACAGTAAGTGCCACCTCACTGGCCACCCCACCACAGAATAGTGAATGGTGGCCTTCCAGGCCCAGGCCCAGCAGGAGCAGAGGCCTGGGGGCGTGAAGCCGTGGGTGTATGGGATGGACAGGTATCCTGACGTCACTCAGAGGTGAAAGAGGACGCAGGAGCTGGAGAGATCCAGGCGAGGCAGAGGAGACTGGACTCTAGTGGGCCCCTGACACTGTAGGGGCTGCAAGTGTCCCTGCCCAGAGGGGTGGGAGCCACTCCTCTCTGCCCTCCTCCCAGGCAGGAAAGCCCTGGCCGTCACCCCCCTTTCCTGTCGTCCTGCCCGGATCCTGAGGCCTGCAAACCACACAGGCCACTAAGGCCATCCAGCCACACCTTTCAAAGCAGTAGTTGCCTTTATTCAAAGACAAGAGACGTTTCCACTGTGGGCTGGCGGGTCAGGAGCCCTGTCTCCATCCCATCCTCCCTTCCCAGGGAATCAATCTTCTTAAACTTTATCCTCCCAGAGACCATCTGGATGAAAACTGTTCAGGAAACTCAGGCGGGTACTAAGCCCAGAGCTCTCATCCGTCTTGCTCTGTCAGAGCCCAGTGCTCCAGCTTTTAAGGATCCTTACAGCTGGGGCCACCACGGCCCTCCTGGCCACAGGAGAGAGCCCTGCCTGCACTCAGAGCCACACCTCCAGACATCCAGAGACTGTAAACTGCCTTTGGTCTTCTCCAGCCCTCACCCTATCTCTGGGCCCTTGGTCCCACTCTGCTGTGTCGCCCCATTGTAATATCCAGAGAAGTAGTGTGATAGAATGGGAAGAATTCACAGAGACCCAGAGTTGGAACCTTTCTCTGCTGCATGACCTTGGCCAAGTGACCTGACCTCTCTGAGACTCAGTGTCCTCGTAAGTAAAATTATGGTAAGTAACACCCACCTTGGGGAACCATGGTAAGGATTAAATGAGATAATGTACTTTAAAATTACCTTCTTCCTCGTTTATTCTGCACTAGCCTTCTTGCTGTTCATCAAACTCTCCAAGCACCTTCCCACCTCAGGGCTTTGCACTTGCTGTTCCCTAGAACCTCATTCCCTGGATATCCATGTGCATGGCTTACTTCCTTCAGGTCTCAGCCCAAAATGTTACCTTGTCAGAGAGGCCTTCCTTGACCAGCTTATCTAAAATGGACACCCTCCCCACCACCCCTCACCTCTATTCCTCTCTATCCTTTACCCTGCTTTAATTTTCTTCAAAGCCCCTAAGACTACCTAACACATTAGAGAGTAATGTGTTTATTGACTGCTGTCCTCGCCACTGGAGTGTAAGTTCAGTGAGGGTGGGAACCATGTCTGCTTTGTTCCCTGCTGTGTCCCCAGTGGGGACACAGTGACAGATACATAGAAGCCACTCAACAACTATTTCACCAGTGGAGGACCAAATGGCTGATTGCATGAACGAGTCACCTAGCACGTGCCTGGCCCATCACAGATGCTCAGTAAATAGTAGCTATTACTGTTACTAATTTGGAGGTGCTGAGAGAGGCACAAGGGGGCCTGGACTTTTGGGAACAGGTGGGGCTAAAGATAAGAGCTCAGATGGACTCAAAGCCACCGACAGCCTGTCCGGAGGCCAAATACCATAAGCCAAGACATTTGGCCAAGGCAAGGATTTGCCATCAGAGAACTCCCCGGACTGCGGGGACCTGGAGCCCCACCCGTTGCTAGCCCTGCCCCCAGGGGATTGGGATGGCCCTGGTCCTGAGGCTGGACAGACCCTCCCACCCACACCTAGACGGAGAGCTTAGCCAGCCTCAGCAATGGGGCTGATAAGAGGCTCTCTGTCCCCATAGGGAGCCTGAGCAGCAGAAAGGACTGGTCACCAGGATTGAGTTGTGGTGGATCCCAGGCCAGGTGGGGCATCAGGCCAGGCCCAGCCAGAGGAACCAGGGAACAGGGTCGTGAGTCTAGAGCTCCAAGTTGTGCCCCCAGGGTTTTGGAGTTTCCCAGTTGGGAACAGGCTGCGCCCCCAAGTTATGGAGGAAAGAGCGAATCTGTGCAGAAAACCCAGCTCCATCCCTGTAACTGTATGACCTCAAGCAAACCACTAACATCTCAGAGCCTCAGTGTCCCGTCTGTCAGGTAGAAATAATAATATCCACCTCAAGATGCTGACGGGATGGTTATTAAGAATAATAATAGTTACATTTACCAGCAATTTGCCTAGTACTAGGGGTATTACGTGATCCCCTTTGATCCTCAAAACATCCCTAACTTTAGGTGTTTCTATGCTTACTTTATAGAGAGGAAACTGAAGTTCAGAGAGATTGTGGCCAGCCCAAAGCCACACAGCTAGGAAGAATCAGAACAAAACTGGACCCAAGTCTGCTGGTCATAAAGCTCTGTTTTAACCACCATCTAGAGAACACACCTAAGCCCCCAGCACCTGGCCAGGCACAAACAGACTCCCAATCAATGTGAATTTTCTTTTCCTTCTCTGAGGTCAGATCTTGGGGCAGGTGAGCCTGGTGGGGTTGCTAAAGGGACAGGGAGCAAGGTGGCCCTTAGGCTGGGTTAAGGCTGCAGCAATAGCTCCCACTCCCTCCTCAGCCAAGCACAAGGAGGCTGGACTGGCTTCCTGCTTCCAGCAGGTTGTGAGAAGCCACTTCCCAACACCTCCTCCCCAGCCCGGGAGAGCGGCTGGGGTCATCCCCGCAGAGGAAGTTCAGCCAGGTCAGGCCTGCCCCTTTCCCACAGCCCCAGAGTGACCCTCCACAGCTTTTCCACTCACCTCTGGGCCCAGAGTCCCCCAAAGCCCCCTCCCAGGGCCTGCGGGGTAATGCTGCCATTGGGATTGCTCCCTTGATAGGGGACAGCCTAATTCACGTATGACCCACACCAATAAATCAGGGAGGGGTGTGGGGTGGGGACATTCATAAATCCATATCAAACAGCCCCCAAATTATGACAGATGACATGGCAGTCATAAAATTGCACAAGCAAAACTCACCAAGTCATTAATTTCATGGCCGTAGAAAATAAACAGACACATTTTTTTCGCGGCCCTAATAAATTTTTAAAAACTCAAAGAATGGTCCATCTGCTTCGAATAATTTTTAATTTCCTATTCTGTCTCATTCCCATTAGCTATTCCACTGAGATATTTGCTAAATTCTTTCATTTACCTCCTCCCATCTGTATTCAATTACCCTATTCCCAAATAGAGCGAGTTTTTGTTTCTCCTAAGCGCGGGACGAAATACCCCGCCTGTACCTTAAAGCAAATGTTATGTGTGTTTTATTATCTGTTAGACCGTATGAGTCATTCTAACTCGATTGCCTGTGTGGAAAGGCTTGGAGAGCAATCTGATTTTGATGTTTTCTGGCTTGGGTGGAAAACACCTGCCCGATTCTCAAAGCTAATCTATTAACGTGGTAAATGCTGTAGCAGATGTTCCTGAGTGAGCGAAGGGCCGCGCTGTGCTGTGACCAGGCCCAGAATGTTGGGCCTACAGTGGAAATGCCCGGAGATCAGAGGCCAGCAATGCCACCGGAGGCTGAGCTGTCACAAAGTCACATTTTCTGGCCAGCCCCCAGGCCCCCGCTGCCTGGTGACTCCCCACTGCCTCCCGGGGCTCTCAGTAGCCACTCAAGATGGAAGGACATTTCAAGGTCATCTGGTCCACCCCAGTGCACCCCTGTTTTTTACAGTCGGGAGACTGAGGCCCAGAGAGGAGGTGTCCTTGCCCAAAGTCACATAGCATTCTGAAAAAGAAGATCCTTAGAGACCGCAGGTGGGTGCAGAGAGCTGAGGCTCGTTTTGTGGAGATGGGGAGAGCAGGAGAATTCTGTGAGTGCACCTTTCCCCGCAGTGCCTTCTACCTGGAAAATAAGATCACTTAGAGTCTTTTCAGCCCAAAACTTCACAGGCCGTCTTTCCTTATCCTGCAGGAGCTGGGCCAGGCCTGTGACAGGGGGAAACTGGGAAGCAAGTTGAGAGGCCAAAGCCTTGCTCCGGGGTGGGTTGGTTTCAACAGTGTACACACTGGAACCTGCAAAGCCCCCAGGAACATGGACTTCCAGGCCAAGCTGCAAATCTGGGGAAGAATTGGGGTCCCCAAGGCCACACATGGCAGGATCCATGTAGCTGTGCGGGAGGTGCCCACATCTCCTCAGCCCTCATTATTTCCACGCATGCTGGCGGCTTCTTACTATGGGCACCTGCAATACTGCCTGAGAGCTTTCTCTGACCTGGGATCATGTTCAGTAGACCCTCAGGATGGTCAGGAGATGTCAGGGACTTGACACTCCCAAGAGCAGCCCTAAAACAATGATGAATGAGAGCTGGGGTATTAGCTCTCTCCCCTCTTGGATGGGACAATTCTGAGATATGTCTACACCAGTGATTCTCAACCAGGTATGATTTTGCCCCCCAGGGGACATTTGGCAATATCTGGATATGTTTTGGTTGGATGGTTGCTACTGGCATCTAGTAAGTAGACGCCAGGATGCTGCTCAACATCCTACATTGCACAGGACAGCCCCCTACAACCAATAATTATCCAGCCCAAAATGTCAGTAGTGCTGAGGTTGAGAAACCCTGTTCTCCACCCTCTCTCAGAGGTCCCCAGTGGGACTGAGCCCCAGATGCCCACAGCAATAACCTGCTCACTTAGGCACCCTCTCCTGACTTCTTTCCTCTCCCTGGCCCCCTTCCCCACTCCCCTTCCAGCACTTCCTGGGACCACCTCCCACATTACTTTCACTCAAATCCTCATCTCAAGGTCTGCTTCTTAGGGGACCCAACCTAAGATCATTACTACAGTCATGGCGACTTTGGAAGGGTCTCAAAGACTTGGGTTCCTATTTCAGCCATCTACACTCTTACCACGCACATTCAGTCCCAGTGACTCCCACGCTGATGTGGCTGCTTGAGGACACATATATGCGGGCACACCAGACCAGCTTGGGCAGGAGGCCCTTTGGTCCTACTCTGGTGGACCAGCCGATTGGAGCTGTGCTCACCCTGCAAAGAGATGTAAGACAAGTACAGATTTATTGCAATCGCTTTCAGAATCCCAACTGACTTTGTAGAAATTGATAGGCTGATTCTAAAATTTATACTGAATTACAAGGGACCAGGAAAAGCCAAAACAATCTTGAAAAAGAAGAACAAAGTAGGAGGACTCACACTTCCTGATTTCAAAGCTTGCTTCAAAGCAACAGTAATCAAAATAGTGTGATACTGGCACAAGGATAGATACAAAGATCAATGGATTAGAACTGAAAGTCCAGAAATACCCATATGTCTGTGGTCAACTGACTTTCAACAAGGGCGTCAAGATCATTCAATAGAGAAAAAATAATCTTTTCAACAAATGATGCCAGGACAACTGGATATCCACATGCAAAAGAATGAAGTTGAACCCTTACCTCACACCATTTACAAAATTTAACTCAAAATGAATCAAACACCTAAATGTAAGAGCTAAAACTTTAAAACTCTTAGAAGAAAACATTGGGGTAAATCTTCATGGTCTTGGATTTGGCAAAGTTTCTTAGATATGACCCCAAAAGCATGAGCGAAAAAAGAAAAAAATAGATAAATTGGATTTCATCAAAATTGAAAACTTTTGTGCTTCTATGGGTACCATCAATAAAGTGAAAAGACAACCCACAGAATGGGAGAAATATTTTCAAATCATATATCTCATAAGGGACTTACATTATTAGGTATCCAAGAATTTAGAACTACTGTTTTCTCCTGGTGAATTTAAATTTCGTACATTCACCCTCTGTATCTCGAATGATGCCTTTTTGCCTTAAAGTCTATTTTGTCTGACAGTAATATAACTATGCCAGTTTTCTTTCAGTTAGTATTTTTCTGGTATTTTGTCAGTTTTACTTACAATTTTTTATATGTCCTCATGTTTTAGGTATGTCTCACGTAAGCATTTGGCTATTCTTTTTTTAATCCAATCTGATAGTCTATGCATTTTAACTAGAGAATTCAGTCTATTTATATTTACAGAAATTACAAATATATTTGACTTTATCTCTATAATCTTATTTTGTGTGTTTTTTTTTTTGTAATTTGTCCTGTTTCGTAAGGATTTCTTTTCATCTTCTTTGTTAAGTTGTTTTGAATTGATTAGATTTTTTACTCATTCCATGTTTTCCCCACCCCTAGTGTGGAAGATAGGCATCCTATTTCTTGGTTTTTTACTGGTGACTTGGCATTTTGAAATGATTACAGAACTTAACCCAGTCTAAAGTTAATCAATATCTTACCCTTCTCCTGAACAATGCAAAGTACTTTGAAAGCTTTAATTTCATTTACTTAAGACTCCGCCTTTTAGCTCCATCTCTTGTTTAACCCCATGGAATAGACATTGTTTTGGAGGATCAGTGTGTTTGTTTAGATTTACCCATATTTTTATTATTTTATCAATGCACCATTTCTTCTTGTATTTCAGAATTTCTTCCTGAGGTCATTTTTCTTCTCTTCAAGTTCATCCTTCAGAAATTCCTTTAATGGATGGTCTGTTATTTATAAATTCTCTCTGTTTTAGTATAAATGTCTTTGTTTCCACCCTTATTCCTATTTTTTGCATTTATTGAGATATAATTCACATACCATAAAGTTCACCCTTTGAAAGTGTACACTTCAGTGGTTTTAATGTACTTATAAGGTTTTGCAAACATCACCACTATCTAATTCCAGAACATCTCATCACCCAAAAAGGAAACCCCACATCCATTAGCAGTCACTCCACATTCCCCTCCCAACCCCAGCCTCTGGCATCCACTAATCTACATTCATTCTCTATGGATTTACTTATTCTGGATATTTCATATAAATGAAATCATACAATTTGTGGTTTTTTGTGTCTGGCTTCTTTGGCTTAGCATAATGTCTTCAAGGTTCATCCATGTTGTAGCATGGATCAGAACTACATTCTTTTTTATGGCAAGTAATACTTTATTGTATGGCTACACTACATTTTGCTTATCCTTTCATAAGTTGATGGACATTTGGGTTGTTTCCACTTTTTCACTATTATGAATAATGCTGCTGTGAGCATTTGTGGACAAGTTTTTGTGTGGACATGTTTTCTATTCTCTTGAGTATTTACCTAAGATCTACACTTATTCTTAAAAGATAAATTATCTTTTAAGAAATTATTTCAGTCTTATTAGGGACTTATACAGTCACTAGTTGGTGTAAATTTTTCAAAGCTCTTAAAGTTACTGTTCTTCTTTCATTGTTACTATTGATAGTATTATAACTAATCAGCCATTAGTCTAATTTCTTCTAATTATAGAAGTTGTGAACAACAAACATTTTTCCCTCTGAGACTTTTAAGATCTTCTCCTTGCCTTTGGTATTCTTCAATTTGACTATGATGTAACTATGTCTGGACTTCTTTTTATTTACCTTGTTTGGGATTCATTGGAATTCCTGAATCTGAGGATTCATGTTTTTTAATAAACATGAAAAATTCTCTGCGACTATGTCTTTGAATATTGCCTCTCTCATTATTCCTATAATCACTTTCCAAAAATCTGATTAAACATGTATTAAAGCTTTTCATTCCATCCTCCACGTCTCTCAACCTCTTTTTCATATTTTTCATTTTTCTTTCTGTGCTACATTATGTGTGATTTTTTCAGGGCTATCTTCCAGTTTACTAATTCCCTCTCCAGCTGTGTCTATTCTATTTAACTGCTCCATTGAGTTTTTAATTTTATATGTGATATATTTAATTTTCTAAAACCCCTGTTTGGTTCTTTATCAAATCTGCCTGGTCATTTTTATAATCCCTTGCTTCTTTCTTGTGCCACAGAAGCTCAAGGTGTGAAAGTTGCAGGCTGCCCAACAAGGTAGATGTCCTCAAGGTGTGCAGCAGTGTCAGAAATAATTTGCTTCCTTGGACTGGTGTTTTCAACTTGTTCCTTGACTCTTGTAATTCCCTTATTTTCTTATAAGCCCTTCCATTAAACAAAGAGAATTTCAAAAATATTTTTTCCAGCATCCTTACATGTTTTGTAGCTGATATATTTGTAAACCTTTAGTCATCATACAGATTTTTAAATCCTTGCTCCTTTTCCAACATCTCGGCTTTTAGAAAATAACTATTAAGCACCTACCATGTGCCAGAAACTGTGCTGCGGATTCAGGGGAGAACAAGACAGAGCTTGTCCCTGCCCTCAGGGTAGCTTATGGCCTGTGGAGAAACCAGACACTTAACCAGGCAACTGCACCCCACAGTTAATCGGTGCTCTGAGGGGGTAGGCGTTAGTAAACAAGGCCATGCTGAGATATATAGAGGCCAGAAACACTCCAATCATCACACTGATTCTCCTTAAGTAAATATTCAGCATTTATTTAAGGGGGAAGAATACCTTACAAAGCAAAACTCAAGCTCTTTTCCTACATTAGAAGGCATTAGGGAAGTGTCTGTTATTATTCAAGCACATGTTGTTACTGGAACATACATCTTTTGGGGGGAGGACCTAGCCCCCACCCCAAGCTACTTAGAAAATCAGTTATTCCAACCACATACAGTAGCCTCATGGAGGGATGTTGTGGTAAATTACATTTCCACTGATGTTTTAGTTGCTTCCTTAGCCATCTCTTAATTCTAGTGTTCTGAGTAACTACTGCTGCATAACAAATCCCTTCAAGACAGTAGCTTAAAGTGATATCAACGTGTTATAGGTTGAATTACGTCCCTCCAGAAGAGATGTTAAAGCCCTAACCCTCTGTACTTCAGAATGTCATCTTATTTGAGAAATACAGTCATTGCAGATGTAATTAGTTAAAATGAGGGTATACTGGAGTAGGGTGGGCCCCAATCAAATATGACTGGTGTCCTTATAAAAACAGGGAAATTTGGACACAGAGACACAGGGACAATACAAGGTGAAGATGGAGGCAGAGACTGGAGTGATGCATCTACAAGCCAAGGAATGCCCTGCACCAGAAGCTGGGAGAGAAGCACAGAACAGAGATTCTCCCTCGGAGCCCTCGGAAGGAACCAACCCTGCCAACACCTTGATTCTAGACTCTAGCCTCCAGATCTGTGAGAGAATAAATTTCTTTTTACCCAGATTGTGCTCATTTGTTACCTAGGCAGCCCTAGGAAACTCATATATGACCATTTATTCTGCACGTGAATCTGGAGGCTGCCTGGCCTCCAGGCCGTTCTCACTCTGGGTCTGTCACGCCTTGCAGGAGCCTGGTGGCTGGGGCTGGGGGCATCTCAAAGGCTGCCTCATGCATACGTCTGACAGTAGGGCTGGGAAGACTCAAACTACTGGGGCTGGATGAGTTGGGGCCCCTGGGTCACCTCTCTCACTCCATGTGGTCTCTGCACACAGCAGCCTCTTGAGAGGTAGACCTCTTATAGGGCAGCTGACAGCTCCCAGAGCAAATTCCCAAGAGAGAACCTGGGAGAAGCTATTTGGCCTTTTCTAACCAGCCTCAGAAGCCATAGAACATCACATTGGCTACATTCCGGTCAAGGAGGCTCGCCCAGGTTCAAGGTGAGGGGACATAGACTCCACCTCCCGATGAGAAGAGCGTCTAAGAATTCATGGACACGTTTTAAAACCAGCACACCAGCTCGGTCACGGGGAGCATTTGGCCTGGGGTGGTGGGGAACACTCCCTGAGACAGCAATGTCTGCCTGCCTGAACCCCTAGGCATGAGGAGTTAGCCAGGTGAGCAGGTCATGTGCCTGGGAGAGGAGCCCCTCCTCTCCCACCCTGGCCCTAAGCCTCCCCGCTGATGCTGGAGTACCACCCCCTCCATCCTCACCCGCAGCCTCCAGGCCTGACGGGGCCCAGGTTCACTCATTCGGCGGAGGCTCTGGGCCAGCCCTGGAGATCCAGACTCTGCCCAGATGCCGCCCAAGCCAGAGGTCATCCCTGGGCTCCTCTCTGGCCACCACCCAAAGGAGTGCAGGGGAAGCTCAGGTGCTTCGTGTAACCGACAGGGACCCTTCTTCTCGTCCTCAGTCTGAAGGCATTTCTGTCCCCACTAATCTGGGGCAGACAGGAGGCCCCTCAGAGAGGGTTCCCCACACAGACATCAACCCCGAGGTTTGGGGGCTAAGTCTTAAGATCTGGAGCAGTTACTGTCCCCTGCTAACCCCAGCTGTCGCTCCCCAATTCTCTGCCTTCTGATGAGTCTTTAAAACTCTCCCTATGCCCACCCCACTCTGTTGATAAGGAGATAAACGCATTTCCAGCATTGCTGTGAGTCTGAGGAGGCCATTTTCCTGTCAAGGGAAATATCCAGTTTTCTGATCATCTGGAATTACCTAATCTGGACACTGAGGGACACACACACACACATATGCTTCTCCCCTTTCCCGCTGAGGCCTCTGATCTCCAGAAGAGGCTGAACAAAGTTTCACCCAAGGTCACGTCACCCTCCCCTCCAGTCCTGCCTCCACCCTCAGAGCAGCAACCAAGACCATCAGGCCGGTCTGTGTGGGACAGCAGTGCCCGCTCGCTGGGCATCTGCTACAGGTCAGCCTGAGCCGTCTGTCCTTGCTGACCTCCTCGCAAGGGACATGTTCTGGTCCCTTCGGTCATTTGTGAAGAAGCTGTAGCTGGAGGAGGGGGGGCTACTGTGCCTGAGCTGAGATTCACTGTCATCTTTGTCTCAACACTTATCCCTAAAACCAAGACCCCTCTCTCCTCCCTTCCTCTCCCCCTCCTCCTACTCTCCTCTGCCTCCCTCTTCCTCTCCCTCTGTCTGTCTGTCTGTCCGTTTTTGTGTCTCTGAGCTCTCTCTCTCTCTTTCGCTATAACCCCCACAAGGGTCTAGGCTATCTAGAGGCTGTTTAGAATTTTCTCCAAAATGAGTTTGCCTTCCCCTCTGTCTTTGGTACCAGGATCTGGCCATACTCATTAGGAAAACTCCATGAAGGAATGAGCATGGCTACCTGCCGCCTCCTTCTCCCCACCCCACAAGACCTTTCCCGGCTCTCTCAGCTGAGACCCAGGGTGGGATGCATGGGGGAGAGAATGACCGAAGACCAGAATGGCAAGGGGGGAGGATTATTCCCAGTGGTCAGACTACAATAGGACACAGGCAGTCGAGGAGACAGGAATTCAATTTTTATCAATAATCAAAATTCCTCCCAACCTGAAAGCTCCAGCCCGAAGAGGTGCTGCCGCTTGCCGGCTATGTGACCTTAGCTATGTCACCTAACCTCTCTGAGCCAATAATAAGCCCTACTTTAAAGGATTGTTATTATGATTCAATGAGATAGGACTGTTGATTTGTTTGCAATGCTTTGGGCTGCAAATAACAGAAAAATCAACCAAGACTTGCCTGAGCAATAAAGATATTTAATTATTTCACACGCCGAAATTCTAGAGGTAGTTTTCAGGTTTTGTGCAATGATTCACAAAATGACATTGAAAATCAGTTTCTTCCTATATTTTTGCCTCACCATCCTTAGCTTGTTGTTTACATGTCATGCTGTTTCCTTATGGCTGAAAGATAGCTGCTGCAGCTCCAGACATCATGTACCACATTCAAAAAAAGAATAAGGGAAATATTAATAAAAAATACCCCTTGGGCCAGCCTGGTGGCATAGCAGTTAAGTGCACATGCTTCGCTTCAGCGGCCCAGGGTTCACAGGTTCGGATCCTGGGCACACACCAATGCACCACTTGTCAAGCCATGCTGTGATGGCGTACCGTATAAAGTAGAAGAAGATGGGCACAGATATTAGCCCAGGGCCAGTCTTCCTCAGCAAAAAACAGAGGATTGGCACCAGATGTTAGCTCAGGGCTAACCTTCCTCACAAAATGAAAAAAAAAAAACAAAACACCCCTTCAGGTGATGGATTTCATAGCAGCTGATCCGAGGATCCCACCTTGAGAGACTCTGCCCTGCAGCACGATCACCTAATGTGGAACTCACTCTCAGAGGCTTTTGCATTTTGAAAAAGCCTTCAGAGAAAAGGTGATGCCCCAACGGTAGTGTTCCATGCACAGGTGGGGCTAGGAAGAGGCAGGAGAAGCCTTCCTGGGACTTCAGGTCATATCACAGACCTTCAGAGCTGGAAGGGACCTGGGAGCCTCTCCCTCCCCCTACAAATGGGGAACCGAGACCCAGGGCAGAGAAGCAATTTCCTCCGAGTCACACAGCAGAGCCAGGGTGAGGATTCCTGGCTTGGAGCCCCTCTTAGTGCTCTGGGGGAGTCCTCAGCAGGGAGGCTCAGACCAGGAAAGGCAAGTGTCTTAGGTGGGTCCCCAGAAGCTGAGCCTGGGTCAGGGATTCCTGTTTGGATGATTTACTTGGGGAGGCTCTGAGAAGGGGAGTGAGGGAGGCAGGATAGGGAGTGGGTAAAAGCTAAGCCAGAATGCGGTCTCAGCCAGGGTCTAGCTGCAGCCTGGCACCTCGAGGGTTCCAGAGCATGAACGGCATCACAGAGTTCGTCCTACCTTGACACCTGGGGTCCTCTTCTGTACCACCACATCAGCCAGTCACCAGCCACAGTCAGCTCAGGTCATGCAGGGTGGGGCGCGGCCTTCTAGGTAGGGTGGCTCTCATCTGGCTGAGGGCCCGGCTCCAGTGAGGGGGCAGCTGTGAGCCATTAGCAGTAACCCTGCAGCTGCTCGGGGACGGGGAAACCAGCAGGGAGAAGGAAAACAAGCAGGTCCCCTCCCAGAGCCCCACATCATCCCCGCATTTCCAGCCACAGGGCACCGTGTGCAGCAGCACGGGCCTGTCCCTTCCGCAGCCTCAGTGCCCCTGCTCGTAAAATGGGCCCACAGGACCCAGGGAGGGCTGGGTTCCTCTCCAGCTCTGCACTTCCAAGCTTCTGTGGGTCCACTTCCACTTCTCCCCAAAGTTCCAACCAGGCAGCCCCCCGGCCCCCAGACTCCCCACTTGCCCAAGCAGGCAAAGAACCAGTGAGACCGAAGTAGGGTCTCCCCTCAGCCCGGCCTGAACCCCGTGAGGTGGGCAGAGGCCGTGGTTTTCTGGTGTGTGTGCATATCCAGCCTGCCGAGTGGGCCTGGGGAGTCAGTATTTCTTGAAATGCAAGTACCAGGACCACACTGGGCTGTCAGTAAATTCATTATCCCATTACGCAGGCCTGAATTATTCAGCACTCCTGCGGCCGCCTCAGGAACATGCCGAGCACAGTCGATGCCCGCATTAGTGGGATGGATGGAGTCAGGCCCGGGGCATGGTTGGTGCCGGGATGACGGATCTGGGCACAGAGAGGCTGCCAGTGCTAGAAGGCACAAAGGGGTCTGGCTGGCAGGACGCAGGCCCTGGGTGCTCCTGGGGCCTGGGAAGGGGGTAATGCACATATCCACAGTTCCCCTCACCCCCCAGGAAATTGGCAGAGTGTGTCTTTGGAACCCCGCCTGCTCCAAAGGGCCCAGGGACAGAAGATCCAGTCTCCACCTCTTCCTGGCTGTGTGACCTCCAGCAGTTCATCCACCTCTCTGAGCCTGTTTCTTTATCTGTAAGAGGCAGCAGTGATGCTAAATGTTCCCAGTATCCATTCTCCCTTTTAAGTTTAATGAGAGAACTGATTTTTCATTGAGCATATAACCCTCTAGAATAAAGACTATTTCTAGGTGAACGTGTGGCCATGTGACTAAGTGCTGGTCAAAGGGATGCAAGTAGAAGTGTCTTGTGAAACTTTCAGGAGGTGTCCTTAAAGGAAGGAGGTGAGTCCTGATTTGTCTCTTCCTTTTTCTTGAAAACTGAGGTGACGGTGTGATGGCTGGAGCTCAAGCAATCATCTTTCTCAATGAGGAGAAGCCACGTGATGAGGATGGCATTGAAACAGAGTAGAAGCCTGAGTCCCTGTTGACCTTGGAGCCTTCTTACCACCTCCAGGTTGCATCTACGTAAAATAGAAATCAACTTCTCTCTTGGTTAAGTCACTGTTCTTTTGGATTTTTCTGTCACTCACAGCCAAACCCAACTCTACCTTGTTGGGCAAATCTGAGGGTGAAATGAGACATTACAGGAAAAGCAGCCACCTCAATAGGCATTTCCTCTAGGATACTTCAGTAGTTAAGAACTGTAAGCCCTGAAACCAGAGGATCTGAGTTCAAATCCCAACTCTACCACTTATAAGCTGTGAAACTTTGGGCAAGTTGCTTAACCTCTCTCTGCTTCAGCTTTCTCATCTATAAGATGGGGATAAAAATGGTTCTACCTCACAGGGTTAATGTGAGGATTAAGTGAGTTAATATCAAATTACAGGAAGTGGCTGGCACATGGTAAGTGCTATATAAGTATCAGCCATTAGTCTGCCATTTTTCCACATCTAGGGGGATTCTCAATGTAGCCCAGGGACCTGGGTCCCCGTAACATCTCCCAAAACTTCATCTCAGTGTGGATTTTCCCCGAAGGTGACTGTGTTCTCAGGACGGCAATGCCAGGGGCATTCTGAGCTTCAGCCATGATGTAAACGGCTTTGCCTCAGGAGAGAGGAGCCCAATCTCAGCGAATGGGGATGGGCGGCAGCGACTGGGCTCCTGGTTTGCAGCCCAGAAGAAGGACTGCCTTCTGGGATCCAGATGAAGTTCTCAGGAAGAGAGAAAGAGAAATGAAGGCCCCTGAGTGGCCATGTACCCGGGGCAGGTGTCTCTTCCCTCTGACCCTCTGTGGAGTGGATTAAATCAGAGGTTATAGCTCATGTGCCTGCAACACAAAGACCAGGATGGAATGTGAGTGAAATTTGTTGGGTTTGAGGCAGCAGGGAGTGGTGGGGACTAGGGCAAGGGCACACGACCATGGAGGGACAGGGGCAGGCACCATGCAGTGCCAGCCAACCTGCTATGCAGCAAAATGGGCTCAGCGCTGTCAAATCTTCCGCTTTTTCAAAAGGAATGGAAATCAAATCTGAATTCTTTGTGAAATTTTCTGATTGTTTAGCGTTGGCTCCATTCAAACAAACAAAACACTGATCAGGGCAAACAAAATACGTCCCCAGGCCAGCTTCGCTACCAGCTGCCCTCAAGTGAGGAGAGGTCTCCCACGCATTGCAGCGGGAATCTCTGAGCCCCAGGCTCTATTTGCTGGCATCTCTGGAGAAATGGATGTGCTGAGTGTGGGGGCGGTGTGCGGGAAAGAAAGGGGCTGGGGCTTGTCTGTCCTGGGGAGGCAGGTGCTCTGGGCTGGACCCTGACTCCTTAACCCCTCCCCTGCCTGGGTTCAGGATGGTGGGCGGGCGGGCAGAGGCGGGGGCTGCCCTGCGGCCTCAGGCAGCACTCTGACTCCCAGAGCATCAGGTTCTTCCTCTGAAAGACAGATCGGGGACTCTTCAGCTCCAGGATCAGCAGCGACCCTGGCCCACCTGCCCCGCTGAGGCCCTGCCCAATGGGGTGGCCTCTGCACCCTCAGCTTTGGGGACACCCTGGGGCCACGGGGACCTGTGTGTAGATCCTGCCTCTTCCCTCCATCACCCAGAATAGCGTTACGTATCCACACCCTTTGCTTTGTGAGCTCACAGGGCCCCCAAGGAGGGCGTAGCGTACACACACTTGCCCGATCTCGGGGCTTGGCCAAGGGCCTTGCTGTGGCCACTGGAACATCAGCAGACCTGACTGAGGCGGAGGCTCTAAAAGCTCTTGTGTGGTCGGCCTCTCGCGCCTGTGCTGTCCACTGGGATAGAGTGTTCCCAAGTAGCCGCTGGTCTCACAACAATCCGGACCTACAACCCGAAGCAGAAGCACCCAGGAGACCCGCTGACCCAGGAGCAAGAAAAGCAGGTGGTTTTTGGAAGCCGCTGGGACTTGGGGCTGTCACAGCGCTGTTGCAGCAGAAACCTGACCACTCTGCTCGGAGTGGCTTCCCCAACCCGGTCCCCAGCTCGCTGCACAGAAGCTCCCACCTTGTCTGGTCATCCACTGTCCCAGGAGCCCCTGTGCCCCTGGCCCTGGAGCAAACTGACAGACTCCCCCTGGAGTGGGGAGAGCCTCAGGCTTTGGGCCATACAAATTTGGAGCCAGTGCCCGAATCCTGGCTGTGAGACTTCAGATGAGTCACATTCCCCGCCTGAGAGTCACTTGAAGAGTGTGGGAGAGGTTGGGAGGGTTCCAGGAGACGCCACGGGTCTGCCCAGCACTGGCATTTGGACTCGGCAGCGGGAAGAGGGACTGGGCCTACCATGAGTCTGTGGGCCGAGGCATCGCCTATGAGAAAACTCACCCCTGAGGAAAACGCCTTTGGAGGGCATGCTTTCAAATTCATGTGGAATCTGTCACTCTAGCCTGAAGAAAAGTCAAAGAGAGCACAGGCCACACTACTTGGGGGCCTGTATCAGTTAGGAATGCTTTGAACTTCACATAAGAGAATATACAGCTAATCATTGCTTAAACACAAAAGGCTCCATTTTCTCAAATAACAAGGAGTCTGGAGGTAGACAGTTGCTGGTGGTGGTTCAATGACTAGACAATGTCTTCAAGGACCAACACGCCCTCTTTCCTCTTGCCATCCTCACTGTTAGGTTTTTTATCCTTAACCTTGTTGCCTCGTGGCCACAAGATGGCTGCTATGGTTCTAAGCATTTCATCTTGGATGAAATCCAAGCAGAAGTGATAATGCCCAGGAGTGGCCATGATAGTGGCACCCCTGGCTATCCTGCCAAAAAAGGAGGAAAGAACAGGTGACACCATGAAACACACACCTGTCATCCACTGGGAACTCCCAGAAACGCCCAGATGCCAGGACCTGAATTGAACCAGAGAAATTGGATCACAGGTAAATCGCCGGTACATGGTAGATGCTTCTCAAAATAACTAAATGAATTTCCAGATACACGAGCTCTGGACTTGGGCCCAGTGGTGAGATGACAAACTTTTATGTGAAGCTGAGACGGAGTCAGGCTCACATCCTGGCTCTGCCACTTATATGTCCCCTGATATTTGGGAGCCTGTTTGCACATCTGGAAAATGGAGACAATGCTGGCTACTTGAGATGGTGGCTGAGGAACATCCCCACCGCCCATTGTTTGTGCGGTAGCAGGGAATGCTCCGTATTTACATACCTAACACTGTGGTTCTCAAGGAGGGGGGACGGGCACCAGGGAGGGGTATATTAATCCTTACATCCACTCAGAGAGGTCGGGGGTTGTGGCCGGCAGGATCTTGCCACCCTCTCACGATCTCCACTGCCACTCCTGTGGTCGTTATCTTAGATGAAAGAGGGACTCTGCGGCATAACTAAGGTGACTAACCTGCTCACCTTAAAATAAGGCGATTATCCTGGATTCTCTGGGTGGGCGTCGTGTAATCACGTGAGCCCTTAAGAGCAGAAGAGGAAAGCAAAGTGATTTGAAGCACCAGAAAGATTCGAGGTGCCTTTGCTGGCCTTGAAAATGGAGGGGCTCCGTGAGAAAGGACTGAACTCTGCCCACAACTAGAGAGCTTGGAAGAGGGCCGGTCCCAGGGCAGAACTGCAGCCCTGGATGCCACTTTGACATTAGCCTGGCGAGACCCTGAGCAGAGAGTCCAGCCGTGCCTTCCGGACCTCTGACCGACAGCACTGAGACAACACGTGGTGCTGCCTGAAGCCACTAAGCGTGCGGTAGTTTATTACGCAGCAACAGAGCATTAAGACAGAAGCATTGTCTCCATTTTCTAGTCGAGACACTGAGCTCACACAGCCACAGAGTGAGTGGAGGGCCCACTGTTTGAACCCAAGTCCGTCTGACTCCGGAGCCCATGCTGTCACTTCCCATTCGGCCTGCCAGATGAGGAAACCGAGGCACTAGAGGCTGGGGCATTGCCAGTGCCAGCTCCGCAGCATCTCAGCACAGGGGAGGCAGGGCCAGGCTGTGGGCCCCCCAGCTCAGCAGACCCCTCCAGATGTGGTCAGACTCCAGGCTGCAGTTTCTCCATGGAGAGGAGGCCTGAGGAAGGCGAGCCCTGGAGGGAGGCCCAAAGGCGCCTCTGGCACCGCAGCTGCTGGGGAAGAGAATTCTTCCTGAGTGTGGGCAGGGGACTGAAGGCCCAAAGGTAGAAGAGGATTCCTGGGGCAGGGCCGGGGCGGGGGGCAGTCAGCCGGCCACTGAGGCCCTCCTGGCCCTGGCGGACTCCACTTCCATGTCCTAACTTCTGCGATCCACGCTCCGAATCAGAGGAAACAGTTGCCCCATGGGCCAGATCAGACACAAAAATCAAAGATGTATTCAGTTTAACACAGAGCTTTAAAAAAAGGAAAAAAAGTCTAACCCAAATGTTTTCAATCATGAAAGTTCACATTAAAAGCCAGATTTCCAAGCTTTCTTGAAAAATCAGAAGCTATGGCCACACCACGCCCATCTTCCCACATGGCAGCATAGGCTGGAGACAAGTGACCGCCATGCCCTCTGATGGGACATGAGCTTTGGAGCACCACAGTCCCCACTGCTCCCTATCACCCTCCCCTCACCTACCTGCCTGGCCCCTGAAGACATTTGAGTTCCAGTCCCTTAGGCCCAGCTTGACTCCATGACCTTACTCTTCTGCCCCTGTCCTGCCCAGTCCTGGGAGGCCCTGGGGGAAGAGGCCCAGCCTGTGTGATGTTAGCAGGCTGGGAGAAGTAGGAAAGAAACTCAGGGGCCTCTTCCAGACCAGTTTGTGTGGACAGCTGTTCCCAGTGACCTGGTTTGGCTAAGAATTCATCAGGGGTCCAACCCCTGACCTCCTGGTGTGGACCTAAGGGCTTACGGGCACCCACTTGCTCTCCCCTCAGGAGTCTGCGGGTGCCTAATGGGGCAGCTGCATTTGGCCAAAAGGGCAACTGAGGGGGGTAGAAATGATCTTGCCCCTCTCCCCAGCCCCTGCGCTCCCCTGGGGGCAGCTGCCCACATCCACGTGGCCCTCTGGGGAGGCCCAGCTCCCCCCACCACCACTGAGGCCACCTGGAGGAAAAGAATCAAAACCTACTTTGCCTTCAGCCCCGGCCTTCTAGGAAAAGGCCCTGTAAGAGACTCGGAGGTGACACTCTGCTCCCTTCCCTGTGAGCAGAGACGCTGGCGCTGCAATGGAAGAGACAAGAAATGAGTAGCAAACGGGGGAGGGAGGTGGAAAAATTAAATTTTGCGTGATCAGCAAGGTTTCAAACAATCGCTCGCCAACTGAAGTGGGTGCCACGTCTATAAGTCATTCTGTTTTATAGGCCATTAGGATCTCCAGAGAGAACCTGCATGGAGACCACTGCTTTTTGTTGAAATTAAAATGTCAGAGAAAAAGAAATAGAACAAAACAGGGAATCTGCAATTAATTACCAGGCCATAAAAATTCAATAATCAGGAGGCAGAGCGGCCACGGGCCCAGAGGTATCAGAGCCCGCGTAACAAGAATGGAATACATTAATCTTTTCAAATTAGTTTTTTAATCTGACTGGGATATATGGTGACATGCCTCCCCTCCCGCCAGCTGCCCCCACCTCCACGGGCTCTGGCCTGAAGCCGGGCTGGGGGAGAGAGGTTCTGGTGTGAGCTGCCTGCCCTAACCCCGAGCCCCCGACAGGGGAGAGCGCGGGTCTGCAGCCCCAGCTGAGCCCAGGGCCCCTGCCGGCTGGTGGGGTGGAGGGGCCTCAGCAGAGGGGCCAGGGAAGCACTTCTCCGGAGTCTGTTTCCCACTGGGTCCCAGTGCGTCAGAGGAGCTCACAGGCGTGTCCTCCCCTCGCCAGTGGGTCGGAGGGTTTAGGAAAGCAAGAGCAGGGTCTGGGGAGTCAGCATGGCGAGGTGGTCTCTCTGAGCTTTGGTTTCCTCCTCTGGAAAATGGGGATAATATCACAGCCCCACAGGGAGGCTGGAGGTATAGCGCTCGGTAAAAGGCTCCCTTCTGTTACTCTTTTAACTGTCTAGACGGGCAGCTCAGACAGCGAGGAGCCAGAGGCACCACCAGCACGCTATTCAGAGAGCATTTATTTAACACTTGCTGTGTGCTCAGCTCTGGGGAAGGAAAAACCAGCAGCCTCGGTCCTAAACCTGGGGAATGAGACTCATAATCAGGTCAGAGAAACATTTACAAGGCCAAGCAGGATGCAAAGGATCAAAAGGCGGAAGGAGCGTCTCCTAGGAGCAGGGCGGTGCCTGGCAACAGGGAACTGGGAGGAGCTGGGTTGACCCACCCAGGCCCCGGGGGACAGTAGCTCCTGCCCCGCACCCTGGGCCTGGGGGCTGCCGGCTCATTGGTCAAAGGGTCAGTCCCACCCCGGTCTCTGACTCCAGGCCGTGCCCTCGGCTCCCGGAGCCTGGCCCTGGACCTGGGCCTCCTCCTGCATCATGTCCCCGGGCAGCTCGGGTCAGTCCGACGGCCCCAATTTCTCTCCAGCTCACCCTGGTCTTCGGCCTCAGCCAGGCCGCGCTCTCACCAACCCCGCCCACGCCCACGCCGGCGAGGAGTCTGCCTCTGGGCCTGCTTGCTGAGCCCCGCCTGGGAAGCCCCCTGTGGAGCTCTAGTCTGGCCAGTGTAGCTACTAAATGGCCACCCCAGGGGACGCTGGAGCAGCAGCCACCGGATGACCTTCTGCTCTTTGGACTTTGACTCCTTTTAAATGGAACAGTTACAGCCCACTAAGTGCTGGGCTCTGTAGAAGTCCTTCACCTGGATTTTCTCATTTCATCCCCCAGGAAGTCGGGACTATTAAGAACCCCATTTTACAGAAGAGGAAATTGAGAAGCTGCGGTAGCTCACCAGTTCTGTGTGTCCTGTGGTCTTCACCAAGAATACAAACCAGGATGGCTGCTTTCGCCTCCCCCAGTCTAGCACACAGTAGGTGTTCAACGCTCCCTGGATAGTGTCCCTGCGGAACAGCCCTGCAGGGAGACCCCACCTGCCCTCCGATCTCTACCCTCTCCAAGATGTCTTCACTCTGACTACGATCATAACAGCAGCTGCCATTTACTGAGCACTTACTGTGTGCCAGGCTGTGGGATCTGGTGCCATTTATGGTAAGACTGTGGAAACTGAGGCTCAGAGAGACTGATGGGCCCAAGATCTCACACCCTTGTCTATTTGGCACCCAAGGGCAGGACTCTAACTAAGGCCATTGTCTCAGTGCCCCATCAACCAGACCTATCCCAGGGCTCCCGAGCCCCAGCTCTGGCTGTGTCCCCCCAAACCACGTCCTTCACTCCTTCCACCTGATACCCTTGGTCACCTCCCCAGAAGGCCTCCCCTGATTCTCTCAGTCCCTCTCAGGGTTCCTTTAATTTCTATCACTTTGCACTTGTTACTCTTCTGTTACACCAACTGCCCACCCACATAAGCCCCAGGGGATCTCAGCAGAAATGGTAGCGATAAGAAAGAAGCGTAGCCAGGAAGGGCATCAAATGTTTCCTGCCTGACCCAGGCCCCTAGACCGCAGGCACCGGGAGGGAGAACCCAGACCCTAGATGCAGGGCTTGCTCCCCGCCGGGCGCAGTTCCGAGCACGACCACCAGGTGGTGTCCGCCTCGCTCGAGCGGGGCTTGCAGTAAGGCGGTGCAAGGCCGCAAGATGGCGCTCGAGGCCGTGGCTCCGCGGGCATTGCCCAGGCAAGGCGGAGCCTGGAGTGCCCGTCGGTCCGAGTGCCGTCCCGGTAACCCCAGCCGCCGCCGCCTCCTGCCCGCGCCATGACCCAGCCCGTACCCCGGCTCTCTGTGCCCGCCGCGCTGGCCCTGGGCTCGGCCGCTCTGGGCGCCGCCTTCGCCGCCGGCCTCTTCCTGGGTGAGTAGGTCCGGGCCTGCGGCACCCTCCGCAGGGCCCCCGCGGGCGGGGCGGGAGCCGGAGCAGAGCCCGCGAATCCGCGATGCTGGCCGCGGCTGAGGCTCACCCCTGGCGCCCGGAGACCCCGGCTCTGACCCAGCACCCCCTCTCCGGCAGGGAGACGGTGCCCTCCATGGCGATCCCGGCGAGAGAAGCGCCTGCTGCCCCCTGAGGACAGCCCCCTGTGGCAGTATCTGCTGAGCCGCTCCATGCGGGAGCACCCGGCGCTGCGGAGCCTGCGGCTGGTCAGCAGGGCCGGGCACGGGAACAGGCGCCCACCTCGGGCCGGCGGGTCCCACGTGGTTGTGTGACCTTGGGCTGGGCCGTGGCCCTTCCGGCTTCCAGGCTCCCCAGGCCGGGCTCAGCGGGAGTTCCCTGAGGGCCCGCCCCACCTAGGCCACGCCCACCGCCCCGCCCTGGAGGGGGATCTGAACCTGGGGCGGGGCTGGGTGACTGGCAGGGCTGGTGCGACCCTCTCCCCCCCAACACAGCTGACCCTGGAGGAACAGCAGGGGGATTCCATGATGACCTGTGAGCAGGCCCAGCTTCTGGCCAACCTGGCGCGGCTCATCAAGGCCAAGAAGGCGCTGGACCTCGGTAGGATGCGGGGCCGGGATCACTGGGGGCCGAGATCACCGGGCCGTCCCCCCACTCTGGCCTGAGTCTGTCCTTGTCCCTGTCCCCAGGCACTTTCACAGGCTACTCAGCCCTCGCGTTGGCCCTGGCGCTGCCCCCGGCCGGGCGCGTGGTGACCTGCGAGGTGAACGCGGGGCCCCCGGAGCTGGGGCGGCCCCTGTGGAGGCAGGTGAGTGACCCACACACCCGAGGCCCTCGTCAGGCCCCCGGAGCCCGGACACTCCCAGCTCCAGGAGAAGCGACATGTTGGCTCTGACCTCGCTCCTTGCAGGCTGAGGAGGAGCACAAGATCGACCTTCGGTTGAAGCCCGCCCTGGAGACTCTGGGTGAGCACGGAGCTGAAAGGGCCTTGGCGCCATTTCCCAAATGCAGACACTGGGTGCGAGCTAGTGACCAGGTCCGCCGGGCAGGCTTGGGGCAATGACAGCCCCCCGCCGCCCAACCTCACGGTATGCGGCCACATGCAGGGTGGCAGGGCCGGCGCCCTCAAGGCCGAGGCCGGAGTCCCCGAGTGGTCACAGCGCCTGGGCCAGGGCCTCCGGCCTCTGGGGCCTGCGGACTCAGCGCACTACCCCTCCCTCCCCCACAAGATGAGCTCCTGGCCGCGGGCGAGGCCGGCACCTTCGACGTGGCCGTGGTGGACGCGGACAAGGAGAACTGCGCCGCCTACTACGAGCGGTGCCTGCAGCTGCTGCGCCCTGGAGGCGTCCTCGCCGTTCTCAGTGTAAGGGACATACGAGAGGAAGGACCCTCTCGGCCCGGTCCCTGCCTTTTCCCTTGGGTCCTCCCTATGCCCCGCCCCCACGCCACAAAACCCCACCTAGTACACTCACGTAAGCCCCTCCCTCTTAGTACTCGAGTCCTCGGCCTCCAGCTCGCGCCCCGCCTCCTGCTCAGGCCCCTCCCCGAGACCCCGCCCCCGTGACGCCCCGCCCCTCCGCAGGTCCTGTGCCGCGGAGAGGTGTTGCAGCCTCAACCACGGGACACTGCGGCCGAGTGCGTGCGAAACCTGAATGAGCGCATCCTGCGGGACGCCAGGGTCCACATCAGCCTCCTGCCCCTGGGCGACGGCCTCACATTAGCCTTCAAGATCTAGGGCTGGACCCTAGGCGAGTGGCCTCGAGGGATGGGACTTGGGAACTCCAGCCATGGACCCTCAGTTTTAACCTATCAATAAAGTGAGGCCTGGGGCATGAGCATCTGATTCTCGTACTTCTGAGCCTTCCTACGTGGCACTCAAGTAGCGTAGGCCCAGCATGGGCAGACTTCTGCAGCAAAAGGGAGCCGTGAGGTCACAGACGTACATTCTGTCCCTGGCACAGTCCTGAGGGCTGCCCAGCACCAGGGTGCCTGATGACAGTAGTCTCCAGCTGACTGGAGGCAGTATATACCAAGTTTTAATTGACCTGGCCACATGCAATTGGTCAGAGACCTCAGCTCCTCAGGTTTGCCTCCACTCCACAGGATCTGAGGGCTGGATGCTGGGTAGAGGACCCCTTGGTCTCCCTACTACCTATCTTCCTATGAGGGGCAAGTGAATGAAGTTCCTGTTCAGTGTAACTGGGACCAGTGGGGAGACGATATGTGGAATCCGACAAGAGGCCTAGCAGGGGCCAGGGTTGTCACTGAGTACTTTTACAGGTTATGCCAGTTCTGCTGGCCATTTGCCTATGTTTTCACAGAACTGTAGGCTAGGCCTCACCTCTGAGATGGAGGCCCTGGTCAGTGGACATCACTCCTCAGAACCAGACCACTTACTTGACTTAGACCTGAGGACCTCAAAGTTGACTGGAGTATATATATATATCCTGCCCTCCCCCTTAAGTCCTGGAGGAAGGTGAGGGACTGGGTGGGATCACTGGCCAGAGAGGTGTGAAACAGACAGGCCTACAGGTAGGGGACCATCAATATGGCAATTTTAACAAGTTCCCCAGAGGAAGATCAAGTTAGGCTTTCCAGCACCAACATCTATGAGTGGAGGTGGAGAGGGAGCCAGATGCTTCACTTCTCTCATTTAAACCTCCCCAATCCTGTAGGAAGATCTTATCTCCACACCACAGATGAAGATCAGGCTCAGATATTATGTGTTCTTTCCACTAACACTGCCTCAGGCGTCAGCAGAAATGGTATCAGCCTAGAATACAACTAGGTCTTGCCACCACCTGGTTGGGCCTGGGTGGTGGAAGTGCACCAGGAGACTGCTAGAAGCAAGGGCGCAGGAGCCATAGGAGCCCACAGCTGGTGACTTGCATAATCCTACAGCTCCTGGGATATACCTTACAATTCTCAGGACCATGGCTGTAAACCTACCCTTTTCTCCCCCATTCATAAAAGCATTTTAGGATGCACATGGGTGAAGTGGTCCAATTTACTAAGCAGATCCTTGACAAACTGGTAACTCATTTGTGCCACACCTCACAACATAAGGCCACACCCCAGTCCAGAGTATTGGACCAAGTGAACTCCAGCCACAGCATGAGGGAGGGCCACCAGTTAGCTAAGGTGTGGCTGGCCATCCAGGGGGCTTCAGGTGTCCCCAGGGCCTGTGACCAGGTTTCTTCCCTGCTGAGCACCACCAGCAGTTTGAGAGAGTGTCTGCTGGTCTGCTTCACACTTCTCTTCCATATGCCAAGTACAAGAGGTGCTCTCACACCTACCTTGATCTTTTCCTGTTTTTCTTACATAGCAACAGGTCCTGCCTTAAACAAATTGGTTCAAAATTCCAACTTTCTGCCATTAAGTCATGTGTGTCTGATGCACATGGGCCTTTCCGGCCAGTCCCTTAGGACAAACATCGTGAGACCAGAAGGGGCCTATGTGCCCCCCAAGTCCACGTGCGTGGAGAGCTTGCTTGGGCTTCTCTCATCAAGATTCTTGACCTGGAAATTTTCAGCACGTATCACTTTTTGGGTAATGAGTCTCAAAGTACTACATTTTTCTTCTCTGTTCTCTCTCAGGCTCGAAACTCTACTTCAGGTCTAGTATTGTTCATTTGCTGAACAAATCTCCCCCTTCTCTAATCTTTGATCATATCCTCCATCAAAAAACCTGCTCTTTCTAGGCAGACACCTATTAATTTCTGTCATTCACCCCAAATCCATATGAAAGCCAATGGCCACATAGCCTGAAGGCATTGCCTATGGTTTCAATCTTAGGCCCAAGCTTTTCAGTCACTGTCTGCCTGGAAGGAAATGAGTACATGACCTCTCACTGCGCCCACATAGTCCTCTCTCACTGTCTACACCTTACTCCATTACCCCACACCTAAGTCCCATCACACCCAACTAGACTCCAGTTCATTTTCCGTAGCAATAGCTTGTAGGGGTATAATGAGTGTATATAACCTTTCGGCACCATCCCCTCACTTTCCTTTCTTCATCACTTACTCTCTAACACTTCCTGGGGTTAACAATTATCAATGTAATTTTGTACAAACTTACAAACTGAAGATGTAAAGGCATATATCCTCTTATTTTATTGTAGTCTAAAAAGCTCATGGAGTTACTCTAGGGACACAGAGGACTCTGTGGCACATATTTAGGTAAATAGCAAAACGCTCACTGGAAAAATAAAGCATAGCTAGATATCAGGGAGATTTGACCCCAGCTGGCAAATTTTTAACTCTGCAAATACTTAGAGTCATTAATTATGTATACTTGTTTTATTCATAATTTGTAATATTTTGGGATACCAAAAGTTAATTCTAATGGCTGAATTTAACAAAAATTTTTTAACCTCTTCTTAAAACATCCACTGATCCATCTCATTCAAGGGCAATATTCAATGTTAAAAGGAACATAAAAACAAACATGCACACGATTGCACAGTTTTCTTAAAGGTCTATTTCATTATTGGTGGGTAGCGCATTTAACAGTTAAATACATTTAAATAATGTATAGGTGACTGCACGACTGCAGCATTGGTAACTAGATAGATAACCAATTCAACTAGAAACCAGCTAACAAGTAACCGTCTAAATATTTAAAATACAGGTCTTATTCAGATCATCCTGTGTTTTGATCACCTTCTTGGGGGGAAAAAAGCCTGCTGGTCACACTGGAAATATATTAAGGCCAAATCTTCTGATAACCATTCCCAGAGGTTTCTTTCAGCTGGATTAAGCCTCCAACTCCAGGGCGAGCCCAAGTTTGTGGCCTCCAGCATTAATGCTTTTCCCATCTACCAGAGCAGACAGTGTAAGCTTCACACCTATAAATAAAAGCAGACAACCATTATGTGCCTGAAACACCTCATGAGAGTCTGCAGTCTTCTTTAATAATCACCCCAGGGCCTGCATGTCACTTTTCCTCAGCAGTCAGAAGACTTACTAGTGCCAGCCACCAGAGGGCGCTTGAGAGTATCTGAGATACCAGAAAGAATTCAGCCTGGGTAAGGCATCAAGTCACAGAGCATAAAAATATTAATAATAAAGTTCAAAGTGCCCTAGAAAATATAATAATGTTCAATATACTATCAAGACTAAGAGACAATCATAATTAGATCCTGGAAAAGAGACGTTTTGGGGAGAAATGGGGAAATATGAATATAGACTATATATTAGGTATTACTAATGTTAATTTTCTTAGCTGTGACAATGATATTGTAGTTACGAAGAAAAATGTCTTACTCTTAGGATATGCATACTAGGGCTGATGTGTCTACATGTCTGCAAAACATACATTTAAATAATTCATAAGGATATGTGGAAAAAAAGAAAAAAGGATTCAGCAAGAACAACAAAGCTGGAGGTATCAGGCTACCTCACTTCAAACTATACTAGAAAGCTACAGTAATCAAAACAGTATGGTACTGGCACAAAAACAGACACAAAGATCAATGGAACAGAATAGAGAGCCCAGAAATAAACCCACCCTTATATGGTCAATTAATCTACAACAAAGGAGGTAAGAACATACAGTGGGGAAAAGACAGTCTCTTCAATAAATAGTGTTGGGAAAACTGGACCACTTTCTTACAACACATACAAAAAAATAAACTCAAATGGATTAAAGACAAATGTAAGACCTGAAGCCATAAAATTCCTAGAAGAAAACATAAGCAGTAAGCTCTTTGACACTGGTTTTAGTGATATTTTTTTGGATCTACTTCCTCAGGGCAAAGGCAACAAAAGCAAAAATAAGCAAATGCAACTATATCAAGCTAAAAAGCTTTTACAGAGTGAAGAAAACCATCAACAAAACAAAAAGGCAACCTAATGAATAGGAGAAGATATCTGCTAATGATATGTCCAATGAGGGGTTAATATCCAAAACATATAAAGAACTCATACAATTCAGTATCAAAAAAACAAACAATCCGATTAAAAAATGGGCAGAGGACCTGAACAGACATATTTCCAAAGAAGACATACAGATGTCCAACAGACACATGAAAACATACTCAACATCGCTAATTATCAGGGAAATACAAATCAAAACCACAGTGAGATATCATCTCACACCTGTCAGAAGGACCATTATCAAAAAGACATTTGTTGGCAAGGAGACGTGGAGAAAAGGGAACCCTCGAGCACTGTTGGTGAGAATGTAAATGGTGCAGCCACTATGGAGGTTCCCCAAAAATTAAAAATAGAACTAACATACAATCCAGCAATTCCACTTCCAGGTATTTATCTCAAGAAAACAAAATCACTAGTTTGAAAAAGAATATGCACCCCTATGTTCACTGCAGTATTATTTACAATAGCCAAGACATGAAAGCAACCTAAGTGTCCATCAATAGATTTTGAATGGATAAAGGAAATGTATATATACAGAATGGAATATTATTCAGCCATAACAAAGACTGAAATCTTGCCATTTGCGACAACATGGATGGACCTAGAGAGTACTATGCCAAGTTAAATAAGTCAGACAGAGAAAGACAAATATCATATAATTTCACTTATATGTGGAATCTAAAAAACAAACAAAACAAAACAGAAACAAACTCATAGATACAAAGCACAAACTGGTGGTTGTGAAAGGGGATGGGGGTGGGGGATGCACAAAATAGGTGAAGGGGATTAGAGGTACAAATTTCCAATTATAAAATAAATAAGTCATGGGGATATACAGCATAGGGAATTTAGTCAATATTGTAATAACTTTGTATGGTGACAGATGGTTACTAGATTTGTTGTGGTGATCATTTCATAGAGTATATAAACATCAAATCACTATGTTATACACCTGAAACTGATATAATATTGTATGTCAACTATAGATTATGTATATAAACATGGAGAAATAAATCCAATGTGGTAAATGTTAGTAGCTGGTGAATGTGGGGAAGGGTACATGGGTGTTCATGGTACCATTCTTTAGATTTCAAAATAATCAAACTTACAAGTCTGGGGGAAAATCCCTATTTGGAGGAAAAAATAGTTCCAAGTGCTTTAGAACCTTGCTATTCAAACGGTAGTTCAAGAACCAGCGACAATGGTATCACCGAAAAGTTTGTTAGAAAGACAGAACCTCTCATCCCAGACCTATTGGATCAGAATCTGCATTTTAACAAGATTCCCCAGGTGATGCACACACACACCGAGGTTTGAGAAGTACTGCTCCAGAAAGCATGGCAAGGCTCAAAATACCATGTAAAGTAAATGAGACTATAAAGACCGAACAACCTAAACAATAAGTGAACTTTGATTTTAGAAATAAAAATTACAAGACATTTCAGGTACAAGTGAGGAGAGTAATAGAGAATGGATATTAAATAATATGGAATCACTATTAACTTTCTTAAGGTGTGATAATGGTACTGCCGTTATGCAGAACAGGAGAACGTTCTTATTCTGAGGGGATGCATGCTAAAGCATCTAGGGAAGTGTCATGACAGCTGCAGCTTCCAAACAGCCCAGCAAAAAAAGAAGCGGAGGGGAGGACAAAAATTGTGGAAAAACTAAACATGTGTTCATTGTACTCTTCCACCAATTCTTCCATATGCTTGAAAAGGTTTGCAAAATAGAGAAGCAGCTGAGAAATGAAAACTAGTTTTTAAAACACTATCAGAACAATCCTACCTTATCAAGAATACTTACCAGGCCTCAGAGTCTGAGTATAGCCCACTCCAATTAAACTAGAGTTGTTGACTTTTGCCTAAAATAAAATGCAAAAACAACTGTAAGAAAAATTTTTGAATGGAGAGACAACGCCCTATATGTTTCCCTATCGTGCAATTATGAAGTGTTCAGCTTTTACATTAACATGTAAGATAATAAAATTTAATATCACTATTAAGCCAAACAAAAACGAGGTACCACTTAATTCTTATCCATTAAACTCCAAGTCAAATTGTCAGTAAAACACAATAGTCTTGATATCTACTGTAGGATGGTTTACAGACCCCAAATTGTCCATGTAGCACAAGAGCTTACACACTGTCATAAAAATTGTCGTTGTTGAGTCTAATCTAGCACAACAAAACCATGCCAAAATGTGGGTAAAAGAAGTCCACCAGGCTCACTAGCTAGCTTTGTGATGCACACACCAGCCTATGTGAAGTTTCAATTCGTAACTCTGACGTACAAGTTATTATTTTCACAGGTCTTCCAAAAGAATCAAAACCATGAATGTTCAAAATCTCCAAATGACAAGCACTTCCTTTGAAGAATCAGATCAACTAAAAATCTTTTACTTCACATTCTCACACTGCTCATTAATGCCCCTGGGTCTTGGCTGTATGTAACTAGATTGTGCTTAAGAAGAGGTTCCGGGCCGGCCCGGTGGCTTAGCGGTTAAGAGCGTGCGCTCCGCTGCTGGCGGCCCGGGTTCGGATCCTGGGCGCGCACAGAGGCACCGCTTCTCCAGCCATGCTGAGGCCGCGTCCCACATACAGCAACTAGAAGGATGTGCAGCTACAACATACAACTATCTACTGGGCTTTGGGGGGAAAATAAAGAAGTAAATAAAAATCTTAAAAAAAAAAGAAGAGGTTCCAATGGTGCATCATTTACCAATCCAGGCCCCTGCCCTCCTTACACAACTCTATTATTTTAGGACTGAGTCACAGACCTCCAACAGCTGGAAGGAACCCTGGAGAGCAAGACATGGTAAGGAGAGGCTCCTTCTAGCTCCATTCTCTCCCACTACTAACATCATTAAGCCATACCATTAAGCTATAAAATGGAGGCACCTCACCCCAATCTCCAAGTACTAGGTTGCCTAGCCAGGCTACTTTGCTCTTCTACATTGTGAGTGCTATGGTACAGAGGTAACAGACAGACTCTGGGATTAAACCACATTTGGAAATGATTTGATGTCTACCACCCTCTTTTGTAATGTGTAACATCAAAATAGCCCAATCCAGAGACAGCAACGATGTAACTGTACAGGCACAAGTCACATAAACGGCACTTGTATTCACTTGGCACTACAGACAAGTCTTCATGAGCTACCAATGACCATGTGAGTTATTTGTCTAAGGAAGAAATGCCCCAAATTAAGAGCTTCAGACAACTGGATACAAGTTCCTACTATTTTAGAATAGGAGTCAACCACAAAACTACGATGGGGCATGAAGCAATGCTTCAGTGTGATGCTCGATTCTGGCAACAGCAGCACTACTTAGGTGGGAAATGCTAGATACATTTCCAAACTAATCCCCAGGAGCCACTCAATGACACACAGGTCCCAAGCTCCCTTCCCATTTTAGACTAGGAGAGAACTTCACCTTCTGCTGGCATTAAATCTGTGATGGTCTCATAGACATACATTTGCAGAGAACAGCAATGTAGCTATCGGAGAATAGTATGCTGTGTGAATCCTGAGGTTTTCTTACTGCCAGAGTGCAGTTAGAAACAGAGAAGGGAAAAATAAATGAATCACTGCCTTGCCAATGGGCAAGGCTTCTCATTATCTCTGATTACAACTGTGCTAAGATAAAACAAGAATGGGGCTAAAACCTAACTGTCTAAATTATCAAAACATATTGTCCTTAGGAATGAAGATCACTTTATGTAACAGAAATAACTCTCATGGAAGGTTTAACTTTCTTTCATTCCCACTACATACAGTACAGGCAGTCCCTGACCTGTAAGCAACTGACACACAGGAACAGCTGCTGATCTGCCTGAAATTGGAGCCCGCCCCTCTACACCCTCAGACACTGCACTCCCTCCTACCCCAACCCACTATGACTGAAGGAGGAAATAGCAGGAAGACCCTAAAGACAGGACTAGGGTGGCCATCCGACCCAGCTAACTCGGGATGGGGGAAGGGAGTCCTCAGGATGCAGGACTTTCAGTGCTAAAGCTGGAATAGTCCCATGCAAAGCAGAATGAACTGGCTGATCACTCCAGGCAGGAGGGAAATCAAAACAAGCAGTCCAGTCCTGGCTATTCCCCTCCTTCCCTAGTAGTGGTATTAAATCTTTTCTCTCTCCAAGCTTTGGTTTCTTCATCTGCAAAAGGGCATGTGTACCAGTGACCGTTCAGATCAAATGTGAAGATATTTTATAAACCATAAAAAGACAAAAGACAAAGTAACAATTAGTGTACTATTACTCCCTGACAGAGATATAAACTGCCAGGGCCCAAAACATTGGCTTCCCTGGGCTTAGACAGGATTGGAGCTCAGGCTTATTATCTATACTAATTCATCAGCCTTTGAGGTAAAAAAAACTCCCGGGGCCGGCCCGTGGCGTAGCAGTTAAGTACTCGCGCTCCGCTGCTGGCGGCCCGGGTTCAGAATCCGGGCCTGCACCGATGCACCACTTATCAGGCCATGCTGTGGCGGCGTCCCATATAAAGTGGAGGAAGATGGGCACGGATGTTAGGCCAGGGCCAGTCTTCCTCAGCAAAAAGAGGAGGATTGGCATGGATGTTAGCTCAGGGCTGATCTTCCTCACACACAAAAGAAAAACTCCTGTGGCCTGAATATCAAACTTCTAACACCGTCTCCATAGAAAAAGCAGCATTCCAAGTTCCAATTCCAATCTGTGTGCAAACTGGGAATTGTGTGAACCACAGTTCAAGTTTTTAATATACCCAAAGATTAATTCCCACTACTAAAAACCCCATTCTAAGTCCACAGTGGTACTCACAGAAATGGAAGCAGTAGGATCCAACTGATATTTAGCTGCAATGCCAAAGCGAGTACAGTTGGTACCTGATGTCCAAGCAAGGTTTACTGAAGTGTCAAGATCTTCACATACTTTCTGATAAATTGATCCTCCAAATTCTGTCCCATCATTGCTATAAGATATTTTAAATTAGTAAATCTAGAATAGACAATGTAATATGTCTAAGGCACTAGGCTGATATTGTAGCATTACATTTAAATAAAAGCCATGGCTCACACGGATCTCGAGTCTTCTACTGAAAACTCACAAGTTCTAAGAGGTCTTTCTCAACCTATGTCCAAAAGCAAGGATTGGTCAAATAAATCATGGTACATCCATCCAGTGGAATTACCACATAGCCACTACCAATCATGTTGTAGAATACATAACACTATAGGAAAATTATCAAAATGTACTAAGGTGGAGGGGAAAGGGTTATAAAACTGCCTTTCGGTATGTATTTTATATACATATACATACATAAAAAGGTGAAACACCAAAACATTAACAAAGATTATATATCTAGGTGGTCGGATTATGGGAAATTTTGGTTTTCTTCTTTGAACTTCTGTTACCTACCAATGCATTACTTTTATAAGGGAAAAAAAATTCTTTTTAGGTCCCTTCCACATATTTATCTAATTTGGGTTAGGTAAAAACACCACACATTTTAGGCAATCCCATCACATCAGTACCTCACACACTACAGACAATTAAGTCAAATGAATGCACTGGCAAAGTCTGGCAATGTCTTAGCCTCTTCTAAAAATCCAAAGCACATCAAGCTCCATATGAAATAAACATTTACTCTCTCAGCACCAAGTCAGACATTTTTTACTATACACTTTTGAGGGGCACCGTAGAAATGCCCAAGGATGATCTTTTTAGATTAAGAGAAATCCTTTAGGAAATACCTAGATTAGTGAGATGACAGGAGACATCAATATCATCCTGAGGTCCTACACCATACTACCCCACAAAAGAAATACTCACACATTAGTGTGTAGCTGGAAGTCCCCAGTCCTGTAGCCCACTGCAAAGTTATTCCTCGTCAGCTTTGATTTGGCACTGTCAAAGGTCATCTGGTACCCAGCAAGCCAGCCCTCATAACCAAAGACAGCTGAACCATGGATTGCAGGTCCAGCAAAATCAAAGTCAACATCACAACCAAGGTTTATACACTCCCTCTTGTAAGACGACTTGATTTTACCACTTTTCTTTCTGGAAAAAGAACAAACTGACTTAAAACTGATGACTGTGGGAAAGATTTACATACATAACTTCTGCAGAGGGCACAGAACAGATTTAAATGAACTGCAATGTAACTCGGGCATAAAAGAAGTAGCAGGATAATCATAAAAGGTAAAAAAAAATATAGCTGAATGAACTAAAAGATAAGGGCACATGGGATAACTCGACTGCCACCACCATAGGAAGACTGCTTTGTAGAACTGGAAATCAATCATAAAAGCCTACTAGAACCCAAGTTAATTACCCAAGTTAGTGCCACAATGAAAAGAGGCAAATATTTAATTAAAGGCAAGCCAACAATGACAATCATAGGGCTCATGATCCAAAGGCAGAAACAGGAATTTGCCACCACAAGGCAGCTGACTAAGCTATCAAACAGTAAATGTGCATCTTTCCTAAATATACAGAAGAGGAATCCTTTTAAATTTAAAGCAGATAAAAATGTCCATGCTTACCCTGTGTTTGGTGAAAAGGTGGTATCAAATGTCAGTTTCAAACCTTGACAAATCTATTTTGAAAGAAAAAGGAATTTGTTTTCAGCTTTATTTCCTTTTGAAATACGAAAACAAAATAATTAATACTAAATCACAATTTCAAAATGCTACCTGGTCTTCAATTGCGATTTCTGTTCCCAGAGTGTTATCAGTGTTCCATTTTTCTGTGAAAGTCAGACCATACTCACACCACTTATACTTGGTCTCCAAGGTCCCAGTAACTTTACCAGTGTCTGTATTAGATGAACCAGATGTTGAGAATTCCTAATAAGACAATAAAAACTTCATGAACTTTCTCGTAAACCTAGCAGCATCTACTGCCTAACACAAACAAACCCACCGAAACACTTTGTAATTTCACTAATCCTTTTTTTCCTAGCTTACCAAATACTCTTCCTCTCTGCTACTCTCTGAGTATATACAAATAGAGTAACAAATCTGCCTGCAAATGACTGACTGCCACCTTACTTACAGTTGACATTTCAACCAATTGATCACAAGTTAACCTGTATCTAGTTCTCAAGTGAACAGCAAATTGTACATCTTTTAAGCAAACTTCTGCTAAGGTAATTTCATTTGGGATTCAAAAATCAGTGGGGAAAAAAGAAGGAATGGATGTTTTAGCACTGCATCCAATCTACCTGATATTGAATAAAACACTAAATAGGTCAGTATGGTTAATCACAGATCTCATGATTAAAATCAGAGTTTATAATAACTGATTTTTATGATAAAATGTTTCCTGAAAATCCTTAAAAGGAAAGCACCTACTGTAGGAATCCACGCCATAAACAAAAGATTTCTTTAAAAAATTCTTCGGTAATCCCAATACTCTGTCTTTCTGAGATAAAAGAGCCTTCACAGGTTTCATGCCTTTCCAATCATTGTTCACATTCTCATTAAAAAAGAAAAAAAGTAGGGGAAGGGCATTATAGGAGATTTACTCTACAACTGGTTTATACCATGTATAATATAAACTATATTATGTACAACAGATATTATCAGTAGAAAAAATAATCTAATACAGGGATCAATTTGAAATGCATTATATAATCTTACATTTGTAGCAAATATAACTTGTCAATTCCCAGTTGCACACCAACTGAAAAGGAAGGCATAATATGGAGGAGGGCTTATATGAAATTTAAAATCTGCTACAGATACGCCAGAAATCTAATCTTTCAGAGCTCAGTATACAGCAGGCAATTGAAATCTTCCAAAATAAATATTACAACACTCGGAGAGTTCTGATTAACAATCTGTCTGCTAATGACGGCTATACAGTTTGGCCACCAGAAAACCAAGTCTATAGAAGATCGCTGATCTGAACTAATGAAAAAGAGAATTTCAACCTGAAATTGTGACATCTGCAGAGTGAGGCAATATCAAGAACTATATCAATAGGAGAAAAGGCCAATCATCCTTCACTTAGAAAACAGAACATTTGTGTAACTATTGCTCTACAGTGAAACAGACTCAAATCCTTAGGTTTTATATACAATCTCCTGAAATTAGACGCTTTCATTAACAGGAATTTCAAGTCAAAGCTTGGCACTCAATGTCCATATTAAAAAGTACTGGATTATGTAAGGAAGTAACACTGGATATAAAATTAGGAGTCCTGGCATCCAGTTCTGGCTGTCATTTACTAAATGATTAACACTAAGGAAGACAGTTAACTTTTCTGGGTCTCAGTTTCCTCAACTGTAATAACAAAACCTACCTGTTGTGGAGGATTAAATCGGAATGACAATGTGAAAGCTTTGCACATTTTCATGTGCTCTACACAAAAGGAAAGCATTATTAAAACAATATACATAAAATATGAATGGGGAATATGTATGAGTAGCTATTTTTAATCCTGAGTGACACTGATTAATGACACCTGAGGACCCACCCACTGCCATCAGCCCAAAGATTGAGAGCCAGCGTATATAGATGTCAAGGAATCCTCAAGACGCAAAACCAAAAAGATCACACTGAGACCAGAATTGGGCTAGATGACACCACTGGTGGAGCTTACACTGTTCACTCCATCACCAGACATTTACGGTTCTACATTCTGGGGTGGCCTGGACATACAGTTCAGGTGAGTAAACAGAACCAGCCATTAATGGGACTTATTTGGGGCCAGGTACATATTACAAGATTATGGTACTTCAAAGCATCATGCTGGTTCAATTAGTCATGTGCCACATAACAACGTTTCAGTCAACACATATATGACAGACCACATATACGATGGTGGTCCCACAAGATTAGTACCATATAGCCTAGGCGTGTAGTAGGCTATACCATCTAGGTTTGTGTAAGTACACTCGATGATGTTCTCACAACAATAAAACCAGCTAACGATACATTTCTCAGAACGTATCCTTGTCGCTACGTGACACTTGACTGCACTTACATTAAATGGAAACAAAAACATGCTTTATCTAATCCAGCTCCTATACATGCTTCATGATCTTAAACCTAATTCCATAAAGCTTTCCTTAACCCTGTCCACAATAAGCCTTTCTTTTCCAAGAAAGATTTTGATTTATCAAACAACCTAGTACTAGATATACTTCTTTGATTGTTCCCCAGTTTAAAGTTTATTTTGTCTCTCCAACCAGCAAGTAAGGTTTTTAAACACAAGGATTGAGTGTTTTTTTCTTTTGGAAGGCCTTTTGTGTTTCAATAGATTACACAACAAGTGTTTATAAGGCATCTCAACAGGTCAAGAGTGGGAACACAAAAAACAATCACTAAGTCACTGCTCTGTAGCCTGTTACCTTTAGCAAATGTCACTCAATCACACTGAATATTCAGGCTTCCTTTCAGATCAAATAAACCAAATGACAGATGTGACCAATATAAAACCACAGAAATCCAAGTCTAGGCATTAAGAAACTACAAGATGATTAATTTTAATAAATACCAGCTATGTACACTAAAGGAATTAACAACTACAGCAAGAATTTATCAAAATAACAAATATTCAATATGCACACTATACCCATCCTCAAAAAAAACTTAGACAAAGAAAAAAAACTGCACAAAATTACTTTACTCTCTTTGAGGGCATTTGTTAGGCAGAATCAAGACATGCAAATACCAAAATATTACCTCTTTAAAAATACTCAAATGAGGACTCTCTAAATTCACAAAATACATGGGGAAATCTTCCCCAAGGACGGCTGCTAGAATCTGACCATTATATAAACGATTGGTACACTCAAATTAAGAGTTATTGAATATTTTTATGCCCAGAACTCTTAATGGTTTTAATAGGCATTAAAAGGGTTACCAAAAAATCCAACAGGCTCCTGCCATCAAGCTTGTAATTTTACTGAGTAAACAGAGTCCCACATGGCCAGTGTCTTTCCTGAATTCCTTGTGCATACATAGTAAACCACAAGAAAATCAGAAATCATATCCAGGGCCAGCCCCGTGGCTTAGCAGTTAAGTGTGCGCGCTCCGCTACTGGCGGCCCGGGTTCGGATCCCGGGCGCGCAGCGACGCACCGCTTCTCCGGCCATGCTGAGGCCGCGTCCGACATACAGCAACTAGAAGGATGTGCAACTATGACATACAACTATCTACTGGGGCTTTGGGGAAAAAAAAGGAGGAGGATTGGCAATAGATGTTAGCTCAGAGCCGGTCTTCCTCAGCAAAAAGAGGAGGATTACCATGGATGTTAGCTCAGGGCTGATCTTCCTCACAAAAAAAAAAGAAAGAAAGAAAAAAAGAAATCATATCCAAAGCCAAAATAAATCAAGTTACATGCAAATCCCTTAAAACAAAATTAACTTCTGCCTCTTCTTTAAGATAAAATGGGTAGACATCTTTCAGTTATGACTATTTTATAGGTTGAATACTACATAAAGGCTCATCAGAACTTATGAAATATCTAACACTCACCACGCCACTGCATGACTTTGTTTTCACATCCAGTTTCACCAACCCAAAACCTTAAAGAAGAGAGCAAAAGATAACAAAATGATTCTTTCACATGAAAGATTCAAACCAAGAGCTGACTACACACATAAAAAAGTAGTCAGCTCTTGGTTGAGCTGACTCAAAAAAGAAAGATTTCACATATTCAGAAGGGGATAAAAATGTATGTTGATACACAGTATTAAAATGAAAAAATTTTAAATTATTCTATGCAAACTGACAGGTAAAGGACAGAACCACTCTACGCAGCTTTGCATAGTGTTTTGGTGTATATTTGGCACCAAAAAAAATGCTTTCAAACCATTTTAAAACCTAAATACCAGATCAGAGAATCAATTCAACTTAAATCTCAGAAAAGCCAATAGTTTATTATAATACAAACATTTAGAACATTTATCCCAAGGGGTATCTCTCTTTGGGATTAAAAAATCTAAATAATTGGGGAAATAATCTAAAGGGCGGGAGTGGAAAAAAATCTTCAAGACAACCCAAATTCAATGACAAAGCACATAACCCATTAGGAGTCACCACCACAAAAGCAAAACACAGTAATATATCCTAATTCTAGTCAACCACGGCATAAGCTATAACTGAAGGAAATGAAAACACAGTTGTTTTTTTTCCTAAAGATAAAATCCTTAAACTAGAGTTTGAAAAAATTGGAGGAAATTGGGGTAGAAGGGGATGTGGATTGTTACAAAACTATTTTAACAGAAATTTTATCTAAAATTTATCTAAAAGAAGAATTAATGCAATAAAATATTTACAATTTGAATTACTAATTTAATTTCCCTAAGAAATCCAAACACATTTTCACTTCTGATCTAAAATTTTTTTAAAAAGTTCTTACCAAATCCTTTGTTGAAAATATCTCTGGCAGCTTTGCCAAGGTCAGCGTATGAGGGAGGAACACACATTGCTGGTGGGAAGAAACATTCCAGTGTTAATGTTCCAGTTCTCCCACTTTCTGTCCAAGAACTAGATTATGACCCACTGCTATCTTTAAATTCAAGCAGTCTAACCTGTTGAAGATGTGTTTTTGACACCACCAGGAGCTACAATAAAACTGTAGTCTAATGATCCATGAAGGACATATCACCAACAAAGGCTTATTTCTAAAAGGGATAACCACAGTAAGTGGCTATACGAACTCGGGAAATTCTCTACAAAATAGAAAAACAGACTTCTTATTCCTAACTATACACAGTGCCTACAGCCTCAACGCCTAGGACTGGACTAGTACAAAGATGCAAACATATACACACATATATATCTATACATACAGATATATCCGCCAAAATTCACTGGAACGGGCTGATTTACCCAAACGAGATGAAATCAAAACCTAACACAAGGCCCTCTCCCCCAATATATCCCTTAGTATCCTCACTGAGGTCAAAACATTCTGGAGTGGGAAGAGAAAGCTAATTTACACTTTGGGAATTTAAATATTGGAACTTAGGGAAAAAAAGGCCATCTATGTTTCACTCAAGTGTCTACATCAACTAACTATCCAACGGCACTTTAAACATACTAATATGACACTCAAGTCCTCGGTCAATGCTGTGTGGCTTAAGGGCAAGCAATCTGATCTACTTACACTAGCTCATTCATTCTACAAAGCACGTCCACGCCCTTAGGAGCACATGTAATGACCTTGCGCTCTCTCAGAGGAGTTACTACTTCCTCTAGAAAAGTGACTGATCCAATCCTCCAAAGGCTGAATCCAACAAATAACTTTCTGCTTTTGAGTTGGTCAAAGACACGTCCAAAAACTGAAAGTGAATGCAGCCACAGACCAACTCCCCTGGCCTAGGCCTCTTATCCGAAATCCAGCAGCCCAGCCCCTCCTCCGCAGAGACGGCGGGAGTCAGGACCGAGGAGTGGCTACCGAAAGGGGCGAATTTCCAAGTCCTTGGAGAGATGGGGGCAAAGAAGCTGCGGTTTTCTGGTCCACAGGCTTCGACTCCCCGGACACCGCCACCCCAGCCCGCAGAGATCCCTTCTCCACTTACGCCGCGGGCAGCTCTGTCCGTAGGTCGCCATGGCGAGACCGCGGGAAGAAGTGATCTGCCGGAGAGAAAATAAGTGCGGTCAGCGGGGGTGAGGGGCGGGTCAAGAGGCCAGAAAGGGGTCTCAAACAGAGAGAGGCGAGGGGCCGCGGGGCAGCGCGGCCATCTTAGGGAGCCAGGGCCGACCCCGAGTCCGGCTGAAGCCTCCTGCTTAGCCGCCGACGCCTAGACTCCCAGGTCGGAGTGAGGCGGGCGCGGCTGTACCTGCTGGTCTCCTGAGAAGAACCGCCGCCGCCGCTCCGTTCGCAGCTAAGACCGCTCGGCTCGCTCGGGGTCGCGCTGCAGCTGCCGCGGCTGGAGGGCGAAGTGAAGGAGACACCGTTCCGCCCGCCGCAACCCTATCCTCCCCCCGCCAGGACCCCGCCGCTGCGCCCGGGGCTGTCCGCCGCGCCTGTCTCCGCAGCGCCACCCGCTGCCCACTCCAACCCGCTCCGGAACGGCCTCGTGGGCCGAGAGCACCTTCGCCCCCGGGGTGGACCGCCTCCGTCCGTCGGCGGGGGCCGGAAAGGCAGAAGCTGCCGGACCTCGGGTCAGGCAACGATGAGGGCAGCCCCAGAGGCGAGGGGGCGGGGAACGGCAGAGGCAACGCGGCGGGGATGGCACGGGCGGGGGATGGGGCGGAGGCCCCGCGCGCGCTCGTCACGGGCGGGCGGGGCGTCAGGCGCGTGCCCGCGCGGAGCCCTGCGAGGCTGGGCGCGGCTGCGCACCCCGCAAGTCACGTACATCTCTCGACTATGTTTCTCGACTGTGGTTCCCTTAAGCTGCCGAGGCCGTCTGCCATATAGATCGTCTGGAAGGAATTAGCTGAGCCTTACTCCCGTTTTCCCTAGGCAAGTGCGACGTGCGCTTCTGAAAGACCGTCTCTCTGTCCAGGCCCAGGGAGAAACGAGTGGGGCACAGGGTCACCACTTCCAGTCCCTCGCGCCCTCCCTTGCTTCGTCTGTTTCCCGCGGCGGTGTAATCGCCATGCTGAGCGGGACTCCGCCTGAGAGCCTCTCTTGGGCTCGGCATGCCCGTCCCTGAACAAACGTGAGCACATCTCAAGGTGCCCCGCCCCTCCCATCCCACCCTCCGTCCGTGCTTAGGGTTCCTCTTCTGCCGCCTTCTGCCCGCTTAGGGATGGAACTGCTTTGCACATGCACAGAACCCACGCTGTCTTGGTGAGTCAAGCCTGCTAGAAAATTTAGGAATCATGCTGACCAGGCATTAGAATGCTGCACTCAAGTTCCTGGGTGTACAGGAAGAGGGAGCCAAGGGAACAAGAAAAAAAGCCTAACGAGCTAGAAATGGGGTCACTTGAGGCGCCGGAATCAATCGCCCATATTAGCAATTTATCCCCTTTGTACCCCAGTTTCCTTATCTATAAAATGACAGGTTTAAATCAGATGAAGTGGTCTTTAATAGCTATCAGCCATAGACTATAAGCAAAGACTTTCCCCCTGATTTCCTCTGGCTCTGAAAGCCACCTCTGGTCAAATGCTACCAAGGTTCCACCCTTCTCCTGTACCAGGAAAAGCATAGCTAGATAGGCTTCCACAATCCAAAACCGGATTAAAGCTGCAGCCTGATAGATATCCCTCCCATGAGCAAACCCAGCCAGCAATCTTGCCTGGTCATGGTTGGGATTACTCATGTAAAGGGTTAGAAGAAGGGAGGAGTCTTTGCTCCTAACAGTTCAGGCACCAAAAGCACTGATTAATTCTTTCATTCAAGCTCAGACAGGTTGGTCTGAAATCAGCTTTGCTCCACTGGGAGCTGGTCTGCTCTGGCTCTGTTTGGTGCTGTTGTGAGGCTAATAGCAGAGACTGACTTCCCATTCCAACTGCAGCATAACACACCACCACCCAGAAGAACCTAGTCTCTGCTCAGTCACTTCCATTACCTTCAGTAAGGCTTATTCACATTGTGAACTATCTGTAGCATTTTTAACCTCCAGAAAATTTCACTTTGTACAGAACACTGATCTGAGGCTTCACCCTCTACAAACCCAAGGAATGTACACAATACCTAATAACCAGGAGAAGAAACACGGCAATTTACTTCAAAGTTGGATTCAGTAAATGTATCTGAGTGCTTACCTCCAAAGCCCTTTAGACCAAAGCAGCATTAGTAGCAGCCACCACTTACAGAGCAACTACCTTGTGTCACCCACAGGGGAAGCAAAGTCCATTCAGATGCAGCTCCTGCTCTCAAGCACTTAAAGTCATGTGTGTATAGGTGTCAAGAACTGTGAAGGGTCTAAGATTTTACCCTACTTACAAGCTAGCAAGTTAGCTTGCCATAGGTTCATACGCTTATAGATGCTGGCTGAAGACATGAGACTCGAAGGTCAGAGACAAAGGACTTCGTTACTTGTGGCACAGCAGGCAGCATAAGCTTAATGGTGGAATCAGTTCCACTTGCCTTCTACGTCCCACAGGAGTGATGCAGAGCACCTAGGTAGAAGCTGTGCACACCATGTATTTATGTCACAGTTCAGGAATCCTGACCTTAGGAAACCCCCTGCTTATAAGGAGCTGCTAAAAAACCTGCCCAACCTTTGCCCCAGAGGCAGACATTACAGTGTACTTCTCAGGAAATTAAATCTTGCCTCTGCCCTAGAAGGAGACACTACCTCTATTTCCAAAGGCTGTTTGCTGTGCAAACATCCTTGTAAAAGTATATTGCCACAGAGGACTGTGGGCACAGTCAGGCTGAGGAGACGCTTGCACTAAAGTTTCAAAGTAGGACTTATCAAAATTAAAAAGCCCTAAGGTCAAGGATGGAAAAGCAAAATTCTAGAAAGAGGTATGTGCAAAGCCATATGGGGGCTTGAAGTGACAAGAATCATTTGGAAACCACAAGTAAGTAAAGCTGGAAAAACCTGTAGAAAAAGTTGAGAGATTAGTGTAAAGATGTTGGCTGGAGCTAAATACTGAAGGTCCTAAAAACAGTGAATGAGGAGGAGTCTAGGGTGGCTGGGAGCAACATTTCTGGCTTGAGCAACTAGGAGGACAAAGGTTCTACTCACTGTCGGAAGGGCTACAGGAAGAGGGACAGGTGTGAGAGTAAAGAGGATGATTCAATTTCGGATAAGTATGAGGAGCCAGGGGCCACATCTAAATGGAGTTGTCCAGTAGGCAATTATGAAGCCTAGGAGAAAGGTCTGGGTAAGAGGCTAAAAGAAAACTCAGGAGGGAGTGTTTTCCTGGAAGCCAAAGGGGAGAGCAGTGGGGAGGAAGGAGCACTCAACAGTGTCACATCCTGAGGAGCACTCAAGTGAGGTAAAGACAGAGTATTAGTTACTATTACTGTGTAACAAATTACCCCAAAACTTAGTAGCTTAAAACAACAAACATTTTATTATCTGGAAGCTTCTGTGGGTCAGAAATTAGGGAATGGCTTAGTTGGGTGGTTCTGGCTCAGGGCCTCTCATGAGGTTGCAGTCAAGATGTTGGCTGGGGCTACAGTCTTTTAAAGGCTTGACTGTGCTGAAGGATACACCTCCAAGATGGCTCCCTCATGTGGCTATTGGGAAGAGGCCTCAGGTCCTCATCATGTGGATCTCTCCATAGGGCTGCTTGAGTGTCCTCATGACATGGCAGCTGCTTCTCCCAGAGCAAGTGATTCGAGAGAGAGAGAGACTGAAGCCACAATGTCTTATATGATCCAGCCTCAGGAATCACACTGTCATTTCTGCCTTATTCTCTTTGTTAGAAGTCAGTTACTAAGACTAGTCCACACTCAAGGGAAGAGCAATTAGGCTCCACCTTTTGAAAGGAGTGTCAAAGGATTTGTGGACATATTTTAAATCACCACAGTCGATCCTCTGGTCACATTATTTCTATTTCTTCTAAACAGAAAATACACTGATTCCCTCCCAAGACTTCCCCAAAACCTCCAGCCTTTATAGCATCAGCAAGAGGCCTCTCAGGTGTAGTTCCTTAAGTGCAGCAACTCCAGTACAGTTCCTCTTGATTTGAAGACCTATGAACTAAAGAGAGAAGCTGTCTGCCCCCTACACACACATCTAACACACACAGAGTGGGATAGGCACAGGATAACTGCTAAAGACACCCCTGGTCAAAAAGAGGGAAACAGGAGATACACAGGAGTCCACAACAGTTCTGAAATCCAGCCAGGCAAATTTTGAAGATGCCTTTATTAGGACTCAGTCCTACTCCTGTCTGTGCCAGATGAGGTCACATGGGGAGAGCCAGCTCTAGATACACATTCCTTTTCTTCCTGCCCCAGGCTCTGTCCTTCAGTGTGAGGAATACACCCCAGCCCACACATCCAAGCTCCATCCCGCCTCACATACATATGCTCCTTGACTATCTGTCTTGACATGAATACAGCCATGTTTGGCCGCTCCATTGACCTACAGCCACCAACACAAAAAGAAATATAAAAGCTGCTTTCTGCGTGGTGGGAACTGGCCCTTCTCTCACGGAGGGAGTTGCAAGTTGTAACATTTCAAGGCTCTTGGAGCGTCGTAGCACGGGATGGACTGGCCATCTGTGCCGGGCTAAGACGATAACCAAAGAAAACAATGCACGTACACAACCACTGGGCTGGGACGTTAGCCAAGGGGCTCAGTGCACATATGCCACTGATAACTGTTTTGTGCATGGGAACACTAGATGCTTGCTCTGTAAACTCTGTAACTGCTTATATAAACTGCTGGAAGCTGAGACCTGGTGAGAGTTCCACCTGTGGAAGGGACACCTTGCCCAGGACGTGTGATCCTTGCCCAGCCGCGTCGATTGACAGGGCTCTCCCGGCAGTGGGGCGTGGATGTTGTGAGTAACTGATTTGATGTGAAATAATTGATTTGATATGAAGTAATTGATTTGATGTGTTCTCTTTTTGGTCAACCTGGTGTTTCTCTTTCTGGTTGATTTGTGTCATTTCTCTTCAGCTGATGTGGGTGTTTTCCCTTTCCAGTCGGGCTGATGTTTTTTCCTCTTAATATTTGACCTATTTGATCTGTTTGCAGACTGTCGCCTTTACTATCCTCTATATAATAAAATATACCTTCAGTCCATTTGTTTGGAGTGGAAAGTGTCTTTTACGTCTCCGATCGAATCCCCGAACCTCTCATAACATAATTGGCGCTGTGAGCAGGATTCGATTAAGGAGATGCCTTTCCTATTCAAACGAAAGGTAACTGAAGCCAAGGTGGAAGAAATTCCAGGATGGGAGGACCCTCCCTTTTGCACTCTGGCTGGGGAGTGGGCTCATAGGTCAGGGTTATGTGAAGCTTGGGATGCTCGTCTGCGACGATTTGAACCGTTGGATGTGACCAAAGCTTTGCAGACGGTGGAAAGGAAAGCGAAAGATGATGTTTCTTTTTTGGCACGACGAGGTTGGTGTTTGTTGACTGCTTATCGCCGGGCTACAGAAGATAGGGATAAGATACAGAAAGAGAAGGCACTCTCGGAAAAGGAAAATTTAGATTTGCAGTCTCGCTTGGCTGTGATTCAATGTCAATATCATGCACTGGGAGATCAGGCTCGTAACTACCAAGCTATAGCAGAAAAGGCTGCTGTAAGAGTTGCCAAATATAAATATAGAAAGAGGAGAGGAAAGGTAAATGAACGAAAAGTTCATATGGCCATAGCATCGGCCGGTCCTAAGTGGGACCCGGACACATGGGATGGTGATATCTGGGATGATGATTCTGAAACTGATTATGAAGAGGAAAAACCGCCCAAATGCACAGAGGCACGTCCTCTTCGCCGTCGGCGGATGGAAATGGATGGTAATCATCCTGTAAGGAAAGATGTGATTGAGGATTTTAACCAACAAGAAATTTCTGATATTTTAGCCTGGGCTACACAAAAGCCTGGAGAAGCCATTATAACCTGGCTTGTTCGCCTATATGATATGGGCGCTACAGGAATTAATCTGGATGCAAGAGATGCTTTTAAATTTGTAATTTTGTCCAATGATCCAGTAATATGGGGAAATAAATTATGGGAAGACATATGGTTATGGTGTCAAAACACGATTGTTACTGTATTTCATGTTGATGCTCACAGTTCTTTAATTTCTGCAGAACGAAAGCATAATTCTCATGCTAATCAGCTGGTGCAGATTCGTGCAACGCACAACCCAGGCTTAGCACAATGGGTCCACGAAAAGAGTGGACACTTGGGAGAACAAGCTTCATACAGGTGGGCACAACAAAGGGGAATCCTTGTCACCCATGATGATATTGCCACTGCAGTACAACAATGTCAGTTATGCCAACAGTTAAATAAACGGGGAGTTCCACACCCCTACCAAGGTCATATCCAAAAGGGATTATTTCCCGCCCATACCTGGCAAATAGATTTTATTGGACCATTGCCAAATTCTTGTGGATATACTTATGCCTGCACTGCTGTTGATACATATTCTGGTTATTTATTGGCTATACCAGCTAAAGTGGCCACCCAACAGAGTGCCATAAAATTATTAGATACAATTAAGTTATATTATGGGACACCAAGGCAAATTCAGAGTGACAATGGTTCCCACTTTACAGGTAAGTTGATTCAAACTTATACCAAGGAAAATTATATAGAATGGATTTATCATATACCTTATTACCCCCAAGCTGCAGGCCTCATAGAACGAATAAATGGATTGCTTAAACAACAATTAAGGAAACTTGGTCATGGCTCACTAAAGGGGTGGCACAACCATCTAAGTACTGCTCTAAATGTGTTAAATAATAGGCCACTAGGCCCTAATGAGACTGCTCTGTCAAGGTTGTTACCAGCAAAGATTACAGAAGTGGCAGCCGCCACCCATGAGCTTATGACCTTAACCTATTGGCCCCTGACTCAGTCTGCTAAACCGCCTTTTAGGTACCCACGGCGAGCGGCTGGATTGGATTTATCTACTGTTCATTCTATTCAATTGCCCCCTAAGAAGCAGTCTATAGTCCCTACTGGGATAGGGGTACAATTTCCCAAAAATACCTTTGGTTTGTTAAAAGGACGCTCTGGACTGGCAGCAAAAGATATTGATGTACTGGGAGGAGTCATTGATCCAGATTACCAAGGAGAAATAAAATTTATATTATATAATGGTAGTGACACAGTACTAACTGTAGAGTCTGGGGAACGAGTGGGACAATTATTGGTGCTTCCCCTCCTGACTCCAAATGTGTCACAAGGACAACCTCCAAGTGAATTAACCAAAAGAGGAATGCAAGAATTTGGGTCTACAGATGGATGGAAACCTGGAGCAAAAGTGTGGGTGACACATCCACCCAATACAGCTCCCCGTGCCGCAGAAGTAGTGGCCCAAGGGCCCACTACAACACTCATAGTTATGTATCCAAGAAATAAACAGTTATATCATGTTCCTAAAAATTCTGTTTCTTTGCATGAATAGATACTCCTGCTGTGTTCGCTATGCTGTGCTGCACTTCTGTGTCTGCTGCAGACCTACATGCCAACTAATGTCTCTGTAGGACGACCTTTGACCCTGCACTGCTGGACCAACTGCTCTACACCAGTGGGACCTATAACCTGGACTATGAATGGCCGAGAAATTTGGTCTCAGAAACAACAAACAACTTCTCAATATAAGATAATTTCTCTATTACCCTGCCTTCTGCTACCCTCCGTGATGGGGGCTGATCTGGACTTCTACAAGCTAGTTTGTTAGGCCTAAATGTTACCTTATCTAATGTTATCTTTGATGCTGTACATGATTTGCAAGATCAAGTTAATAACGTTTCATATTCTAAGGGGTTATTTGATTGGTTACCTTGGGGTTTGGGTCCTTTATTGCGAGATAGTTTTATAATTATTGTAGTCATTGGATTTTGGATTCTTGGATGTGCCTTATGTACTTGTATACAAAGTTCATTGTCTGTGCGTATGGTGTCTTATGGTTAATGGAGACGGCCACGGCCGAATATGTCTTGACATGAATACAGCCATGTTTGGCCGCTCCATTGACCTACAGCCACCAACACAAAAAGAAATATAAAAGCTGCTTTCTGCGTGGTGGGAACTGGCCCTTCTCTCACGGAGGGAGTTGCAAGTTGTAACATTTCAAGGCTCTTGGAGCGTCGTAGCACGGGATGGACTGGCCATCTGTGCCGGGCTAAGACGATAACCAAAGAAAACAATGCACGTACACAACCACTGGGCTGGGACGTTAGCCAAGGGGCTCAGTGCACATATGCCACTGATAACTGTTTTGTGCATGGGAACACTAGATGCTTGCTCTGTAAACTCTGTAACTGCTTATATAAACTGCTGGAAGCTGAGACCTGGTGAGAGTTCCACCTGTGGAAGGGACACCTTGCCCAGGACGTGTGATCCTTGCCCAGCCGCGTCGATTGACAGGGCTCTCCCGGCAGTGGGGCGTGGATGTTGTGAGTAACTGATTTGATGTGAAATAATTGATTTGATATGAAGTAATTGATTTGATGTGTTCTCTTTTTGGTCAACCTGGTGTTTCTCTTTCTGGTTGATTTGTGTCATTTCTCTTCAGCTGATGTGGGTGTTTTCCCTTTCCAGTCGGGCTGATGTTTTTTCCTCTTAATATTTGACCTATTTGATCTGTTTGCAGACTGTCGCCTTTACTATCCTCTATATAATAAAATATACCTTCAGTCCATTTGTTTGGAGTGGAAAGTGTCTTTTACGTCTCCGATCGAATCCCCGAACCTCTCATAACACTATCCCATGGGCTTAGGGGTGTGTCACTGGTAGTTCAATCCATGCTCAGAAGAAAGGGCTCTGGAGAAGTCCATGCAGGCCCCAGAATGAGGCTCAGGACTGTTTCAACTGGGAAGACTGAGATCTTCTGTATCCAGAGTTTGGTCCAGATAAGGAAAGGGTGGGCATGGGCTTTGGGGGGCATGTTCCCTTGGCCCTGCAGACTCCTCACCCCATAGGAAAAGGCACAATGTGAGAAGGGTTAGAGTGAGTCACTCTAAAGTATGAGGCCCAGGGTGGGGGCCCCTCTTGCCCAGGTCTAATATTAGGGTTAGGGACTGGGAATCTTCATGCAATGGAAATAAACATTGAGATGAGAAGAGAGAGTGAGAGAAAGAAAGAAGACTGTAAGCTGTGGTTACGGTTAGAATGTGGGACGTTGGGATGTAAGATTTAGCAGCGGAGCATTCTGGGTGGTGGAAGTGAAGTTCACTGGAGTTGAGATGGTCAAGGATGATGGGTGAGGCTTAGTTGTTGGAGGCATCTGCCCCACACATATCCAATGCACAATGGTGGGATAGGCTCAGGTTGTTGGCAGGGAAACTGAAGTCACCAGGATGTTGCCAGGAAAAGAGGTAGAGAGGAAAACTATGAGTTAAGTGCCAAAGTCCTCAGGGAGCATGGGAAACTGGTTATAAAGGATGACAAGTAGAGGATGGTAGAACTGATGGCATGAACCTCAAAGGAGGTGATTTTATAGGAGGGTGGAGGAGTGAAGAAAGTGGCCACCCGTCCCATGCCCAGGTCCAGCCCTAGGGTTGGGGAGGGCGTGGGAGAATGAGCAGTATTCCCTGGGACCCAATATCCAGGGGAAAAGGTAGTTTTATGAGGAGTGTGAAAGAGCATTTAGTGGTGAAGCTGAGGACTTAGGGTAGTTTGTTTACAATAGAACCATGTTCTAGAGGGCACTGTGGGATGGGGTGGTAGGGAGGGCAGCAGTGGGAGGACAGACGAGGAAGCAGGAAGCACAGACAGGACTGGGATGAAAACTAAGGCCAGGGACTTAAAAAATTTGGGGGAGTTAGGACCTACAGTTGAGGGTGAGGGGCATCCTAGGATTAACTGAGCTTGAAAGTCAAGCCAGTACCTGTGAAAAATCACTGAAATTGCACAAAAAGGACAGTGTGCCTGGTTTTGTGCATACAACTTTGGGCTTTCATTCATAGACACACTAAAGCATGAAAACCACTGATCTAGACTGTCTATCAAATCCCAGCAGTGACTAGGGGAAAGGAGGAGCATTCTATAGCTTTCCAGATTACATGCAGGGTGGACTCCATTCTGATTTAGTATTTAATATAAGATGTGATGATTAAAGCAGGGGGTGGAGTTACAGCTTAACAGTCAGGACACAAATTAAGTGCAAGCTTCATGCAGTTTCTGTCAATTGATATTCCAGTGTAGTGATTCTGGGTTGATGTAGAGACTGATATAAAGCTGTTTATTATCCAGTCAGCAACCTGTGGTCTTGCTCAGAGTTCCAATCTTGCTCAGAGTTCCAATTACACTGGTGAACCCTGTGTGTATTGTTCACACTGATGTTACAGTGATGAGCACTGGTGAAACATTGCTTTGTTCCTTGCAAAAGCTCACACCTTCCTCTATGGGAAAGCTTAGCCCAAAGTAACAGGGAAAAGGCACAGAGAATCCTGCTCCAGAGACTTCAGTGGCTCCCCTTTACCTATAGGATAAGGTCCCTGATATAAGGAAGATGGACCATGGTCCTACTCTGCCTTCCATCAGTCATGGTTCCCACCAGCCACGTGTGCTAATTCAGGTCACAGACTGTTTTCAAATCATGGTGTTTTTAGTGTCATTGCCTTTGTTTATGCTTCTTGTTCCACCTAGAATGCTTCCTTGTTCCCACTGCTTTGAGTTAAACCACCTGAATCCTTTTAAAGCCGAACTCAAATGTATTCTCACCACACCACAGTTTTTTCTCTGACTTACCAGCTACAGGTTCATTTTACTTTCTCTAAATTTCTATGGCATTTGTTACTTTATGGCATTTATTACATATTTTCCCATTATTTTATTATGAAAATTTTCAAGCATACAGAAAAGTTGAAAGAATTGTATAATGAACACCTATATATCTACTACCTAGATTCCACAACTACCATTTTGCTGTATTTACTTTATCCCATGTCTATCCATTTATCCATTCATCAATTCCTCTTACCTTTTTGATACATTTCAAAGTCAGTTGCAGATATCAGTACACTTCACCCCTAAAGACTTCAGCATGCATATCATTACCTAGAGTTCAATATTTGTTTACAGTTCTTTTGTTTCAAAGTAAAATTTACCTCCATATCATGTTTTCAAAAAAATACTTGTACCTTCTGTCTTCCCAATCACACTCTTTTTTTTTTTTTTGTGAGGAAGATCAGCCTTGAGCTAACATCCATGCCAATCCTCCTTTTTTTTTTGGCTGAGGAACACTGGCCCTGGGCTAACATTGGTGTCCATCTTCCTCCATCTTTATATGGGACGCCGCCACAGCATGGCCTGACAAGCGGTGCATCGGTGTGCGCCCGGGCGCCAGCAGTGGAGCGCGCGCACTTAACCGCTGTGCCAGGGCTGGCTCCATGATCAAACTCTTTAATGGTGAGAATGATTTCTTACACAACTTTATCCCCACCCACTGACCCATCCAATATCTAATAGTGATGACATTAGTAATGATAAACACACTCAAAATAATCAGGGCTAACACGTATCAGGCACTTCCTTTGTGCCAGGCATTGCTCTAAATATTTAGTATGCTTTATTTGATTCTTATATAATATACTATAAAGATACTTGTTATACCTGTTATAGATAAGAAATATGAGCTTACAGAGGTGAGGTAACTGGCCCAGGATGCATAGCTAGTTCTGTAAGTGGTGGAGACAAAACTGAAACCCAGCTCTGTCTGAGTCTGGATCATATGCTCTTAACCACCATTCACATTGCCTCCCCATTGTCCAAGCCTTACCCATTGAGGGTGACTAATCATATTTATGGAACATTCAAAGAGTCCACTGCTTTGGACCATCCTTGTCATGGCCCATTAGCAGAGATAGTTGGCTTAAAAAACTTTCCCTGGTAAATTTGTGATGAGGGTGTGAGCCTCCACAATGAAGGTACATGGGGGATAGGGAAGCTGGCTTCTCCACAGACTTGTCACTGGGTCAGCACTGAGAATGTCTCATGACTCACATCCCACGGCTGCCTGCATCTACTGTGTGGCTGCCCTGTGTCTCTGGGGCTGGTGTGGGAAGCAGTGGAAGGAGAGTGAGGGAGAGTTCTGAGGCCTGGGAAAGTCACAAGGGCAGCTTGGCTGCCAGCCGCCTGGACACTAAGTACAGTGGGAAGCTGATGAGGAAGCCAGAGGGACAATGGACCATTATTTCTGGCTGTAGGAGGTTGGTCAGTTTGATACTGGGAAGGATACATCCTTCCCAACAATTTGAGTTCTCCTAGACCTTTGGTTAGAAGTAAAGCAATTGGATTTCATATGATTCACATGCTATGTCTAGAGACTGGGGGCAGTCCCAGTGCTGGTTATGGCTGTAACTAATCAGTGATTAACTTTGAGGGCCACTCTCTTGCTGCAATCCCCACTATAGACCACTGCCAGATAACATAACTCTGAGTGCATGACTCCCCTCTTCAGACCCCCTCCATAAAGCAATCCATGCACCAGGTTAAACACAGGCTAAAGTCCTCCACAATATGGCTTAAACCTAACTTTCTAAGCAAGCACCGAGGTTTATTGAACACTAATACACAAGGCATTAATAGAATATACATATATAGAAAGAGCTCTGTGATCAAATAGAGAACTGCTGGATTAAACCAAGGTTAACCCATTTCTTTAAGTAGAACTTCTCAGAGCCTTGAGTTATTGTGCATGATGAGTCTCTGAAAGGAGAATCCAATATGTTCCCAGTTTTTTCAAGAAAGATCTTAAGAGACTAGTGTTCCATAGAAAGTGTGCTATCTTAAATGTCATTCTCAACATAGCTACTCCTGAAATTTAACCAATTCTTCTAAGACTATCATGGTATCCATGAAAATGCACTGTTCAGATCTGCTGCTGTGAGGAACACGACAGACTCACTGCTCCAGCTGCTGCCCCTCTGGATCCAATGAAGCCACATAGGCTGCTCCCAGCAGATGACTGAGCCAACGACTGAGTGATACTCAGGTCCATCCCTGCAAAACATGGGACTCCTCTAACAGGAGACTTCGGCTTGAGGATGCCCTTTTGGCCTTGCCAAAACTTTCTTAGAACTGTGCTGCCATCTGAGACTCTTCCTATCCAATCTTCCTTCCTTCCTGTATTGAAATCTGAAGCTTCTGCTTTGTCTCCTTTGTCCATTATAGGCAAATCCCTCAACAAATCTCTTGCACATTTAATTCTATCTTGGCATCTGCTGCTCAGAGGACATAAACTAGCACACCTATCTCAAATGTGTTTCTAAAGCCTTCTCAGATCCAGCTTCTCCCTGGAGCCTCATATCACTTCTATGGCATCTGCCTTTTGTGGTCTGCACTGAGAGGCCTTCTGGTACAGTAGAGAAGCTCATAGACTCTGGAAGACAGTAGCCCAGGTTTGAATCTCAACTCTGTCACTTACTCGCAGTATAACCTTAAGGAAGTTCTTCAACAAGCTGTAAAGTGGGGGATGGTATCACTATCTTGCAAGGCTTGCAAGGATTAAATGAAATACTACATTTAAAGCATTGAGCATATAGCAGGTGCTCAATAAACAGAATGATTATGATCCTTTACAGTCATTTGTGTTTTTTCTACTTTCCTCTATCAGATTATAAACTCTTGAATGTGGACAGTGTAATCTTCATCTTTAACTCCCCTGAAGGGCCTACAATATAGGCTTTATTCACAGTGGACCAACAAATAGCTGTTAAATTGAATGGAAAAAAGTGGCCATTTGCAGAAAGAAAGGGCATCTCACAGAAGAGGGGCAATCAGGAGACTCAGCCAATGGTACAGGAAATGTAAATATTCAAAATATATAATATATGTATAAAATAGAAAATGTTTATATAATAGATATTTATTATATATATAATATTTAAATATATAAAAGAACCATGATTTCAGAAATAACTGCCTAGAAGAGGGCCAGGGACACCACAGGTGTGCTCCCAGGCCCCTTTGCAGAGGTTGGCACTCTGTGCCCTGTAAACACAACCTGGAAGGGCTATTTTAGCAGTGAAAGCCTCACACCCAAGCTCAGTGCAACTAGGAAAAATGGCAGGAAAGCAAGGAAGGAAATTGCAAAGATCGATGAGAAACACTGTGTCAACGAATTAGAACATTAGCACAATTAGAACATACAGAACCAGGGCTTTCCTGCCTAGTTCAGAATATTGCCTTCTCATTCAGTTCAGGTGTCAGGCCACCTTGGTTTTAGGGTTTTCTCATGGAGTCTGACTTGGTGGGGGAAACCATAGCACAGCAGTGGTTGCCCCCAAAGTAACCTGTTGTGGGTCTTTGCAAGAGGAAGCTACTGGAATTCCTAGATTTTCTGCCTATATGCCCAGCTGTGACTCCACCACTGGGGAGGCTCAGGAAAGTACATCATCTGTCGCAGAAGGCCAGCATTGCTCTCTGATGGGAGAGGAGCCTTCACACTCACTTCCACTCTTCCCAAAGCCTTATTAGTTCCTTGAAACCCCCCCTCCAGGAAATTTTAGCAAAGAGTAAAAAAGTCATAGCTGTAAAGAAATGCCTAAGGCCCTGTTTGGGAGGCACAGCCCAGCACTAATGGCCTCTTTGCTCTCCCAACAGGCAAGTGTGTTCATGTGCAGCAAGGTTTCCTCCCCAGGCAACACCCTTCTGTTCTAACAGGATGACCCTCCATTACCAGTCTGTGTTTTTCTTCCTTTAAGGCTCTTATGCCACAGGAAATTCTGTGGGTATGATATATGTATAGAAGTGGGCTTTTTTTTTTTTTTTTTTTTGTAGGGAGGGAATGTTATGGGGGTGCCTGTTGTTAAGAGTTAAGGTTGCTGCTACAGTTCCTCTACAAGTAGAAAGCCACCAAGCTCATGAGGTCCAAATCTAGAGACCAAAGTGTACCAGGGACACCTGTTTCACCTCCTCCAAAACAGCATCAGATTTCTCTGAGTTTCCAGCAATTTTATGAGACAAGCTACAAAGACACACCATTTGAATGAATGAGTCTGCTCTCTGCAGTGCCAAGGACTTCAAATATAGTTAATTCAGATTAACTAGGTCCATCTAACAAGAGTTGGTTTGACTGAATCATAAAGCATATTAAAAAAAATTGTTTTATTACCTTCAGGAATCTAGTTGAACTATGATAATAAATTGCTTCTCAGTATAGGTCTTAAGGGAAACCTATTTTAATGAACAGATGAGAATATTTTCTAATTCAGTTCATCAATTGTTTATATGGAAAGAGTTACTTGTCAAGAGTTTAAGGCTACTTGAAATGCTTGCTCTTGTTTATATCACAGTCTTTTATTTTATTTTATTTATTTATTTATTTATTTATTTTATTTTTTTTCCCCCAAAGCCCCAGTAGATAGTTGTATGTCATAGTTGCGCATCCTTCTAGTTGCTGTATGTGGGACGCAGCCTCATCGTGGCCGGAGAAGCGGTGCGTCGGTGCGCGCCCGGGATCCGAACCCAGGCCGCCAGCAGTGGAGCGCACGCACTTAACCGCTAAGCCACCGGCCGGCCCAATATATCACAGTATTTTAGTTGAACAAACCTTGTGTTTATAAATGGTGTAAAAGGAACCATTCAACTTGTCATTCCTTCAAAATTAGTGAAGTCTCAGTTAATGCCACAATGGCTCTGTTAGCATGAAATCAAGTTACTGTACTCATCACTCAGGAGGAACACTCAGCTTTTGCATGGGCTATTCTTCCAGCCAAGGGGCCATCCCTATTCTTTCAGATTTTGTGACACACATTCCTTCCTCTTTACAAATGTTTATTAAGCAACTAGTATGTGTCAGGCACTGTGCTGGAGACTAATTAAAAATCAACAATCTCACAGTCTAGAAAGAGACACAGACATGAACAAGTATTGTAAAGTGCTGTAGGTGCAAACATTGCTATATGAACAGAGGACAGTAGGGTTACGAAGGAGTCAGTTCACCCTGAGAGCATCGAGAAGGCCTCAGAGTTAAATATTCTTAAAAATGGAGGATGTGTTTGTGTGGCAGACAAGGAGGGGAAAGGCAGCACATAAGGAAAGAGGCCCAGGCATACATGATACAGCATGGAATGTTCAGCAACTGCAAATAATAATAAAGATGCCCAGGCATGATACAGCATGGAATGTTCAGGAACTACAATAATATGGAAATTGCAACAGATGGGATATTAGGGGAGGAGGTAGCAGGATGAGGGGTTACCTAGCAAGGCCGGGCTGGGAAGGTCAGCTGAGTCCAGATTGCAACCTACGACATAATGCCTGCTCAGGTTCTACCTCCTTCATGAAATTACAAGCATATAATGCTAGACATATAGAGTCCAGATCACGGGGAGCATGGGCTGCCTGTTCTCAGTACTGGGCCCACATCACATCTGGGGTATCATATTTAGGACAATTGTGAGAATCTAGGGGGCATCAATGAAGTGGGAGGGTAAATCTGGTCCCTATTACTCCATCTTGGCCAAGGCAGAAATCTAAATTTATAATTTCTTAATTGAAAAATTTTGAAAGCATATATGTTGGTCAATTTAATTCCAGGCAAAGCCAAGTGAGAATGCACCAGTGACTCACCAGTGAGACTGCATTTAAAATACAACAGCCTCAGAGCCAAGACCAGCCTTGTGAAAAAAGACTTCAGGACAGTATGGAACTGGATATTGGCCAGAAAGTTTGGAAAAACACACTATGACCTCTTAAAGAAGTAGAGCCAGGCCTTTCAAGATATAGAAGACCAGTGGGAAAGGGCTTTAGAAATAAAATGTTAGCTATATCAGTCATCTATTGCCACCTAACAAACCATACCAAAACTTAGTGGCTTACAACAGTCTATGTCTGTGATTCTGTGCATTGACTAGACTAGTTTATGTCTGTGATTCTGTGTCTTGACTTCTCCTGCTCTCCCTTGGGCTTACTCACACAGCTGCTTCAGCTGGGGACTGGGCTCAGCTGGGATACCTCGGTCAGTTGGGCCTCTCTTTATAAGATCCTTCATCCCAGGCTCCTTCATGGCACAGCAGTTTCAGGCCAGCATCCCAAGAGGGTGAAAGTGGTAGCCTCGTGGGTCACATAATAGCACTTCCAGCACATTTTTATTAGTCAAAGCCAGCTACAAAGACAGCCCCTACAAGGGGTGGGGAAATAGACTTCAGCACTTGATGGAAGAGGCAGTGAAGTCACATTACAAAAGAGTACACAGTCTACCACAGAGGACTTGGTGCCCACTGCAAAAACACCTGTATGGTGTGGGGTGAATGCAGAAGGGCTGAAAAGCAAAGAAAGCCTTCCCCAGGCCCCTGACCATGCAGATACAGAACATTGGAAAAACTGAGTGGCAGAGAGGCCAAACTTCTGCAGGCTCAACCAAAGCCTTCAATGAGTGCAATTTAGAGAACAATCTAGCAGAAAAGGCTAGACACGGCAAACATAAGGGCCAGCAAGAGAGCCTTATATCAAAAGAGGGCATACTGCTCACCCACACACCCTCTCTACTAGAGCTCACTTTCAGGGAGATTTGGTTCAAGTATGGGAATTCGCCAAGTAATAGTATAACCTTATACTCCAATGATACCTCTTCTTTGTTATAGCCAAGATAATTAACTCACTGTCTTCCTTCAAGCACTTTATGAAGTGAGCAGAACAGGGACTCTTGTTCCTCCTTTAGAGATAAGGACACTACTGCCTGGAGGGACTATGTTCCAGTCCCCCAGAAGGTTAGCACAAAAGCCAGGCTTCTCATAACTCCCTTTCAGGTCTCTGTCCTGTGCCAGGGTATTGTCCTTGTCCCTGATGCTGCCTGAGGCCTCCCTCCCCAACTCCTTCCTACAGAGGTGGTTAAGTCATTCCCTGGGAGTGTGATATCTTCAGTTCTTAATTCCCCAGCATCTAAGGCTCTGTAAAAATAATGGGGAGCTGGGTCCTCCATGCCAGTTTGTGGGCAGAGGAACTGCCCAGGCAAGGGCAGCTTATCGAGGCTTTGGGAAGGTGACGTTCAAAACAGCCCTCCTCACCCTGCAGGCTAAGCATAGCCAACTCCACTATTAAATACCTTTGGTAAGATAATAGTCACAGAGTGGATATCACTTTTCAGTTTTAACTTTTACAACATGAACTCAGTGGATTCTTATAATGTGATGATGATGATGATCATCATGATGATATGTTATGCCTATGACGTTCCAGGGATTATTTTACATCCTTTGCATGTATTAACTTAGTAATCCTCATAATAACCCTATGAGGGTAAGTACTATTACCAACTCAAAACTGAGAGACAAAGAGAGTAAGTAACCTCCTAAGATTACGTGGCTAGTAAGCAGAGGAGCCAAGATTTGAGTCCAGGCACTTGGCTTCAGAGTCCATGCCCTTAAACCACTCTACTATACTGTCTTCCAAATATTATCATCCCATTACATCAAATCAGGAAACTGAGACAGAGTGGTTTGGTGGCTTGCCTGAACCCACACACAGTCCCACTATATCATGACTAGGAGACAGAACTCAGGTCTTGCCCTTGTAAGCCAAGCCCTACTACAGTGTGACAATTGAGGTTATCAGCCATGTCTATTTTAAATGGTTTTCCTAACAGGAAGGATTATAAGGGGTGAAAGGTGGAGCCCAGAGTGGGAAGCCAAAGGCAATGCCAATTCTGAATCTACTCCAAAACATGCTACCCTACGGCTAGGGAAATGAAAATGTAATACACTTTAGACATGCTGATATTTTCCTTGAGAAGACAACAGCTACCTTTAAATTTAGAAGCAGAGGAAGCACGAAGCTGTGAAAATGGGAGCTGCTTAGTGAACTGACCCCAGAAGTTAGAGCCCTGGAAAAGGGGCTTGGCAAAGGGAGGACCAAGGGAGGTCATGCCTCCAGATACCATTTATCCCCACTCAACTAGTGCCCAGGAAAGGGCAAACTTCCTCTCTCCTGCTGCCTAGATTAGAAACCCCATCTATTGCTTTCTACTTTGGAGCCCTCCATGAGAATGCAGTTCCCAATTCCCATGACCTGTCAAATGCGCTGAGGGCTACTTTCACGTTTGCCAAGCCCTGGTCCACCCCAAGACTTAACCCAAGAGTCCCCTTGGATGCTACAACTCAGATACCTGACCCACGCAGGATCTCCTGGCTCAGAGTGGCAGGATTGTGCTAAAAGCTAGACTCTTTCCACTCCTGGCTGGAGCATAATCTCTCCACTATAGGAAGGTGGGGGTTCTATTCTCTAGCTCTGGCCAATGTCTCTCATCTCAGGGCCAATGCCCTTATTATCATTTCAGATGTTTTTTCCCCTAAGTGTCCTTAGTGGTCACTTAAGATTCAGAATACCATCAATTGCTTTGTGAATTGGTGTATCTGCTCCTGGATATAATGACAGAATGGGGTCAGCAGATCTAGTTCTGGCCACCAGAGAAACAAGAGTTAAGATGGAATGGGGGAAAAATAAAACTGTCCCTATTCACAGATGAGATTGTCTGCAACCATGTAAAAAATCCTGAGGAATTTCCAAAAGAACTTCTAGAACTAATACATGAGTTTGGCAATGTCACAGGATAAAAGGTAAACATCCGAAAATCAATTGTATTTCTATACACTAGTAATGTACAACTGGAAACCAAAATTAAAAGATGGAATGAGGGAATAAAAAAGCTAAACTTGATGCTTAAGGTAATCATTTGTATAGAGCTTCAGTTGAGAGTACATTCACAACCGCCTACGAGGATGGAGGAGTGAACTAGGGAGCTTTGTGAACACCTGCATTCTCACTCCACTCCATTCTGAAATGCCCTTAGGGGAGGCTGCCTCAGCCAAGTTGAAAGGCTCTTCAGGTGATTCTGACCACCTCTAGAGAACCAGTCTGACTGGGAACATCAGCAACACCTGGGAACTTGTTAGAAATGACAATTCCTCCATCCACAGAATCAAACTCAGGAGGTAGGATGTAGCGTTGTGTATTTAACAAGCCAGGTGATTCTGATGCGCACACTATACTTTGTTCAAAACAACTTCCATAGTTCATTCTGTGCCTAAGTGACAAAGGCATACAGGCTGCTAGAGGTTTGTAGCACCCTCTGCTGGTGCCCATCTGCCAAGGCCGACCTCTGAACCAAAAACAAGGCTCTCATAACTCTAGTTGGCCAGCCTGTGAATTTTTTAAAGTGAAGAAAAGTTAAGAAAAATCCTGTTTCCTATTACATCCACTGCTGCCTCGTTCCACCGCAGCATTTCTGAGATCATGGTGCATTCTCCTTTGGTTCTGCTGCAGCTTGCATTTCCTTGTGCATCCTTCATTCTTCCAAACTTCTAATAAAGGACCCAGAAGAGCTTGATGAAACTTTCAGGGATAACAGTCCCCAAGGCCGGGCAAGTCGCCCACACAGGAGATGGGTGGATAAGGCCTTCTCTGCCTTAGCCTAAGGGCAGTGTCACTCTGTCTACAATGGAGATGTGGGATGGAGATGTGAGTCACTCCCCTACACAAAACCAAAATCTCTCAATGGCTTCCTATAATACTCAAAGCAAAATGTAGTCTTTACCAGGACCTTTGAGGCCTGCATGATTGGATCCCTGGCTACTTCTCTAAATTCATCTCCCATCACCCTTTCCCTTGCTCACTCTGAAGCCAAATTGGCCTCTTAATTGTAGAACACGCCAAGCCTGCTCCACAGGCCAGTGCACTTGCTACTCTCTCTACCCCTAGATAGCCACATGGTTCCTCGCTCATTTCATTCAGGCCCTTGCTCAAATGTCACCTCTGCAGGAGGCCTTTTAGTGCTGTCAGGTAGCAAGCGCTCCGTGTCACTCTCTGTCCTTTTATCTGTTTTCTTTTTTTTTTTAATTTTTTATTTTATTTTTTTCCCCCAAAGCCCCAGTAGATAGTTGTGTGTCATAGTTGCACATCCTTCTAGTTGCTGTATGTGGGACGCGGCCTCATCGTGGCCAGAGAAGCGGTGTGTCGGTGCACGCCCAGGATCCAAACCCGGGCCGCCAGCAGCGGAGCGCGCGCACTTAACCGCTAAGCCACGGGGCCGGCCCTTATCTGTTTTCTATTGTGTGTATGTGTGTGTGTATATGAGTGTGTGTGTGAGATGGCACTTTTGGCTACCTAAAGAGTCAATTCCTACCAGCCAAAGATCACCAGGAATACACATCAAAGTTTTTAAAATTAAACTTCCTGCAGCAAGAGAGACTAAACACCATGGAGAGGAGTGAGGAATCTCAGCAGGAAGGTATTAGGAGAGGCTTCTACAGGATTGGGGCTCCTGTTAGGTGATCTTACAGAGGTTTCAAGAAAACAAAGAAGTGGAGTGCTAATCTGAATTGGATGTTTTCAGAAAGTGGGGCAATTCAGTATCTTAGTTACTCATATTATTCAGGAGGAGGGATATATAGTTATTTTTGTGTTGCGTAGTGTCTGTTTAGGCCTGGTTACGAGTGAAGATAGTTCATCACGGTCATGCAGAGTCCTCATCTGATGTTGATATTCTATAACATTGCTTATGTTCAGTGGTGGAACACCACTGTAACTAGGCCAGTTACTAGCTGACAGCTGTAAGGGATGCTTTTTTTCTTTCTCATATATATACTTATTATCTAGAAACTAAGCTTCTTGAGGGCAGGGACTTGGTTTTGTTTACCACTGAAGCACCAGTGCTTAAATAGTGCCTAGCACATAGCAGGTGCTCAATAAATGTTTGATAAATATTCTTTCAAAGCAGCTTCCATACCTTGGGTCTTACACATCTACAATGGCGCCCTATATCTGGGACAGGTAAATTCAGGTCCTTAGAACATCTCATAGGCGATGGCAGAGCCCATAGTAGCTGCTGGTGGGCAGACAGGTATTAACATTTACCCTTTATAGAACTTTAAAACATGGAGAGCAACTGAGTCCTCTAGACTCTCCCTTCTAGACAGGACTTAGCTTCTTTCAGGTGCTCAGGGAAGATAATTATCAGAAAAAAACGTTACTCTCCAATAGCAAGAGATGGCCAAGTTAAAGACTATGCTACAAATAAAATGGGAGAAACACTCAACCTGTTAAATCATCTTCCTTTTCCCATTCAACATCTTATAGTCATATGGATTTTTTAAAAAAATATATGACATAGTCTGCGATTCATTTAGTCCTCCAGAAAGATTTGCATACCAATAAAGTTGGCACCATTCCACCATTCCCTTATTATATTACAATTTAAAAATACTTCTGCAGCTTACTTAGGTAGAAAGGGAATTAAGATACCATTTTTAAACCTATCAGATTGGCAAAAATAAGAAAGTTCAATAACACATTACTTTGGCAATGGTGTGGATTAACAGGCAAACTCATATATTGCTAGTGGAAGAATAAATTGGTACAACTTCTATTGAGGTCAATCTGACAATATCTAACAAAATTTAAAATGCACAAAGACTTTGACCCAACAAATTCACTGTTAGCAATTTATTCTACAGATAAACTTACACATATGTAAAGTAACATGTTATTTATTGCAGTATTGTTTGAATAGTAAACGATCTAAATGTCCATCTTTCAGGGAACGAGTAATAAATTATGATATCCATACAATGAAATATCACGATGCTATTAACAAGAATGAGGAAATCTCATTATATAACTATACGGGGAGAACACTAATAAATCATATGAGAAAGAAGAAAGCAGCTCTTGATGTTGGGGAGCTGGCCTGGCACTCACAGCGAGGCCTTATTGTTTTCCTGTTGAACATAAAAACTTTCACAGAACATCAACATCAGACAAGGAGATCTGTAACCATGAAAGAGCAAGACAAAAACAAGACTACTCAGTCATCATGTCTGAACACAAATAAAAACATGAGCATTATTGAAACCACAGAGATGACCCAATATCCCTCTATCCTGTCTAATATGAGTGACTGCTGTTTCTTTACCAATTGTAACGTTAGCCTCAATTCATTCCTCCTGCCTTATTGTCAAGATTTATTAAGATACCCAATCATAGAATGGCCTCAGCATCCTGAAACCATCCAATCCAGAGCAAATCCATGCTTCCTTAACATATTCCCCCGAAACCACCTAATTGAAACCCAGATCCTATAAAAGTCCTTTCCCAACACCCTCCAACTGAGATGCCCTGTAATTCCCCATGGTGTGCGTTCTCCCTCACTGCAATGAGCAATAAACACACTTCTTTAATTAAGATATGTCCCTGGAGAGGAAGGCAATTGGTACATGTTAAGTGAAATAAGCAAGTGCAAAACCATGTACATATATGTACATATACATGTATATGCTACAATTTGTGTAAAATAAGGTAAAAATAAATTTTTAAAATATTTGTTTGTATATGCATAGAATACCTCTGGAAAAACACACCAGTTAAAAATGGTTGCCTCTTGAAAGGAGAACTAAAGGCTGGGGCACAGGAGTGGGAGGAAAAGAGTTTTCAGTATATATAGTTTGTTACCATGTTCATTAATCATTTACTTAAAATTAATAACTTTTTAAAAAGATAGTAAGAATCAAAGGCACCACTGTGGAATCAATAGTGAAGAAAATTCAGCATCTTGCCTGGATGGTTAGGCTTACCAAATTACTGCATGTGAGATTTCAACCATGTTAAGTCCCTCAAATTGCATCACTACTGCCAAAATGCTCTCTAGCTAAGCCTCCAAAATCAGTCTTTGTCAAAAAACAGGATCAAATTTCTTGTACTTTGATGTCTTATTGATGAAGGCTGCTGATTAGTCTGTATCAAAAATCATTAAGTACAGATATTCTCTTTAGAGTGGGATCCAGGGCTCTTAAGGCTGCAATATGAATAGGACATGGTGGTTGCCTATTTCTGGTTCTCATGAGGAGCCCTGTGAGCTGCGAACATATGGTATTTAAATATCATGGTAGTCTAGCAGAGGCCTTATAGCTATCATCTGGTATTCTTCAAAGTTACAGCTGAGGGTGATAACTGGAACTCCTCTGAGGCATTCTCTTACCCTAGCACTCTCCTCAAGTCTCCACCAAAGCCGGCTCCCATTCCACTTCACGCCTGGCAGCCCAGCACTCCAACAGGTGGGTTAGGTGCACGACCACAAGCAAGATAATTTTGGATACAGAGTATATTATATCCTATATTCATATTATACCAGCCAGTAGAAGTTGGCAGCTCATTTGTTTGGTGTCTTCATCTTCCTTGGCTGGGGGCAAAGGCCTTTTTCAAGCTGTACCCAGTCTGGGTCCTTGACCTACTATCTTGCGGTCTCTAGCCTTCCCTTCATCTCTAGTTTGACCTTTTGTGTACTTCCCACCATCTTACCTCTCTCTTTTTGACTTATACTTCTGCCCTTTACTAATTCCTATTTTATAGTACTACTATACCTGTCCCCACAATTTAGACCCTAGCAACAGGCATTCCCAATGCTTCCATTTATAATAAAATCAAACACATACCCTGTCAACAGTTCCCTAATACATAAACAAATAAATGCAATTTTTTGCATGACAATTAGAGCCCTCTAAGCCTTTCATCATGTCCTTATGAATTATCCTTCAGGGAAGTGGCTCAGTTCAAGTTTCACATGCTTCAGTGAATTTTTGGACCCTTGGTCCCCAGTGAGCCCCTCCTCCCCTAAGGTACCATTAAATGAAGACAGTAAATTTGTCTATTGCCTCAGTGGTTTCCAAACATTTCCTTTCCCTATCCTCAACCCGTTTTTCAAAGAGAAAGCCTACTAGGAAAGCCAAATATGTAAAACACCAACTCCAGATGAAAATGGTACAAGCCCCAACTCTCTTCCCCTACCCATGAAGATGTTCAGCCAGGCAGTTTTAAAACTGATCTATTCCACCAATGAATGTTGTTATCTACCTTTTTATCATCTGGGAATCATCTTCCCAGCTAGATTATTAATTCCCTGGGGGGAAAGGCCCTGTTTTATTGACCTAAATTCAATTAATATTTCAGCATTATGTACCAGGTACTGAGCCAGAAAGGCTACAGTACTTTCATAATTTGGCCCTTAATACAACCTATGAAGCAGGCATTTCCCCCCCCATTTTACACATGAGGTTAAGCGGAGCTGGAAGAAAAGACCCAATTTAATCAACAGGAGAGATGCAACTCATATCCATGTCCTCAGAGTCTAAATCCAGTGCATTTTCTATTCCACCAAGCAGCCTCTAGGTCGGTTCTAGACTATTCTTTTCCCAGAGTTCCCAAGAGAGACCAGCTGAGGCCAGCACCAGAGAAGCTACAATTAGTAGTGATCATGAAGACTAGTTTAGTTGTGGATTAACCTCATATGGTCCTGTGACAATGCTTAATGTACCAACTACTCCATGGTTCTGGGCTACTGGGCTACCCCTAACAACTGTCTTCACATTCATGATTATCTCCAAAGCTGACCTGACAGGATGATGCCATCTTCTTATATAATCTACAATTAAAATAAACCAAAACAAACAAACAAAAAACTTGAACGTGTCCAGGAATAAGTAGCTATTTGTTTCTCTTCCCTCCCTCTCAACTTAGTCCACAATTATTCTAATACCCTCAGGAAGATCACTCTTCTTTCCTAGTTTACAGAAAAGAAAGGGGAAAGAGCAAATGGCCTATCTAATAGGGGGACCAAAACCTACTTCCAACTAAAAATTAGTAAATGTCAGGGACTAGATTCTTCATTAGGATTTAAAGTTGCAGGGCCCAATCATTTGCAAAAATAAAAATTCACTGTATAGAAAATAGACCTGCTGCATTAATAATGCAAAGCCATTTAAATAAGAGACTGCAATCCAACTTTCAAATGTTTTATTTTTAGTGTTTTTAAACATTTTAATACAACAAAGATATAAAATAATATATATTAGTTAAATCTGGATTTAATTTAGAATCAAGATATTTACTTATATACAATACTGTGCTTCAAGGTATGGCTACCACAGGAACTTTCGCATCTTCAAGTAATACTAGTTTTGGTGTGGATAAGGTGACATTTAGGTAGAATTCTTAAACAAAACATGCCCATGTTAGTCCATGCTAATTTTGCTTGCCCCAGTAAGTACCAGTTTCCACTTTCTTTGTTCCATATCAGAAATACTTCAATTGTCCTGACAATCTAACAATCTCTGAATAAAAAATTAAAATTAAGCATTTTTAAGATGACATTACTGATAACACTGCTTGGCTACCTTCAGACAACCCAGTAGTTCAGATTGAAACAGACCTGAAATAACAATGAAATTAACATATTATTCTTTCTCCCTCCATATTAGGCACAAAGCTTCCTTATGCTTAAACATGGAGTACACTGAATAAAAAGTCCTTTGGTTAATTTAGGGTAGAACATACTCTAAAAACCAACTTTATTGGTAGCTGAATTATGACTTTATAGATTTCATAGATATTTTTATTGAACTTGATGGAAAGTAATAGGCCACATTTTAGTTACCTGATATTGGTGGAATTCACTGCAGGTGAGGGGTCGGTGAGAGGGGGACCAAAACCTACTTCCATAGTAATTTCAGTCATTCAAAGCCACTCAAAGACAGGGAAAAAAAACTTCAACCTCTTTCCTTTCTCACTGGTCACCTGAAGCAGTCTGATTTTTGATGATACTAACAATTCTCCTCTACAGAGATATAGGGGTAATTCAGGCTAAATTTTTTACAAATGCAAACTGTCTTAACTGCCAAATACAGTTGGCCTTAAAACTAACGTGCTTTGTTGGCTTTGAAACTATCTAAATGAAACCAATACTCTTGAAGAGAGCTATTGGACTATTCTAAAAGAGAGCTTTCTTGTCTCAAATGCCTGAATACCTTAAAGAACTGACAAATGACTATTACTATAGTTACTTTTATTAAGGGATAACTTAAATCTACAAAAAGACTATCAAAGAATTAAATTTATTAGATCAGAGAGTTTAAAACAAGAATATGGTCAATGTTCTCAAGCAATTTGGAACTAGAATCCTTGAAAAAAATTTACCATGAAACTAATATGAAATTGCCTTTTGCTGAATGCAGTCAAAGCACGTTAGTGTTATGAATATGACTTTGAATATATAAATAGCACTTTCCAAAGAGATGTACCTAAAATAGACTGTTTCATATCAGCTATAAAAGGATTTGGCTCCTCTGTTCTCCATTTACAAATGTGAAGATTCTTGGAATTCTAAGCAACAGCAGGTACAGGATAGGGAATAATGCCACTTGCAGTGTCAGTGTCAGAGTTACACTACCAGCAGGCCTCTCAGACAATGGGTTTTTTCTTGTGAACAGTGCACACTTATTTAACTGACTGGTTCTAAGGCTAAGCTCACTGCTTACTGATTTAAAAGGATACTAATAAACAGACCCAGCATATGGAAGATGTATTTTTACCCTAGCAATTCTGGCCACAGAGAACTACGGAGATGATAGCCATGTTGAAAAATCTGCAGCATAGCCAAAAATTATCCCAAATTATTTGGTGATAACAGCAAACTTGCCTTCTTCAAAACCTCCCACTCCCTATGAACTTCAATTACCCTTCAGTAACACTGCCTTGCATGGACTTAAAAAAAAAAGAGAGAGAAAAACCAAAAAAAAAGGCAATGCTGCCCCCAGGAACAGAGAAAATGCATAGAGGACTTGCAATATAACTTCCAGTTTGCATCCTCAAACCAAAACCTTCTTGGTTCCTTTTGAGGTGTTAATGTTTAATGATGTAAGCCTCTCACAAGTCTGCAACTGTAGAACCTAATACAAAGTCAAAAAATATGTAGCTATAAGGCATGTAGCTTCTCTACCTAGCCACATTCACACCCAAAATGTAAATGTAAATACTACCTTCTCTATGGTTTAGATTTTAACAAGAAAAAAAAAATAGAAAGACAAATCTGGAAATTTCTGGACAAAACAAAAAGTGACTAAAATATAGGTTTCGTATTTAAAAAAACACAGAAAAGAATTTTGTTTCAAAGTTTTTCCAAGAAAGAGACTTGGAGATGATTAATTTATGTAAACACTACTCTGTAATAGTTTTAACAATAAATTATAAATCTAGCTTACCTTTTCCTCAAAACAGATACGATAAATGCAAGGCTGAAAAGTTATTTTACAACCCTGATTGCAGTCTGCTGTTAGGTACTCTCAATGTCAATAGCTCTGTAAAGTTAGTTGCAATTTTTTTTTTCTATTTTGTTCTAGAATAGAATCCATATGAAGGAAAGAAGACTGACATTAGGAAATCTGCCATTAAGTTGCTATTTAACATTCTTGAATTCATGTTGCCACAGACTTTTTTCAAACATTGTCCCAAAAGCCAACATCAGTCCCTTCCTAGCTAACTGTGGTCCTGTTCTGTCATTTGGAAAAATGGCAGTAACACATCTTTTGACCTCAAGGGTCAAACTACTCTAACTGGCATAGGAAACATCCTTCACCCTTCATGAATATGCAATTTCCTTAGATGAAATGTTGGCATTTTGTCCCTAGCATGTAACAGAATCAACAATTTAAGATACTGTAAGATCTGAAGTATGAGATTTAAAAGCATAATAAAACTTGAATTGCCTTGTGCCATTTCTCAAGTGAGAAATAAAAAATAATGTTTAGAGCAGACCTGAATTGAGGTCATTCAGCACTGACTGAAACTCATTTGCATAATATTCCTTTCCTGCCCAATCCATTCAGGCTCCTCTGTAGCTTATACAGGGGTGGGAATATGACTCAAAGTGCAAAAATAAAATATTTCACCCATATGAGGGGCAGACTTCTGCTAAGTGCCTTAATTTTAGATCTCGATATGCCAGCACCTTTTCTAATTCCGTTTGAAAATGGAATGTAAAAACTACAATTAATATTCTAAGTGACAAAGCTCAACAGTTGGGATTCAAATTTCAATTCCATAACCATCCTACTGTCATAACTACTATACAAAATCATTAAAAGTAAAGTGACAAATGTTATCACAGAGGTCAAATTACTTAAGGTATTAAATTTCTAGTGTTGTAAATAGTAATTAAGTTATATCACTTCCTGACTGCCAAATTAAGACCAAATAGAAAGAATGTATGTACACATTGTATTTAAAAATAAAAAACAACAAAACCTTTTCATATCCAAATATGTCTGAGACTGCTTACTTCTGATGGCCAAGAATGAGAAATTTCAAAAACCAAAAAGTTATATTATGCCTGCAACCTGTTATAAATTTCTTTTCAGAAAGAGAAAAAATATTCTTTGCATGCATATCTCCCAACTTAAAGACATAAGAACTTTATATAACATCTGGTAAAACACTCCACTATTTTGCTCATTAAATAACGTCACTGAAAAGCATAAAATTGGGCTGTCATCTGTCTAACTAACAGCTATAGCACAAAGTTATTCCAGGTACCTACATCACTAAAATTAATCCAATTTTATTTTTACGGATGCAGCCATTTTTCCCTCATGAATACTTACTGATGGTCATACTGAACCCTCAGAACAAAATGCATCTTTTGTTGCATCTTTGGTGAAAAATGCCAGCAATAGATTTGTACTTTGTCACCTCATGTATGGCCCCTTTTATTTTCTTCTTGTTTCAGGCAGTCTAGTATGTTCAGTATACTTTTCTTAAAGATGGTTCAGAAGGCAAAAATTATTTGTAAGTAAAATAGATCAATATCCAGAGTTGCCTTTTTCAAAAAGACACAGAGATTAGTTCAAAGAATAAGTACTGCTCACTTGGTGGCGCTTTTTCCTTTGAAGATAATAAGGAGCTTCAAAAAATATTATTTATTGACTCTAGTCCTACTAGAAATAAAAAAAAAAAATCTATCAACCATCAAATTGTTTAAGTTGATTTGCTTAAGTTCAATAAGCAAATACTCAACAGGTTAAGGGTAACAGCCTGACTTCAATCATAACATTAAGTCTGCCTAAAGAGAAGGGGCAGAAAACATTTACCTAAGCTTTCAGTTCAAACAAATATGTAAGGACTCTTGATTGTTCTTTCTTGCTTTCTATAATCACAACCTTGCTCAGAACAGGGAACATTACTTTGTCAACACATAAGCCAAAAAGCAAGACATCCAGAAACAACCTAGGGGGAGAAAGCAAAGTTATTCACTTTCAACAACTACTGTATATTTAATCACGAACCCATTACCAAGACACTGTTCATCCAATTAGTCTTTTCATTATTTCTGGTTTTGAAAATGGCCAACAATATTCATTAGGTACTGTACCATTAACATTGCATTCAAAAAAAGAAAACATGGGAAACCAAATTCTTGCTCTCCTACTCTGGTGATATGCTCTGGTATTGGCTAGAGTATGGTAGTACAAAAAGAGTCTTGTTGTGATATAAAAGGCAATAAATACATCAATGGAATAATGTTCATGGGCAGCCAAAATGAAGAAGATTCCAAAGAGGTTGAGAACCCAGGATAAAGTGTGCAAGAAATTCCAGCTTCGTGGTGTATCTGGGAAAAGGACAGAAAGATCATTTTAAAATCACATTCCTTCCAATGCTTCTCAGTCATGTTTCTTAGGTCAATCTGTTTCTCCCGTTCTTCACAAAACTTGACACCCTTTCCACAGCCTCCTCTGCAGCTAGTCATCTAATATGCATAGAAGCACTAAAGAGATACTTACATTCAGTGACAAAGAAATTCAGCATAGTTAGGACGACTGTGTGGCCACTGAACATGTAATCTCCACAGGTGTGAACGCCAGTTAGGGTCATACCAAAGCCACTCCAAATGGCAAAGGCCCGGTGTAGTTTCTCCCATACACTACCATATATCTACAAAGAAAGCTATGAATTAGTGCTTCAAATGCTCACGGAGGTAGGGGCTTCCCAACATCCACTCCCATTAAAATTCAAATGCTGAATGACTTAGAAATAATATCTAAGCAAAAGCAACCAGACTTCCAGTCTAATTAATTCCAGACATCAAGAATGGGTGGTAAAAACTTGACAGTACTCAGAAATATTTTGGTAATTACATGAAATGAATGTAATTCAAACTTCTCTACTAGGAGTTCCTTTACAATGAAAAGGTCACTCTAACACAAAAATATTTCCAAGTTTTTAATCCAATAATATAGTAGTATTTTCTTGGCTGTTCTTGCCAATAAGAAATAGGCTATGACAGGGACAATGGCTACCATTCAATATCCGTTCTCCCCTTCTTCACTGGTAACAGAATCTCAAATTTATTTGAAGTGGCAATGAACTCAACCAAAACATTGCATTTCCCGGCCTCCCTCGCAGCTAGGTGTGGCTATGTGACTAAGTTCTGTATAATAAGATGTATGTGGAAATGTAAAACATTTCCGGGAAGGCTATTTATAAAGGAAAGAGACAACAGCTTAGAAGTCTTTTCTACCTTTCCTTCTTCTAGCCTACAACTCAGACATGCTAGCTGAAGCTCCAGTAGCCATCTTAGACCACAAAATGGCTTTGAGGATGCAAGCCAAGTGCTAGGATAGGAGAGAAGAAAGACAGAAAAATCATGGGTTTTTGATGACTCCATAAAGTTACCATATCTGACCTGGAGTACCTACTTTCAGACTTACCTTACAAGAGAGAATAAACCATTGTTTGTTTGTTTATTACACCATAGCCATCTTGAATTTCCTATTATTAGCAGCCAAATCTAATCCCAACTCCCACACGTAAGCTTAAAAAAGCAATACATTTTGAGGAAGAGTTTGAGCAATAGTCATACACAAAAAAGATGGATTTAACACATAAGAACAATACAAAAAATTGCTAAAATTTTATGTGCGTTTACTATGTGCGAGGCTTTCTGTTAAGTGCTCGATGTGCTATTGCATTTAATTTCTACAACAATCCTGTGAAGTGATTCAGTTGTACAGATGAGGAAACTGGCTTAGAGAGGTCACCTGGCTAGTAAGTAACATAACCAGGATGTGAACCCAGAAGTCCAATTCCAAAGACTCCGCTATGGCTAATGAACTTTTAAAAGAAACAACCTCATTAGATATCACAATTTCATTAGAAATCTCACTTGCTGATTATACACTACCCAGCTTTCCCTTTCTGCCTCAGTTGAGGGTGGGAGAGGGAGAGGAATTTATTATTAGAGAAAAGGAAAGAGAACGTACTAAATTACACATGGTTTGGTTCTTCCAGGACCTCTAATGAGAATAGGGTTGGAGATGTTACTCTCATGAAAGTAAAAAATCAGGCAGTGAAGAACACAGACTGCTAAGAAAATGTCTCAGCCAAGGACAGAAAACAAGCGATGCCGATCAAAAGAAAGCAATTATTGCTCAATTACTCAAGTCTCCCTATTCTTTCCAATCTTAAATGTCCCAAATATTCTTCCAGAAAAATAAAAATTGAAACACAACAGAAGGAATAAGATGCTTTGATGAGACAAAGTGTAGAAATTTGCTTTAAGTGTTTCTCTCCTTAACGTGGGTCTATTGCTAAATTTCAAAAACAGGCATGTTCTTGGTTCTGTCCCCAAACCTCCCACTTTTGGGAGTGAGATTTCAAGCAATTAATTTATTACAATGAAAATGCCCTATGGCGTTCATTGTAAGGGATTTGATTGCTAGTTACTATCACCTTAACTTGCTATTTTTAAGGACTGCTGTGAATAATACAGGTCAATAAGTAGGTTATATTATAAGTCAAAGCAATTAACAGTATTTAGGGCAGATTTGAATAGAAATGTCCATATATAAGTAACTGATAATGAAAAACAGTCACTAGAGACAGAAAAATGGCTGTCGATACTGTAGAGGGAGGGTATCTAATTTATTTTTGTTGCACATGTTGCAGCCCTATGCACATATATCCTCCTTAAAGTGGCTGACCCCCAATTAAATTCCTCAGCTACAGGAAATTCTCCTTTCAGTGTAATAAACTTACATTTTTCTTCTTTTAAATCTCTTCTAATCAACTAGCATACTATTTAGGGGAAACTGTTCTATCCCTCTTCATACCATGTCTAAAAAAAAAAATTCAACAGATTAAAGATTTAAATATAAAACATAAGACCATAAAAGTCTCAGATATTATCTTTCATTGATCAGAATGGCAGTGATAAGCAGTGCTGGCACGCGGGTGGGAAAACGGACATGCATACATTGTTGATAGTAGTGAAAAACTAGGCTTTTCTAGTGGACATTTGAGCAATACATATCACAATTTTTAATGTGCATGTTCTTTGATTTCATAATCCCACTTCCAGGAATTTATCTTATGGAGATGACTAAATAAGTGAAAAAGCATAAATGTACAAGGATGTTTACAGTAGCATTGTTTATAAATAGTAAGATTTGGAAACAACCTAAACGTATATCCTTTGGAGACTGGTAAATCATACAATGGAACACTCTGCAGCTATTAAAAAGATGACGTATTTCTTTAGAAAAAAGTAAACATACTATTAAGTAAAACATAAGCTAAAGAACAACATCTGCAATATAATCCTATCTTTTGTTTAAAAAGTATTCATATGAATGTATAAGCATGCTTAAGAATAGTCTATGTGGCTATATAAACAACTGTTAGCATTATTTATGGGGTGTGGTGAAAGAAGAGGGAAATTATGTGAGCTTTTACTTTTTAATTTATATATTTCTATAAAATTTTAATTTTTACAATAAACATATAACTTTATAATTAGAAAAAATTAGTTTCCCTTTTTGATAAAAAAAGAAACAAAACAGCTTTTACCTTAAAAATAAAATATTTCCTTTATAATAAATCCTAAATGTCATATTAACCCTTCCCTCTTTCTTACTGGTCAGTCTCCCAATACCAAGAGAAAGTTGTGTCATCTTTCAGCTCAGGGCTCTATTTTTAGCTTCTCATCTCCTTTGGCTGCTTAATCTTCCCTTGTCAGCATTTCAGCTATTTATATTGCAGTAGAAGAACTGACACTTAATTTTGTTTTACACTTTACCAACATTAAAATAATAACAAAGGTATTAATACATATATTTGAATATTTGGAAACACATAACTAAAGCACAGAGGCTTAGAAAAGTGGAATAATAAATTCTTTTGTCCAAATTTAACAAGTCACAATAGCCAACTTTGTATATAAAGCATAGGTGATTTTCAGGGTTTTTTAAATTTTTTAAAGTAATTCATTACCCTGTTTTTTTGTTCCCATCTGCATAATCTCTCCCTTCTCAATTTAACCATAAGAGAAGTCTACAGTATACCAAAACAAGCTCGAGTATAAAACAAAAACAAAAAATCAGCCATTATTTAATCCCAGATATACTCTGTAAAGTTTAGAGTAGTACGTACTGTATTTTACATGGGATATGGTCAAACTGAAACACTTTTAAAAAAAGAGTGATGAGGATAGTGAAGGGATCAGAGTCATGTCACGTCATCTGAGGAACTAAAGATGCTGAGGATGGTGGGAAAGGGAAAATGATAACTAAAAGAAACTTTTTTTCTATTGCTCCACAGTGGAAAACTAGTCAATGAATAGCCGTAACAGGGAGGTAGATTTTGGCTTAAGATTTTTACCAAATTACTTCTAGAGGTTTATTATAGATACTGAAAATACTGAAAAGCACATTTTAATGTTAAAAGCAAAGTCTTAGCCCTAGTGCATATATGGTGCCATCAATCCACCAAGAACAAGAGAAAAGAATGATAAAGAAGGTAGCAGGCTACCTTTCCAGTACACTGTAGGTGCTGTCCTGGCACGGAGAGGGAGGTCACAAACATGGTAAAGCAGCGAAGCAAGAATACAGTGCCCATCAGACTACAGAGCCTTCGCAGAAGTATTGACCTGTGAACAGATTGGCCAAAGAGGGAGAAAATCAGAAGAAAACAAACCAAAATACCCCGGGCATCAAATGTTTACTTAAAGGGAGAGCAAGCAGGAAAACCACTAGAGTTTGATGGGGACAGAAATCTTAGAGACCATCTAAAGGATCATTGTCCAATAGAACGTTCTGCAATGATGGAAATGTTGTATAGCTGCGCTGTCCAATAAGCTATCTACATGTGGCTCTTGAGCACTTGAAATGTGACTACTACGACTGAGGCACTGAATTTTAATTTTATTTCATTTTCATTAATCTAGATTTAAATAGCCACATGCAGGGGCCGGCCCGGTGGTGCAAGCAGTTAAGTGCGCGCACTCTGCTGTGGCGGCCCGGAGTTCGCCGTTTGGATCCCAGGCGAGCACCGACACATTGCTTGGCAGGCCATGCTGTGGCGGCGTCCCATATAAAGTGGAGGAAGATGGGCATGGATGTTAGCCCAGGGCCAGTCATCCTCAGCAAAAAGAGGAGGATTGGCAGATGTTAGCTCAGGGTCGATCTTCCTTACACAAAAAAATAAATAAATAAAAATAAATAGCCACATGTGGCTAGTGTGCGCCATGTTGGACAGTGTAGACCTAAGAGCACCATTTCATTGATAAGAAAATATAGCAAAGAGAAGGTAAAAGAGTTATGCAAGAGAGAAGTAAGACTAGTACCTAGCCTGACTCTTAGCTAAGTGTTAGTCCTATAACTCACATATTGCTCATAAATTATTTACTTAATGAGAAGTAAAGTTAAACATATAATTCCAGAGAATTTTTTGCTCATTAATAATATTGTAAATTCGTTAATTATAGTAGCTATCTAATAAAGGTTCTCTAACTTCTTCTAAACGTAAGCTATAAAATACTAAGTTTTTTTAATACTAAGTTTTACATTAAGTATATCGCTAACAAAAATTTTGAACTGCTTTGTGACATCACTTGTATTATTACATTATTTTTTAAAATGTCTTAAACCAAAACAGACTATAAGACTATGCTTTACACATTTTCAAAATGCTCCTCCCATCCTCAAAAAAAGCACTGAACACAAGGTCAGGTATGTTTCAAACTTCAGTGTGTACACCTGGGATGGAGCCTAGGAACCTGCATTTTACCAAGAGCCCAGGTGATTCTAATGAAAGTGGTATAAAGACTATACTTTGAGAATCACTTTCTTTGACTAATTAAACATCAAAACTTGCATTAACTGGCCACTGCTACACTTGACTAAACCTACCAAGGTTTCCTATAAGGTAAACTCTTGATTTGAAGAGTAGATAAATTCAAATCCACAGGGTCTTGTGAGGCAAAGTTAAACCAGAAAGCAGCAGTGTTACACGTGTTTTTTAAACCACCTCTGGTTTTAAGCAATCCAGTTAAACATACTGCTTCAAGACGACAGAGAATGAAGTGCAATATGGCCTACAAGTATAACAAGAATGGCAATCATCAACCTTTCTTTTCACCTTCAAAACATGGAAATAACTGCTGCTTAGACCTAAAATTCATCACTGTGGTTTACCTCAAGCACTCTCTAGTGAGGAGGAAAGATCAAAAACTCAAGCAAGTGTCCCTATTCCTCTTCAGTGTAGAAGACCAATGGATAGCAGATCCATAAACTTTATACTTTAAATATTTTCTTTGCTATGCCTTATTTTTTCCTTAAATCAAGTAATTCCCCTCATTGAACCAGGAGAGGAGCCTCCCCTTATGCTTCTCTTCTTCTTCTTCTTTTTTTTTTTGTGAGGAAGATCAGCCCTGAGCTAACATCTGTCACCAATCCTCCTCTTTTTGCTGAGGAAGACTGGCTCTGGGCTAACATGTGAGCCCATCTTCCTCTACTTTATATGGGATGCTGCCACAGCATGGCTTGACAAGCGGTGCGTCCGTGCGCGCCTGGGATCCGAACCCCAGGCCGCCACAGCGGAGCGTGCGCACTTAACCGCTACGGCACCGGGCCGGCCCCTCTCTTCTTTTTTTGATGAAAAAATATTCTTTTCTCTTTATTTCTTGGTGAAAGTGCCAAAGAAGCACTTTCCCTATTCAGCAATTTCCTATACCATCTGAAGTAAACCACACTGACTAGATGTGCAAGATGTGCAAAATAATCTCTTTTTTAATGGGCCTTCTTCAAGCAGAGAACAACTTCTTCCATCCAAACATATGACCAAAGACTGTCCTTGAAGGAGTTTCTATCCTTCTACAGAAAGTGACATTTCTGATTTGTTTCCAAAGAAAAATAAGGCCAGGCTGTCATTGATTGGCCCATGGTTAAACATCACCATCTCTGATCTTTCCCTGAAAAATACATTCACAGTATTACTAAATATGTAGGTATTACCTCAGGCTGACTCTTTTGTTAATCAAACCCAAAACATTTTCCTATGTTAATAACTATAATGTCACAATTAGAGAGAGGAAATTTGTTTAACAAGGAAACTGCAAAGGTAGAAACAAGGTTGATGACCTTTACACAAGACAATCAAAACACTTTCAGTCTTTGAATGAAATAAGTGACATACCTGTGCTTGTGAAGAAGAAGAACCAGGAGCCAAATATAGCACAGAATCATGCCACATACTTCTGTCATGGCAAAAGCCCATGGGATTCTAGGAACGCTGGAACAGAAAAAAATTACATTTTGAACTGACAAGAAGTATATGTACATAAATGACGCCACCTTTTACAATAAGATTCTCTTCTAATAATGACCTTAAAATTGCTTTCTATAACTTTTACCTCTTTTAGGAGATGATATTTGGAGAACCTGGGGAAAAAAACTGTTTCATAAAGTACCCCATTTACTAGAACCTCTTTGTTGCCTATTCCCAGGCATGGTTCTCTGTAAAGAAGTAACAACTCTTTTCTCCCTCCCTATAGCACAGTAGACCTGGATACAGGACTGCCCACAAAAGACAATGAGAAAAAGGCTCACATCTTGCATGATGTGCTCATTTCAGAATCCAGACAACCAGGGCTTGAACTTGACTCCTCTTTTTTAGTATATTTGGTTTTGTTTTAGAGGCAGTAAATAGAGTTTTTGTTTTGTTTTGTTTTACTCCTTTATTTCTCTCTGTCCTCTTTTGTTTTATACTCCTGTTTTCTTCTGTCTTTTCCATTGATCTCTTTCCTCACCAATCCACAGCTCCTGTGGTTATCCACTAGTAAAACACATGTCATATTTCTTAATTTAAAAAGAAAGGAGGGGGGAGAGGAGGAGGAGGAGAGGGAGAAGGAGGAAACGGAGGGAGGAGATGGAAATGAATTAGTCCAAATAGGTCATCTCTGGGTGGTAGGATTATTGATGGTTTTATTTTTATTCTTTGTACATTTCCACCAAAAAATTTTATACAATGACATGTTAATTTTATAACTAAGGAAATAAAGGTGTTTTAAAAAGAAAATATGAAATCTGAAAGAAAGATTTTTTTTTTTTTTGTGAGGAAGATCGGCCCTGAGCTAACATCTGCCAATCCTCCTCTTTTTGCTGAGGAAGACTGGCCCTGGGCTAACATCCGTGCCCATCTTCCTCCACTTTATATGGGACGCTGCCACAGCATGGCTTGCTAAGAGGTGCGTGGTGCGTGCCCGGGATCCACACTGGCGAACCCCGGGCCACCCCAGCGGAGCACGCGCACTTAACCGCTTGCGCCACTGGGCCGGCCCCTGAAAGAAAGATATTAACAGTCTACTCCAAACCTTATTCACAGTAACTGAAGAGAGTCAGTCATCTTCATTCAGGGACTCATCTTTTAGCTGTTACCTCAGAAAAAAGATTCTTTTATGTATTTTTAATCTATTGCCTTATTTATCTGGCATTACTGGGGAAAGGGTTATTTCACATAGAAATTTTCAAATGAAAGAAAGATTCCTTTAAATGACCTCTAAAAATTTAAACTTTTTTTTTTTTTTTTTTTTTTTAAAGATTTTATTTATTCAGTTTTTTCCCCCCAAAGCCCCAGTAGATAGTTGTATGTCATAGGTTCACATCCTTCTAGTTGCTGTACGTGGGACTCGGCCTCACGTTGGACGGAGAAGTGGTGCCTCGGGGCGCTCCCGGGATCCGAACCCGGGCCGCCAGCATCAGAGCGCGCGCACTCAACCGCCAAGCCACGGAGCCGGCCCTAAACTTTTTTTTTTTTTGGTGAGGAAGATCAGCCCTGAGCTAACATCCGTGCTAATCCTCCTCTTTTTGCTGAGGAAGACCGGCTCTGAGCTAACATCTATTGCCAATCCTCCTCCTTCCCCGCCCTGACCCCGGAAGACCCAGTAGATAGTTGTATGTCATAGTTGCACATCCTTCTAGTTGCTGTTACGTGGGACATGACCTCAGCATGGCCGGAGAAGCGGTGCCTCGGTGCATGCCCGGATCCGAACCCGGGCCGCCAGTAGCGGAGTGTGCACACTTAACTGCTAAGCCACGGGCCCGGCCCTAAAAATTTAAACTTTTAAAATGAACATTAAAAAAATTATATATATGTGTATGTGTGTATGTATATATATATTTTAAGTAGTTTTACAATGTTTATGATGAAAATAAGTTTTCTGCCCCACCTCCAACTGAAACCTAATTGTTGCTCCCCAGAGGCAATCACTTTGGCTATTCTGTTTTATTTGGCATTATATCTTTTAGCCACACATCACAAACACACACACACACACTCTCTCTCTCCCCCCCATGCTTTCAATATTATTTCACAATTTTATTTAAAATAATTTTTGGCTTTTACTTAATGTAAGTTTTAAATAGCATTTATAGCTAAATCAGTAGAGTGATTAAATCCCTTTCCTGTATAACTACTTATAATTCTCTGGAGTTAACAAATAACCTTTTTTTTTAGTTTGCTCTGTTTCTTGTGTGCCTACCACCAACTCATCTCCAAACTATTCTATCAATTTCAATTTTTCCTTGGGGAAAGTCTCTCCTAGAACTCTTTTTCTTCTTGTTCCAATTCAGAATGGTTTCATTTTCTAGTTCTCCTGCATGGCTATTTGTCAGAATAAAACTTAACCCTCATCTTGGGAATTCCTCTTTTTTATACTGGATTCTTTGTTTCCTGAATCCCACGTCCTCTTCTTTCTCCATTTACTCCTTAGTTTTGATGGTGCGTATCCTCCAGGTGTTTTCTGAGATAGAGGGGCAATAGGATAAACTTGTTTTTAATGTTAGATTTATGGAGGTTTAATTTACAAACAAAAACTCACCCTTTTTAGCTATATAGTGCAATGAGTTTTGACAAACATCTTCAGTCATGTAACCACCACAATAAAGATTTAGAACTATTTTTTTTTATGTGAGGAAGATCAGCCCTGAGCTAACATCTGATGCCAATCCTCCTCTCTTTTTGCTGAGGAAGATTGGCCCTGGGCTAACATCTGTGCCCATCTCCTCTACTTTCTTTTTTTATTTTTATTTTTTTTCGTGAGGAAGATCGGCCCTGAGCTAACATCTGCCAATGCTCCTCTTTTTGCTGAGGAAGACTGGCCCTGGGCTAACATCCATGCCCATCTTCCTCCACTTTATATGGGACGCCGCCACAGCATGGCTTGACAAATGGTGAGTCGGTGCGCGCCCGGAATCCCAAGGGGCGAACCCCCGGCCGCTGCAGCAGAGCGCGCGCACTTAACCACTACGACACCAGGCTGGTTCCCAAAAGTTCCCTTGTGCCCCTTTGTAGTCAATCCTCTCCCTCACTTCCAGTCTTGTGGCAACCACTGATCTGTTTTCTGTCCTTTATAGGTTTTCTTTTTCCAGAATGGCCTATAAATGGAATTACACAGTATTTCTCCAGGTACCTTTTATATCTGGCTATTTTTGCTGGGCATAATACATTTCAGATTCACCCATATTACTGCATGTACAATTCTTTATCCATTCCTTTTCTACAATTTATTTATCCATTCACCAGTTGAAGGCTATTTTGGGCTATTTCCAGTTTTGAGTGATTATGAATAAAGACCACATACAGGTCTTTGCATGGACACATGTTTTCATTTCTCTTGGGTAAATACCTAGGGTGAAACTGTTGAGTCCTATTTTAATTGCATGTTTAACTTAAGAAACTATCAAACTGTTTCCAAAGCAGTTGGATCATTTTGTATTTCTACCAGTAATGTATGAGAGTATCAGTTGCTCTGAATTCTCATCAGGCCTTGTTATTATCAATTTTTTTCATTTTAGCAATTCTAGTAGGTGTGGGGTTGGAGAGTAAATTTTTTGAGACTTGAAAATTTAAAAATATTCTTGGGTTTAGCCTTATATCTAATTGGTAGTTTGCCTGGACAGAGAATTCTAGGTTAGACATTACTGTTTCTCAGAATGTTAAAGGCATTGTTCCACTGTCTTCTAGCTTCCACTGTTGTTAAGAATTTTGATGCTATTTGGACTTCCAATCTTTGTATGTTACTTGTTTTGTCTCTTAAGCTTTTAGGATCTTCTGTCTGTACCCAGTGTTCTGAAATTTTTCATTTCTTGTACTGGGTGCTCAGTGGGCCCTTTCAACCTGGAAAGTCAGGTCCTTTGGTTCTGAGAAATTTCCTTGTACTGTATCTTAGATAATATCTTCCCCTTCCTTTTCTCTACGTATTCTTTCTAGAACCCCTATTTGTTCACTGTTAGGCCTAATGGATTGATCCTACTTTTTCTCCTCTACTTTTCATCTCTGTTCTACATGTTGGGCAATTTCATCAAATCTATGTTCCAATTATCTTGCTAAATTTTAAATTTCTACTTTCATTTTTAATTTTCCAAAAGCTTTTTTTCTCTGAATTTTCCTTTTTTATAGCCTATTGTTACTGTCTCACACACTGCAACATTTCTTATCTGTGAGAATATGAATGGTTATTTTTTTTGAAGTGTTCTGCTCCCTATTTTGTGCTTCTCAGTTTGCTTTTTCTGTTTGCCTCGGTCTGTTTTCCTCAAATGTCTGGTAATTCTTGACTGACAATTCATATTTGACAGTGAACTACAAAAAAAAAATAACTTGATGCTCTATGTGCATGGACTGAGCTTGTAAAGTTGTAGATTTCACTGTTGAGTGATCAAGCAGAGGTCTGGTTGATAAGATAAGGACATATCCCTTACCACAGTATCTACAGTCCTTTCCTCTTGTGCAGGTTTTCCAAGGAGAGGAATCTGTTCTCCTACTTGGAGGATTGGGCCTGGGTGGGGGTGGGGATGGGAACTAAGTCTGGCTACTTAAGGAGGGGAGCTGGAAGTCTCAGTGATCAGTAGATAGATTTATAGTTAATCTCCTTGAAAACATGTACTTTGTTCTCATCTGGGCATGGTGTTCCCAAGTCCAGAGTCCCTCACATTCGACTACTCTAGAGAACATACTGCCTGTCTTCTGTTGGAGTAGAGCAGGTCTAAAAGCTTCTTAAATTGATTTTCAACCAATTTTCCCATATTTGGCTCCCATCTGTATTTGCTTGGTGCCTCCTGTCCTGAGTGTTTTTCTGGAGCTCTACAGTAAAAAAAAACTCACCTCTTGGGCACTGCTAGTACCCACTTCCAATCTCAAAACAGGCACTTAGCTTTCTACTTTTCAGATTTTCATTATTATTACTGTTTTTGCCTTCATGGCATTATAGGCACCCTCCGCCCCCCCGCTTTTTACTGTCATTTTAGTGGAGTGTTGTGAGGAATCTGTCAAATGTGTATTCAATATCTCATATTTACTTTGATGTAAAGCTTTCTAAAATGCATTATAGGGGCCAGCCCGGTGGCGCAAGTGGTTAAGTGCACGTGCTCCACTGCGGCGGCCCGGGGTTCGCCGGTTGGGATCCCTGGTGCGCACCGACGCACTACTCGTCAAGCCATGCGCACTACTTGTCAAGCCATGCTGTGGCGGCGTCCCATATAAAGTGAATGAAGATGGGCATGGATGTTAGCCCAGGGCTAGTCGTCCTCAGCAAAAAGAGGAGGATTGGCAGATGTTAGCTCAGGGCCGATCTTCCTCACAAAAAAAATAAAAAAATAAAATGCATTATATATGTATATGCCTTTTTTTCTGTATAGGATTTAATTTTCTTTGGTAATTCAGAGTCATCACTGTCACCAGTGATTATTACACTGAACATGGTAATGACCTCAGGGACTACTGAGAAATAAAGGGGAGTTAAGCCTCAGATTGATGTGGTTTTTCCATTATTTATGTTTGCTTTTTATCACGCTTCTGTCTTCTCCCTTGCTATTATGGTTATCAGCTATCCCTTCTCACTGTTGTAAGTGAGGCTGCCTCTAGGAGCATCCCTGTCTCCTTCTAATTTTGTTTAAACAATGTATTGAAGCTCTTGCAATTGTGTCAAGCTTCAGAAGCAGACTCTGAAACAAAGGTCAGTGTGAAAGTGATTGGGAGTATTCCCAAAGGAAAACCATAGGGTAGTGAGGAAATGAGATCAGGAAGACAAGGAAGCAAGACAAAGCAAAGGTGAGACATCAAGCAAAGCCCTGTGGGGAACTCAGGCAAGGATAACTTTGGCTCAGTCCTGTGGGGAATTTGGGAGACAGTGTAGGTCTGACCTAAAAGTTGTCCCGATTAGGGTGAAGAGAAATGAAATATTTATACCCCCACCTCATCAGTCATTAGTTAAGGGCTGCTGCTGGAGGGATATAAATTTCCAAGCATGTCTGGCTCTCTTTTCAAGCAGGCAAAGTGTATTCTAGCAGCCCAAGAGCAGCTCTCCAACAAAGAGACACATTTGCTGGATGTTGGGAGTATCCAGATGCAAGAAAATGGAAAAGAGATCCGAGGGGATACAGGAGGAACGCTGACAGCACCTGCTACCATTCTCCTATGAATCAAGTTCAGATGCAGAAGAGCACGGAGCTCTGTAGTGCGTGGCACTGTAGAGAGTTAGGCAAAATTTGATTTCAAATTCCCACTGCAAATTGAAAACATATGTCTATACAAAACTTTGTACACAAATGTTCATAGCAGCATTATTAGTAGTAGCCAAAAAGTGGACACAACTCAAACATACATCAACTGACGAATGGATAAACAAAATGTAGCATATCCATACAATGGAATATTTTTCCGTAATAAAAAGGAATGAAGTACTGATACATACTACTATATGGATGAATCTTGAAAACATTATGCTAAGTGAAAGAAGCCAGACACAAAAAAACGCCACATATTGTATGATTCCATTTATATGAAACGTCCAGAATAGACAAATCCATAGAAACAGAAAGTAGATTAGTGGTTGCCAGGGTCTGGAGGGAGGAGGGAATGGGGTGTGACTGATAACAGATATGAGTTTCTTTTTGTGGTGATGAAAATGTTCCGGAATTAGTGGTGAAGGCTGCACAACTGTGTAAATATACTAAAAACCACTGAATTGTACACTTTAAAATAAAATCCTCATTGCTCTTCCAGACCATTTCCCCTCCCTTCTCCCATTATGCCTTGTTATAGTCATCTATAGAACCTCAGCATTTGTTCTCTCATTTCTTGAAGATTTTAGCTCTGGCTCACTGTCACTCTCTCCAAAACTTCCCCTGTTGTAATTTGTGTTCTTCTCACTCACTTCTCTTTTTACTTCTCCTCCTATGATCTTGTCATTTACTCTACTTCAGTGACTCACACTCCCAAGGTTACACTAATCTTTACCAAGATTATTCTTCATAATCTCAATTTCAAGAATCCTGTATTAACCAATATCTCTTGTCTTTCCAGCTTACTTCTTCTAGTACTCCAACTTCAATAATTCTGAGACCTAAAACCCCTTGATCTTATATTTTCACTGTCCTTCACCTACCTCATATCCTCACATCCCTCCTTATCCACCTGAGTCCATGGTCAGTCATTAAAATCACTCCCTTGCCTCTTCTTCCTTCATCACACTGCCTAGTAATAACCTGCTTAAACCCAATTATCCACCAATTCCGTACCTGTATCTGTGCAGTTGAGTGAGGCTGGTAAAACCACACAATGCCAACATGACTACTAACCTCAAGGAGGCCTTTACTGCTCCATCACACAAGTCTATTCACTCTCCTACATGAGTATTTTACACCTCATCCTTTCTCCTCAAACCTCCAACCCTCTCTCCATTCTACTCTCTGTTCACAGAGAAAATAAAAACACTCAGAGGAGCACCTCCTCGTGCTTCATCACCACATTTACCTACCTTCTACCTCCGTCTCCATATTTTCTACCTTCCGCTTTATTATGTGCCTAAGACCAGCCTCTCCCACCCACTAGATCGCATCCCTTTTCATCTACTCAAGGACATGGCTCCAACAATTGTAGCCTCTCTTTCGTCTAACATCATCCCTCTCCCCCAAAATTGGGTCATCACTATCATCAATACAACAAACATCTTATAATACAGCCCATGCAAAACAAAACCTTGGTGACGCCACATCCTTTCCTCCCCTTCCCAAGCTACAGCTCCATTTCTCTGCTAACCTTACAGGAAATTTGTAAGACCTGATTGTTTCCAATTTCTTTCTTCTCATTCTATTTCTCTCTCATCATTTCTTTGCCCAATTTTGTTACTTTGAAAAATTTTGATCATACCAAAAGAAAAGCTGAAAGAATAAACACTTTATGTTCTTCACCTAAATCCATCAATTGTTTATGATAATTAACATTTTTCCACATTTGCTTTATTTCACTCTTTCATACCTACATACACATACATGCATACTCTTTTTGAGGAGACTGAACCCCCCAAAGTAAGTTGCAGTCATTATGACACTTCTCCCCTAAATACTTCAACACATATCTGCTAAGAACAGGGATGTCCTCCTCATAACCCAATACACTATTACACCCAGGAAATTGGAACACTGATTTAGTGTTACATTACATTATTTAATACGCAGTCCATACTCAAACTTTCCTGGGGCCAGCCCCATGGCTTAGTGGTTAACTGCACGTGCTCTGCTACTGGTGGCCTGGGTTCGGATCCCAGGCGGGCACCGACGCACCGCTTGTTGGGCCATGCTGAGGCGGCGTCCCACATAGAGCAACCAGAAGGATGTGCAACTATGACATACAACTATCTACTGGGGCTTTGGGGAGAAAAAAGGGAAAAAAAGCAGGAAGATTGGCAATAGATGTTAGCTCAGGGCCAGTCTTCCTCAGCAAAAAGAAGAGGATTGGCATGGTTGTTAGCTCAGGGCTGATCTTGCTCAAAAAAAAAATTTTTCCTAATTGTCCCCAAAATGTCCTTTATAGCAATACTTTTTTCTTAATATAGGATCCAATTAAAGTTCATGCATTGCTCTTGGTTATATCTCTTCAATTTCCCTTACAATTCCCCCTGCCTGGCTTTAGTCTGCCATTACATTGACATCTTTGGAGAGTCCAAATCAGCTGTCTTACAGAATGTTCCATGTTCTGGATTTGTCTGATAATTTCCTCATGATTAGATTTAGGTTACATTTCCTTTTTTTGGCAAGATTATTATATAGGTGATGCTGTGAACGATCATTTGGTTAAATGATGCATGCCAGATCTTGCCATTGTAAAGGAACCTTATTGCCCCTATAATTAAGTAATATGTGAGACGATACTTTTACATCACATGAATATCCTGTTCCTTAATGGCCTTTTACCTAATGGATTTTAGCATCCACTAATGACTTTCCTGAATAAATTATTACATGGGAGGCTGCAAAACAGTCAGGCCATCCACATTTATTTGCTGGTATTATTCTTGAAAAACTTCCCCTCTCACCCTATCATTTTTTGCTTGTTTATCACTATGGATTCATAGATTCTTTTTCTTACTCAATATATTATGATCCATTACCGTAATTATTCTTTTTGATGTCCCAATTGTACTAATTCGATCAGTGGGAGCCCCTTCAAACCAGCCCCTATGTTCTTTTGACATGTTTCCATTAGTTTTGAGCACTTTCTTGCTTTATAGCACAAGATCTGTTTCAGGCTCATTTTGTACTTTCCTTGCCCCAGACCTAAAACCAGTCATTTCTCTAAGGAGCCCTAGTCTCATTCCTTTTAGTAGGTTTTGGTATTTAGAAACCATGATCTGGATCCTCATGGTCTCACTGCTACTAAGTTTATCCTGCAAATCATTTCATATCACAGAAATCTTTCTCATTCTTTTTCATGATTAAATAGTACTCCTTTGTGTAGATGTACCATAGTATATTCAACCAGTTTTCCATGGATAAGCATTTAGATTATTTCCAATATTTACAATTATTACAAATAATGTCACAATGAATAACTTTGTGCATATGCTATTTCATATTTGTGGAGATATACTTTTAGGTAAATTCTTCTTGAACATTCTCTCTTGAACCCATTACAATCAGGCTTTTGTGCTTATTAACTCTTGTCAAGGTCACTGATGACCAACATGTTGCTAAATCCAATGGTCAATTATCCTCATCTTACCTAACCCCTCAGTAGCACCTGACACAGCTAATTATTAATTATTCCTGCCTTCTTAAAATACCTCTTTTACTTGGCTTCCAGCATACTACTCTCTCTTTGCCTTGACCTTCTCTGTCTTCTTTGCTGGTTTTGCCTTACTTTTCTGACCTCTAAATGTTATAATGTTCTTGGGCTCCATCTTCAATTGTCTTCTTTTCCCTTCTGAACTCTTACTTCCTAAGAGACCTTATCTAACATCATGGCTTTACTGGTAACTCCCAAATTTCAGCCTAGATCTCTCTGAACTCCAACTCAACTTTCCATATCTTACTTGACACCTGATTGGAGTAAAAGATATCTCAAACTGGACATGTCCAAAAGCAAACCCTTAATCTTCTCTCAGGTCAGGTCCTTCTCCAGTTTTCTCTTCTATGTAAAGGGCAACTCCATCCTTCCAGATACTCAGGTCAAATATCTTGGAATAATCCTTGACTTCCCTCTTTCTCTTACACCTTACGTGCAAATCTATCAGCAAATCTTGTTGGCTGTACTTTCAAAACATATATATATATACATAATTTTACTCTTTCACACCATCTCTACCACTACTAACCCTCATCCAATCCACCACCATCTTTGTTTAGATGAATTCAATAATTTAATCCCTGTTTTCCCACTCCCACCTCCAGGCTATTCTCAATACAAGTAGAGTGACCTTTTAAAAATGGAAATTAGATCACTCTACCCTTCTCCTAAATACTTTCCAATAGCTTGCCTTTTCACTCAGAATGAAAGCTAAAGTCCTTACAATGATCTATAAAGTTCCTACACAATCTGGGTTCCTGTCTCTTCTCAAGACCGCATCTCCAACTGTTCTCCCCATCTCTCACTTGCTGTTCCTTAAACATGCTAAGCACACTACCAATTCAGGATTTTTGCACCTTGCTGTTTCCTCTGCGTAGAGTACTCTTTCCCCAGACAGCCACACGTTTTCTTCCTTACTTCCTTAGGGTCTTCTGTTTACAGTTGGGAAAACTGTATAGAACAGAGGAGGAGATATAGGGATCTAACAGCTTATTAAACAGCTTTCATTCAATTCTCCTTATTTTACCACAACCTTTTCACCTGTAGTATCCAGCTTTGAGAAATCTGCAACATAGATTGGGTTGATTCTCAGTTTTCCCAACTGCTGTTTTAGAATTAAGTTATTCTAGGTCTGCTAGTTGCCACTCATCCGCCTTTTTTTTTTTTTTTTTGCTGAGGGAGATTCAATCTGAGCTAACATCCATTGTCAATCTTCCTCTTTTTGTATGTGAGCCACTGCCACAGCATGGCCCCTGACGGACGAGTGGTGTAGGTCCGTCCCCAGGAACTAAACCTGGGCTGCTGAAGTGGAGTGTGCCGAACTTAACCACTAGGCCACTGAAGCTGGGCCTCCATCTGCTTTAAAACTTCCAAAAATGTATAGCTGTTTTCTCTTCTCTTATCTGCCCCATCCTTGTGGGCTTACAACTTAAAACAAACAAACAAAATCTCTTTGCTATACTTTTCGTCAGGATTTGAGAGGGAACAAAATGTGATATCTATGTCACTCTGCCACCTTAATGTGGACATTTTAATTCATTTTACTTTAAAAAACATATACTATAAGGCACTTTGAGAAAGGCAAAATATTTTATAAAAACAAACATGAAAGTACTACAAACTTTAAAAAGATTTTAAAAAGCAAACATATAAAAATTAATGTTTTTGAGTTTTTTTCTATTCTTATTTTTTATATACATATACTATATTCTTTTTTATGCATTCAGTATTTCATAGAAACAATAGAATACTATTAATGAATCAGTTTGTACTATTTTGGAAAATTCCAATTTATTTGGTGATACAGAACTTCCCATATTTTTTGGAAAAGTAGAATCCTGTTCATCACACACACACACACACACAAAGTAACCAAATTCCATTTATTACAAACAACATCCAGGAAACCCTTTTAAAATCTGAAGTGCCCAAGGAACTATAATATAGCTATAGAAAAATAAATTAAGCAGTGGTCTTTCCCACTCACCTAGGCTTAAGGTCTAATTTACTCTAAGAGAAAAAGGTGATTTCAAAGTAAAGCAAATGGAAAGTATATATCAACCAAAACAACAATAACAAAAAACATAATTATCATAAATATAGTATTATCATTACTGTTATAGCAATCTTCTACAAACTTGGCAACTAGAAACAAAACTTACCTGTCTAAGAATATATCTGGGAGTGGGGGATAGGTCTGCATGTCAGGCACTCGCTCGTGGACTATTACCATAATGAAAGATGTAAACCCAAATACTATAAAAACATATATACAACTCAATATGGTCTTCCAGTACTCTGGGTCCAATCTTCGAACAGAGTGTTTGTTTTTACCGTTCATATACTGGTACTGATCAGAATTCAAATCAGTGATGGGTCCATCACAGTCATGTGAAGGCTCCCCATTACAGAGCCACTCTGCACTCTGAAGAGCACTGATGAAAGGGGTCATAGAACCCATGGGACTGTCACTGTTGTATCCCATGTCTTCTAAAACATCAATATGTATTTTCTGCAATTTTCGGACTGAAAGCATTAACCTTTTAATGTCCCCTAAGACTTTGATTTCCAGAGGAGGAGACCGGAGATCATACTCAGTCAACGTTAGCAATGTGATTCCATCAAGTCGGTGCTTATTGCATAAAATGTCCACATATTCAAAAAAGCCTTCATCCTTCAGCCAAATAGCTACATGCTTTGTTGTCCAGCGGCGAATGCAGAGTTGATTAGGACCGGCCATTTCCTCCTCCACTGCCTGTCAAGGGAATACAGGAAAACAAAACAAAAACTTGAATGTGTCCTAACAACTCCTTTGAAGACCAAATACACACTAACATACCAGAAACAACAATTTACCTGTACTGCCCTATTGGCTTCTACAAGAGAGTAAAAGAAACAAAAATTATTCAATATGAGTGGTTTTCAATAGATTAACATTCTAATAATTTTATGCATATCATATAACCCCAGTAGCAGAAGGAGGGCTAATGACCAAACATGTTTACAAAACATTATTTTACAAATGGCTTTTCCACACCATAGCAGCCATAACTTAATTAGGAAAATCCCATTTTAATACTTTTCATAAAATGAGATATACAGAAAAATTTGTTACATGTAAAAGTAAATCAAATTTTGGAAATGTTCATGGAGTAAGTATCTCCCCCTCCTCTAAAAAGAAAAGAACAATAAAAACCACCACAAAGGCAAATAGAGATAACTAATTTCAGGAAACCCCTTGGATTAAGTGTATTTCTTTCTTTTTTTTCTTTGCTGAGGAAGACCGGCCCTGAGCTAACATCTATTGCCAATCCTCCTCTTTTTTTTTTTTTTTTCCCCTTTTTCTCCCCAAAGCCCCAGTAGATAGTTGTATGTCATAGTGGCACATCCTTCTAGTTGCTGTATGTGGGATGCTGCCTCAGCATGGCCGGACAAGCAGTGCGTCAGTGCGCGCCCGGATCCGAACCCAGCCGCCAGTAGGGGAGCGCGCGCACTTAATGGCTAAGCCACAAGGCCGGCCCTGGATTAAGCGTATTTCTATCCTCTATATAGATAACAATTTCTACAACAGATATAAATCCTTTAAACTAGATATAAAGATCTATAAATATCTTCATAGCTCAGTTCTTTCTCTATCTTGAATATTTCATTATAGAACTGAAAAAGGAATTTCCTTCTTAAACTATCATTGAAATTTTAGTGATAAAAATTTCAAAAGAAAGCTGTTATTTCAATGTACCCAGAAATCTGAAGACCCAAACTTTATATTGCAATTATAAAAGGCCAATAATGTACTGTTTCAAAAAGTACTAATAATTTTTACCACTTTGATCCCACACAGATCTGTTTATGTTCTTTTTCCATTTTAAAACCTTCAGTTACTTGGGTGTATATCAGGTTTATAAACTTTATCAGATACACGGGAGACAAAGGCCTACGTGGAAAAAACCTATTTCTCTAAAGTACTTTCTCAACTACTAAAGCCTGTGAGTTTTATGACATTTTCCAGATCTCTAAAGACCATTTCTCCTACTGAGATGATTTTTAAAAAACATTCTAGGCAAACCTAAAGCATGAAAAAAAAAGAATACAGAATGATACAACAAACACCCATGTGCCCACTACCCAGCTTGAAAAAAAAGAAACAATTCCAATACAAATGTTCTGTTTCTTAATTGAGTATTAGTTACACAGGTATGTTCATTTTGTGAAAATTCACCAAGTTGTACCCTTATGATCTATATTTTTCTCTACGTATGTTAAACTTCATTTAACAAGCAAAACAAAGCTTCAGTGTAAGTGAATGTCTTTCCCTGAGAGCATCCCCTTCCTCCTTCCAGATGTAATAATTCCTGATTTTGGTGTTTATAATTCCCTTATAATACGCATTTTTGGCTATGAAAAATCTTCTATACTTCTTTATGCTGAGGAAAGAAAAAGCTGCTACTGTTTTGTATTATTCCCCTATCCACACAAACTCTTGCCATGAAGACTTATAATCACTTGAAAAAGGCAGATACTTAACTACATGAGCACCACTTGCAGCATCAAAAATATTCAGCAAACAAGAAATATATACTTATTAAATATTTATTTCTTAATTACTAAAAAGCAATCCTAGTTTTTGGAAGCCTTAAATCATATTTTGTTTCCAAACAGAGTTTTTAATATTATCTATCCACAATAGCTTTTCAGTCTTAGAAAATTAACAGCACATCTATCTATAAGGAATCTGTATGTTTTAAAAGGCTATCTAATCCTTATATACTGTAGAGCTACAAAAACTCTTACTCAACTCTTCTTTTTAGCTACTACATCACTGCCATCCCAAAGGCCAAGGAATTATGATTTATTCACTTTAACACATGAAATTTATACAAATTTATGTATCATTTTATATCATTTATTATATATGTATAAAATTTCATTAAAAATATGATTTTGCTATGTTCACATACATGGCCAGATGGTTTCATCCTACCCACTACATACAAATCTTTTCCCCAAGCTATGCTCTGAATAAATTACTATATCCTTGAATATCCAACAAGTACATACTATAAACTCTGCAGAAGTTACAATGTAGCAAATTTGAGAAACTCATCTCACACAAAACAAGCCCAGATTTCTTCTGTCATTTTATTTCTATTTGGGTACATTTCCCCTTTCTCTAATAGCTTACCACCAGTGGGTTCCAAGTCACTCCCATCCTTGTAGCATTATTCTTTAGTACAGTTTCATCTCATACACTGCTCAAAATGATCTTCTCTTTCATGTTTTTTTTCCTGTCTTATATTACCAGTTCTTTACACTCTCAATCAGGCTAACAAATGCTTTGAAGTGGGTGTTTTAGCTGCTAAAAAATATGAGTTATCATACAGGAAGCCTCCTAGAAGTCTTTGAGCCCACTGTGGCAAAGCCCTAAAAACATGATGTCACTGTTGTGTTTCATCAGGTCAGGGCATGTACTTTAATTGTATTTTACCCATATAGTTAGAGGCCTATATTTAAATAACACTGTGAAGATCTGCATTAAAGAGGTATATTAAAAGATGATAAAAGGCTTTAGGGCCAATTTAATATTTATGATGTACCATAGGAACTACAGAGAACAGAAGATTTTGAACAAAGAATATGACAGCTACAGATTTCATACAAATCGAAAAAATGAAGAAATTAGGTCAGCAAATGTTTAAGAACACTTTCAGCTTTAACCAATAATTAATATGAATCAATTATCAGTTAAAACGACTTCTGCTTCTGACCAAGATATACTAAGAGTGACCAGATTACCCTCCCACCTGAAACAACCAAAAAATAAATAAAATATATGGGAAAAAAGCCCAGCTTCAAAACACTGGGCATCAGACAACAAAGGAGATCCCTGAGAGAGCCCTACTGCTCTCGAGCCTCTATCAGGTTTACAAACTTTATCAGATACATGGGAGACAGAGGCCTACTTGGAAATAAGGTGAGCCCTACTGTCCCAGCTTACTGCCTTGAGAGTTTCTACGCCATCAGCGGCACAGGATGGAAACTGGCTGAGGCCTGGCAGACTCACTGAGTGGAGAAGATGGAACTGAGAGTCTGGGGAGGCTAGTGTTCATGGGATAGAATACTGGAGAGGAGAAAGATGCACAGACAGAGAACCTGTTATGGACTGAATGTCTGTGTCTCCCCAAAATTCATATGTTGAAATCCTAACCCCCAATGTGATGATATTAGGAGGTAAGTAGGTCATGAGAGCAGAGCCCTCATGAATGGGATTAGTGCCCTTATAAGAGATACCCCAGAGAGTTCCCTCACCCTTTCCACCATGTGAAGACACAGCTAGAAGATGACCACCTATGAACCAACAAGCAGGCCCTCATCAGATACCAAATCTGCTTGTACTTTAATCTTTGACTCCACAGCCTCCTGAATTGTGAGAAATAAATGTGTGTTGTTTAAGCCACCCAGTCTATAGTATTTTTGTTACAGCAGCCTGAACGGACTAAGATAGAACTCCAGAGATCTGCAAAGGGTCTCCCTTGAATACACAGTTGAATGCTGATCAGCGCACATATGTGAAGAAACCAAACAGGACTGAGAAAAGAACTACCCAGAAAGAGTAGAGGGAACACTGCCCAGTACTCACACAAAGCCAATAAAAGCACCTACCCCAAACAACTAGACTGAAAAAAAAATCTCATGATTCATGGGGCTTTGGGTAGAGTATACAGGAAGACCTTGCCATAGTAGTGAGGCAAAATTAACCCTAAAGCAGTAGTTCTCACCTGAGGGCAATTTTCCCCTACCCCCAACATCTGGCAATTTCTGGAGACATTTTTGGTTGTCAAAACTAGGGGGTCATCTAAAGATTAAAGACTAGGGATGCTGTTAAACATTCTACAATGCACAGGACAGCCTCTCACAACAAAGAATTATCCGACCCAAAATGTTACAGTGCTGATATTAAGAAATCCTGCCCTAGATTAAACATGTCTCTGGTCCAGCCAAGCAAATCTTAAACGCAAGATCCAAAGGGATCAAATTGCTTTCAAGTAATTTGACCACATCCCACAGCAAAGCTCAAGAATATTAATAGGAACACAAAAGTATTCAGTACCCGAGAGGTAAAATTCACAATGTCTGGCATCCAATCAAAGATTACCAGGCAGTAGTTAGTCGAAATCAACCCAGAACTGACACAAATAATAGTTTAGCAGACAAAGAAATTAACACAGTTACATTAACTGTATTACATGTGTCCAAAAAGTTAAATAGAGACATGAACACACAGAAAACACCCAACTCAAACTTCTAAAGATGAAGTTACAATATATGTAGTGAAAAATACAGTAAATGGGATTAACAGCTGTTTAGACATTACAGAAGATAAGAATAATAAACTTTAAGACATAACAATAAAATTATTCAAAATAAAACACAGAAAGAAAAGAGTATTTTAAAAAATGAAGAGAATATTATTCAGCCTTTAAAGGAATCCTGAAGACATTGTGCTATGTGAAATAAACCAGACACAAAAGGACAAATATTGTACGATTCACTTAGATGAGGTACCTAGAATAGTCAAATTCATAGAGACAAAAAGTAGAATGGTGGTTTCCAGAGACTGGGGACAGGGGACAAGGAAACTTATTATTTAATGGGTACAGAGTTTCCATTTGGGATGACAAAAAAGTTCTGGAAATGGATGGTGGTGATGGTTGCACAACAATGTCAAGGTACTAAATGCCACTGAACTGTACACTTAAAAGTGGTTAAAATAAGTTTATGTTATATATACTTTACTATGATTTAAAAAAATGAAAAGAACATCAGTGAGAGGTGGGACAACTTCAAACAGCCTAACAGATGTGTGATTGTTCTCCCCAAAGGAGGAGAGAGACAGGAGAAGACAGAAAAAAATATTTGAAGTAATAATGGCCAAAAATTTTCCAAATTTGGTGAAAACTATAAATACACATATCCAAAACCCTCAATAAACTCCAAACTTAAGAAACACAAAGAAAACTACACCAAGGCATATCATAATCAAATTGCTCAAAACCAATGACAATGAAAAAAATCTTAAAAGCAAAAAGAGAAAACAGATGCATTATGTACACAGGAACAAAGATAAGAATGATAGCAGATCTCTCACTGGGAACAATGCAAGCTAGAGACAGAGAAACATCTTTAAAGCACTGAAAGAAAAAAACTGGCAACCTTTAATTCTGTGCCCAGTGAAATATGTTTCAAAAACAAAGATAAAATAAATACTTTTTTAGACACACAAAATCTGAACGATTTCATCACTAGTATACCTGCACTACCAGGAATGTTAAAAGGAAGTCTTTCAGGCAGAATGAAAATGCTATCATATGAAAATATGAATCTACACATGTGCTGAATACCAGAAATGGTAACTACATATGGTAAATATATAAGTAAAATATATGTCAACAATAGCACAAAATTTGGCAGAAATGGACTACTAAAACACCACTCTTCCAGAAAAGGAGTGAATATTTCTGCATTCATCGCATGAGGCCAGTATTACCCTGACACCAAAACCAAACAAAAGACATTACAAGAAAATAAAACTATAGCCTGATAACCTTTGAGAACATAGGTACAAAAATTTTAAACAAATCTTAGCAAATCAAATCCAACAATGTTTAAAAAGGATACATCATAACCAAGTGGTGTTTATCCCAGGAATGCAAAGTTAGTTTAACACTTGAAAATTAAAATAATTCACCGTATTAACAAGCTAAAACAGAGAAACCACATGATCATCTCAAAAGACACAAAAAAAGCAAATCCAATACTCATTCCTGATAAAAACTCTCAGCAAACCAGAAATAGAGAGAAACTTCATCAACTTGATAAGGGGCATCTTTGAGAAACCTATAGCTAACATCATACTTAATGATGAAAGACTGAATACTTTCCCTTTAATATCAGGAACAAAGCAAGACTGTTCACTCTCACCATTTTTATAAAACACTGGACATTCTGGCGAGCAGAGTAGGGCAAGAAGAAGAAAAAAAGGCACACAGATTAGAAAAGAAGAAACAAAACTGTATTTGCAGACAATACGCTCATTTATGTAGAAAATTCAATGTAATCTACACATTAAAAAAAGCTACTAGAGGGGCCAGCCCAGTGGCGCAAGTGGTTAAGTGCGTGCGCTCGGCTGCGGCAGCCCGGGGTTCACAGGTTCGGATCCCGGGCACACATGGACGCATCGCTTGTTAAGCCACGCTGTGGTGGAGTCTCATATAAAGCAGAGGAAGATGGCCATGGCTGTTAGCCCCGGGCCCATCTTCCTCAAGGAAAAAAGGGGAGGATTGGCATCAGATGTTAGCTCAGGGCTGGTCCTCCTCACACACACAAAAAAGCTACTAGAACTAGTAAGTTAGTTTAGCAAGATTGCTGGATATAAGATTGACACGCAAAAGTCAATTGTATTTCTATATACTAGCAATAAACAATCAAAAATTGAAATTTATAAAACAACACCATTTACAATAGCATCAACAAATATAAAATAATCAAGCATAAATCTGACAAACATGGGAAAGACCTGTACACTAAAAACTAAAAACACTGCTAAGAGAAATTAAAGATCTAAATAAATAGTGAGAGATGGGTGGGTCAGAAGACTCATTATTGTTAAGATGTCAATCTCTCTCAAATTTGATCTATAGATTCAATGCAATTCCAATCAAACTCCCAAAAGACTTTTTTGTAGATATTGATGAACTTATTTCAAAAGTTCATATGGAAATGCAAAGGACCCAGAATAACCAAAAGAACTTTGAAAAAGAATAAAATTAGCTGATTTCAAGACTTACCATACAGTATTTGTTTTCTACTGTTATGTAACAAATTACCATAAACTTAGCGGCCACGAATTTCTTGCCACGTGGCCTCCTCTTATTCCAAAAAATAGCAGCTTCCGTGTTGAATCCCCCTTGTGCTTGGAATCTCTTTCTCCAGGAAAAGCCCAGTCATTTTAAGGGCTTGCTTGATTAGGTCAGGTCCACTGAAGATAATCTCCCTTTTGTAGTCCTCTGAGCCACGTAACACAACCTAATCACAGGAGTGATAGCCCATCATATTTACAGGTCCCTCCCATTATACAAAGGTCATTGTGATACCAGCTCAACACAAGGTTGACATAAGGGAAGCCATATTGTAGAAAAGAAACCATATTGTAACTTTTAATGACCTCTGATTAACTAACCCAGACACGCTCTGTAGATTTCATGGCCCCTTCCAGTTGCCGGAAGTTGATAACTTTGTTCTTTTGCGTTCCTTAGGAATGTGATGACACCCAGGCAGAGAGTCTATGCTGACAGCCATCATCAATGATGACTGAAACATCAGGGTATAGGGCGTTGCTCCAGTCTGTGATGCACATCCAGTAAAACAAAAGACTATCAGGAACTAAGACCAGATAGATGTCTGCCCCCCACCTGGAGACCAGCTCCCTATATAACTGGTCTGTAGTCTTTATTCTGTAAGATGGTTCTTTTGGACATTATTCGGCCATCTTCCCCCTTGCTAGCAAGCTATAATAAAACTCTTTCTCTCCTACCACTTTGCCTTTTGACTATTGGCATGTCTTGCAGCGGGCAGATGACTCCCCTCAGGCGGTAACAAATTTGGTCACTCTGGTGGGATATTAAGTCCTGTTCCTGGCCAGACAACCTTGAATGGGCAACCTGTCGGGTAAGTCCCTCACAGCTCCTGAGGCTCTCTTTGTCTCGGGGATCTGCCCTTCCAGCTTTCCCATACCGATGCCGGCTGCCTCCCAATGCTGACTGTGGTAGGAAATGAAATGGCTATGTCTGGGGAGTCCACAGGCTCAAAATGGAATAGGGTAAGTCACCCTGGGGATGCCCATGAACTCCCTTCTCCTCCATCTGGGGTCCTTCCATTTACAGCAGGGCCCTCTTGGGTCCAACAGGACCATCTGGGCACGCACTCAGAGTGGGAACAGTTGTAGGTTTTTTTGACCCTAAATCTGCGAACTAGTTCACTGGTGTCTGGCTTGTCTGTGTCAGCAGAAGCCTAAAATTGGCTGTTTGGGGACCCAGTTTCCTGGTGATTGTAACAAACTCTCTTTAGAAAATTACCTTGTTTGTTGCAGCCACCTTGGGAAAAGCCCCTTAAAATGAAGACAACTGTAAACAGCTGGCAAGGTAACCTGGGAAAATTTTAAATTACAGTGGCCATTTTGGGCTCCTTTTGAGCTTTTGAACTGAGAAACAAAGAAATCTTTAAAGAGTCAAAGGCTCCACCCCTGGGAGCTCTCCTCTGGTTTCTGGGCTTGATCAGCTCGGCGACCCCAAGTGAGGTGCCCTCTCTTGGTGGTCCTGGTTTCTGGTTTCTGTTAATCTCTTTGGGCACCTGGAGTGATTCTAGGTTGGCCCCTGGGTCAGTTCTTTGACTGACAAGGCTGCAGTTTCTGGCTTCAGAAAGTTCGTGTTCCACCCCTAGGAGCTCTCCTCTGGCTTCTGGTTTTGGAGAGTCCACACTCCACCTGTGGGAGCTCTCCTCTGGTTTTTGGGTACCTAGAGTGATTCCAGATTGGCCTCTGGGTCAGTCATTTGACTGACAATCTGGAACCCTGTTTTGTCTCCTGTCAAGAACCTGCTGAGTATTTTAGATGCCTAGTGAGTAATTTATTCTATAAACTGTCCTGCCAGGGTTGTGTGCCACAGCATGGAAACTGTTGTTTGTGTGACCCTTATCTTGATAACCCTTGGGAAGAGGCTGTGAGGACAAGGCCTGATCACTTCTTTCCTTTCTTTGTCTCATTCGTCACCTCCTCTGTTGTCACCAAGCCAAGGTTAAGTTCAGGCTGGACCTGAGCAGAACCTGGATCTGCTGTAAAATCGAAAACTTGAAAACCTTTTGCCAGGGACTTAACTCTCAACTCCGGTGTTGGGAGCCCCAGCCCCCGGCCTGCTTTAGGCCTTTGCCTCTTGCCTCCCTGGCTTGCCTTGTGTCGGCTCAGGGACGAAGTGCCCAGGCTGAGCAGGACTTGACTAAATCTTATAACTATATTGACACCCTCAGTTGAGCAATGCACCCTTCTCTGGGCCCCCTGTCAGTCAGACACCAGCTTTACTGCCATAAGGAATACCCCAAGCACCCCTGGAGACTCACCCCTCAGGTGCATTTGAACTAACTGGAAATACTTCAATTGGATGTGTTATGCCCCAGAAACCCCATCTTGGAGAAAACTTGACTGCTTTCTCTTGCCTTTATGATGTAAATTCTCTCTTCCCATCTTCTCTAGGACCTAAGAGCCATTGTTTGAAATGAAAATGTTTCTCATAAACTAGTGAATTTTGTATTGCACCTGACTCATAAAACTTTAAGGGAAGCTATAAGGTCTCTGTCTGTGTCTACCTGTTTGCTTATGTGTGTCTATATGTATGTTACATATGTGTGATATTTTACTTCCAGATGGTATGGCCAAAATTAAGAGCTCTGTTTAATTGGCTTAAAGTAAGCACTCATATAAATTATTTCTAAACATAATAGAAACTAACCCAAATGTCTTTCAAGTTAACATGATATAAATTAATCTTTGGTAAATGAAAACTTGTTTAAATTTGTTGGTTTGATTGAAATGGGCATGTCCTGAGAGTTGTCAGTATTTGGATATGATGCAGATGTGCAGCCTGGGTTTACTAGTCAGATAGGCTCATGTTGCCCCGTTACAAATTTGTCAACAAGATAATAGTTTTAAATGATAGCTAATTTTGTCTAATGTCTCATGAAGTTTTCACGAGTAGTCAAAACACAATTGTTGGAAACAAATGATTTAGATAGATGAAAATGGTTAAGAGTATTTTGGGTACAATAATTATGTTTTATAGTCTGTATACTTGAAAAATCAGCTTCCAAATTCTTTTTAGTAACTTAAAACTTTAAGAGTTTTGCTAAATTAAGTTAAATGATAAAAATCTGTTGAGTATCTAGATCATTTCCACATAAAATATTAGAAATTGATTATTAAGCATAGATTTGTCTGCCTCTGGTTTCTTATCTCAGAGAAACTAAAAATGCTTGGGTTTGTTGATAGACATGTTTTGTACATGCTGAGGAATTTTCTATGAGAAAGAATGTATTTCCAGAAAGTCTGTATACAAGGAAAGTAAAACGTTTTCAGTAGAGAAGGTATAAAGAATAGAGATATTTGTTTGTTTTGTTAAGAAAGATAAATTTGTCCTAAGTACTAGGAAAGAAAAAGGGAAAAATCTTGTGACAAATTCTGAACATAAAAAGTGACAGAAAGTTTGTGAAAGTAAAACCCTGAGGAGTTTTATGCATGGTCAAGTTGGCTAATATTAAAGTAAATCCAATTAAGTAAATGAGTTTTAATGTCAAAAATGGGCTGGTGCAAAACTGGAATTTGGTCTCCTCTCTTTTAGGGGGATAACTTTTGGTGTGCTCTTGATAAAGAGATTATAAAAGGTTTTTCTTTACCTTTGAGTAAATCTATGTAAAAGACAGAAAATCTGTGTTTCATTAAAATAATTTCCTATGTTCAGAAAGACTGAGGTCTCTCTATTATTATTATTATTTTTTTAACTATTTGGCTCTGTTTGCTTTCAAGATCTTTGGTTGTCACCACGGTTGAATGGACAGCTAAGCATTGTTTCATGGGGACCTATGATGTTGTGTAGGTAAATGTTAGCAATATAAATGTTTTACAAATTATACAACTTTCTAAAATTCTGATCTGCCCTGGTTGCCAGCCATAATTTCAGTTATTATCTTGAAGTGTTGTATGTCACAGAAATAGCCAAGTTTCTTTGTCAATTGCCCTTTTCGAGTCTTTTGTCATTTGCAGATAGTTGTTGTTTCACTCTGATGTTTTTACAGATGTATTTCATCTTCAGAGAAAGTCATGGAAAGGATTCTAGAATATAGATTTCTGATAAACTTTCAGTTCATAAAACTGAACTAGGTAAAACATTACAGAACTCTAACAAAGAAACTGATGACTTCATGAAACTGCTAACAGAAGATTAAGATCAAGGATCAATTACACAGGACTGAATGAACTGATAAGGCTGATTATAATTTTTATGACTTTTTGTTTGAGATACTGCTGATTTTTTTTAATATTTTGTTTTTCCAGATTTAAGGAAATCTTTTCTTTTCTCTCAAGCTAACTATGACTTATATAGTTCATTTAAATCATACCTTTGAAAGCAGAACTGAAACATTTATCTTTTCCCCCTACCTCATCCCTCCAGAATTTGGAAACTCTTAGTGAATGACTGAGTACTGTTTTCATGGTAATACCATTATTTACATAAGTTCCATAAGAATCTGATCTCCTTATAACAGGACACAATTGGAAACACTGGTTATATTACCAAGGCTTTGACTGGAATGTCATATTTGAGAGAAATATGCACAGACTCAGATATGACTGAGCTTTAAAAGATAAAGACTGGACTTTAGGGAATAAAGCCACTTGGAAATATTGCCCTGGTACCTTGTTTACAGGGTTCCCAGCAATCTTACCAGGTGAGTAAAGGTCACTTCTCTGGCAGCTGCAAGGAGCCTCAAAATATTTTGGGGAACCTCAAGAGAAGAGAAGAATTCACCCAAATCTAAGGCACTGCAGGTAGAGCCTGATGACAAATCCTTGGCTTGGCTTTCCTGGCCTTGAGAGGCCTTTAAAGTTCAATCTGAGATTCCTTATAAAAAGTTCTAGCAAAGCAGATTTTAAAAAGCCTATATAATCAATTGCTATTCTTGCTGGACTTATATAAATAACTGGACCAAGTTTTATTGAAACTAGACTTATTTTCCAAACGAATTAGTCTTAATTTGGCTATCTTTTGTATGAAAATGAGGGTGATATTAGAGACAAAAATTATGTTTCAGTAGAAACTGTAGTATACATTCATGGATATTAGATTCTGGCTCTGTTAATTGTCTTTGAGGTTTCTGTTTTATATCTGTTAACTGGACTGGATCCTGAATTCTTCTAGTCTCCTGAAATATCTGGCTACAAATCTTCAAATTAACGTTTTCAATTTTTTCCGTCATTTTCATCTTGAATCATTGAGAACTGAGCCTGCCCTTTTTCCTGAAGCCTTCCAAACTGAAGCTGGACAACTTGACATAAACTTAGGACAGATTCATGTCTGCTGCTGTGTAAGCCACTCAGAAAAATAGCTGAACACCCGATGACATCATCAGAGATATTTCAAATGGCAAAAGATGCTTCGACTCTGACACCTAGAAATTGTTTGACTGGCTGCCTCCTGGGCTCAGAAACTGGTTTATAATTTGCTCCCATCATTAACTTTGTTTTTCTCTTTATTTCTCTAGAAATGCTTCTTATTGAATACCTGGTTACATGCTTACACAATATAGGCCTAACTTTGGGAGCCCACCTGCATTACCCTCTTACTAAGAGGCTGGTTCAATGAGATGGAACAACCTATGCCCCTCATCAGCAGGGTATCCCTCAAAATTGAGGAACAAGCAACAAAAGGGGGGAACTGATACCGGCTCAACACAAGGTTGACATAAGGGAAGCCATATTGTAGAAAAAAACCCATATTGTAACTTTGAATGACTTCTGATTCTTGTTATCTTTAAAGTAAATCAGGGCATTGGGCATTGCTCAAGTGTCTGCATATCCAGTAATAAAAATATTATCAGGAACTAAGACCAGATGTCTGCCTCACCTGGACACCAGATATCTGCCCCACCTGAAGACCAGATGTTTGCCCCACCTGAAGACCAAACATCTGCCCCACCCAGAGACCAGCCCTCTATTAAACTAGCCTGTAGTCTTTGTTCTGTAAGATTGTTCTTTCGGATATTGGTCGGCCATCTTCCCCCTTGCTAGCAAGCTGTAATAAAACCTTTTCTCTCCTACCGCTTTGCCTCTTGACTATTGGCATGTCTTGAGGCGGGCAGATGATCCCCCTTGGGTGGTAACAATTGGAGGTCATTTTAGAATTCTGTCTATCACACTATCCTAATGAAGACAAAGTGGTACTGGCATAAAGATACACAAATCAATGGAACAGAATAGAGAATCTAGAAATAGACCTACATATATATGGATATCTGATTTTCTACAAATATGCAAAGGCAATTCAGTGGAGAAAGGATAGTGTTTTCATCAAATGGTATTGGAACAAATGGATATCCATATGCAAAAAAAAAAATCAATCCATACCTCTCACCACATACAAAAATTAATTTGAAATGCATCATAGACAATGTCAAACCTAAAACTAGAAAACTCCTAGAAGAAAACATAGGAGAAAATCTTTTTGACCTTAGCTTTCTCAGATATGACACCAAAAGCAAAATCCATAAAAGAACAAATTGATAAATTGGACTTCATTAGTCTAAGTAGGGGACTGAATGACTTATATCGTTTTTAGTCTGCAAATTTCTGCATTGTTTGAATCTTTATAGTCATATATTTCTATAACAAAAAGACAGAAAAATATATAGAAGCAGTACATATTCACTGAAGAACATTTAAAATATAACTTTAAAATTACCCCCCAGAGAACTATTGCTTGTGATTTGTTATATATCTCTCACACACAGAATTTTAAAGGAAATAATACCACAGATAGTTCTGTATCATTTTACTTAACATCATTACATGAATCCTGTCTGATGTTAATTTATCCTTTGAAAAGGATGTTCCACTGTATGGCTACAATAAATTGTCGCCTCCCTATTGTTGGCAATTCTTCACAATTTTATTACTATTACAAATAGTACTACAGTGTCTTAGGTTACATTTCTAGAAGTGGAATAACTATATCAAAGAATCTGAGGTGTTATTTAGACACAAACTCTCAGGTACATCATTAAAGCTTGATACATATTAAAAAGCATTGCAAAATGTTAATTCGTACATATAAAGGCAACATTTCAATGTGAGATAAAATTTAAAAGAAGTTTATTCTGATATCATGAGCAATTAAGAAATTACTTAATTATCAAAGGTCAATACTGTATTATCAAGGCACTGAGAGAACAGACCACTCCTGCAGAATCTTACTATCAACAAGCACCAGTCAAATTTAGTTTCAAGTCATAGATAATGGATAAACAAAAGCAGCTGATTGTTCTGTACAAAGTGGAACAAAAGATATCTTATCTTTTGGGTGGACTCTGGTTAGAAATTTTTGAAAACTATAAAAAAACACAATTTTCAGCACATCAACTCTTTTATTTACTAGCAAACCTATTCATTTTCTCTCCAAATTTAGTTCATACTAATTAGAGATTTCAGTAGCCTGAGAGCAAAAGAGCTCAGTATATCTCCTATGTTCTTATCTCCATACTTAATAAAATGAAAAAAGCTTATTATAACATAAGAACGTTAAATCTGGTATTTCTTAACAGTAGCATAACTATTCCTTAATTAATGAGCCTTTAATGCATCCCATTAGAGTGACCCAAATCTCTTCACAATAATATAAATAACTCAGTTGTGTTCTACCATATTAAAACTGCAAACACTGTATGTTAGGTTTAACAAACTAAACACAATCAGCCCAGAACCATAAAAGGAGATAATGACTATCAACAAACTCTTTCCCAATTCTGCCTTGTTGAAGCTATTTGTTTTGCCCCGCCCTACCTCTGTGACTGACCAGCTGCAGGACAATCTGGCCATTACTGGAAATGATGACTTGACTAAAAGGAGCACTGCCCTCTATGAATCACTACTGACTCAGGGTAGGTGACAAATATGATGAATTGGCACTCAGAATCCTTTCCAATCTCCCTTTAGTTGTTTTCTGCTACTGCAGAGGTTGAAAAGCTAAAAATTATTCTCCAGGATCCCTTGCAACTAGGGTTCTAGATGTGAATTAGGTTCAGCCAACTAAACGCTCTCACGAGATGTGGAAAGCAGAAAGTAAAGTAGGGGCCATTTTCCTGAAGTTTTGGCTATCCACAAGAAAGACTATGGAATTGTTGGTTGCGTGTGTGTGCGTGTAATTCTCCAGTTTTCAGTCACTAACTTTGTGAGTGTCATGAAGCAGCTGCAGTCATGAAGCAGCTGCAGTTACTGGCTTTCTAATACCTGCATCACAGATATGTTGGTATGTTCTTTGTGTTTGTGTGTGTGTGTTAAACTATACATAACATAAAGTTTACTATTTTAACCATTTTTAAGTGTACAGTTCGGTGGCATTAAGTACAATCACATTGTGTACAACCATTACCACCATCCATTTCCAGAACTTTTTCATCATCCCAAATGGAAACTCTGTAATCATTTAACAATAACTCCCCATTGCCCCTTCCCCCCAGCCCCTGGCAACCACTACTGTACTTTCTGTCTCTATGAATTTGACTATTGTAGGTACCTTATGTAAGTGGAATCATACAATATTTGTCCTTTTGCATCTGGCTTATTTGTCTTAGTATGTCTTCAAGGTTCATCCATGTTACAGCATGTGTCAGAATTTCTTTCCGTTTTAAGGCTGAATAATATTCCACTGTATGTATATATCACATTTTGTTTATCCATTCATCCATCAATGGGTTGCTTCCAACTTTTGGCTATTGTGAATAACGCTGTTCTGAACATGGGTATACAAGTCTCTGTTCAACTCCTGCTTTCACTTTTATATATCCAGAAGTGGAATTGCTGGGTCACTTGGTAACTCTGTTTAATTTTTTCAAGAATCACCATACATTTTTCAAAGCAGCTGCACCATTTTACACTCCCACTGGCAATGTACAAGTACTCTAATTTTTCTACATCCTCGTCAATGCTTGTTATTTTGTTTGTTTGTTTCTTTTTTAACTAACAGTCATCCCAATGGGTGTGAAGTGGTATCTCACTGTGTGGTTTTGATTTGACTTCTATAATGATTAGTGATGTTGAGCATCTTTTCAAGTGCTTACTGGACATCTGTATATTTTCTTTAGAGAAATGTCTATGCAAGTCCTTTGCCCATTTTTGAATCAGACTGTATTTTTGTTGTCGAGATGGTATGTTCTTAAATTAATAGTTTCATGCTGGCCTTCTAATATCTAACACTTTTGCTGACTGTGGCACTCTTCTGGCATGCCAGTTCAAATCTTGTTCTAGAAGTCATTCCTATCAGCCCAGCCCAGAGCCCAGAGTAGTTTCTGTCTCTTGCAACTAAACCCTAACTGAATATACCAGTATAGACCCCTCAGTCTTTCAAGTTGTCATCTTTCAAAGCAAGTGAATTACCCAAAGTTAAAGGCTTTGAACTCTCTCATAAGGTCCACATTTTAGTTCAATTTTGGTGAGGCAAAACAACTTTATGTTGTTTCCTTTAATTTCCTGGGAAATTAATTAAGCAGGATATGGTTTTATCTGCTCTTCTCATTAAGTATATATACCCTGGCATTACCTCTGGAATGAATGACATGTTTTATTTCAATAAGCTGTACAACTATTTTTTTCTCAACCAAGCACATTGTGTTAGTGAAAAAAGACTTAAGCAGTAAAATGTCTCAATAATAACGTAAACAAAACAAGGGCTCCGATCTGGCCATTTCATCTATTAAGTACGTTCAAGAGTATCAAGAATAAGAAAGTAGACAAATACCACACTACAAACTAAAGAAAGGGGAGAAAAGGGAAAATAAGAATGTACCCAGCAAAAATAAATAAATAAGTATTAACTAGCACCTAGGACAGGAAGAGAGCTTAGTGGATTTTTGTTAGGTTATTTTTGATTTACTTTTTAGAGGAGCTAGTAGGGATTAATAAGAACATTACTAAGGCCTGTATGATTAGCACATAGTAGGTTCTCAATAAGCATTATTAAATGAATGTGCAAAAAAGGAGAAATCAAAATAATTTAATAACTCAATTCCCCAGTGTCCTCCCAAACAGGATCATTAAAAACAAAACAGAAAAACCTCCTGCCTTTAGACTAGCTATTTTATTCTTAAGAGTATACATACTATTAAAAAGATTTTAAGTTTTCCCTTTATTTCTGCATATTTTTTACTACAAAATTTTATTACAAATTCTTCAGAGCTTCAGACAGTTTTATATCAACAAATTTAGAATGTCTAATTGCCAAGAGATCATTTATCCCTGGTCACTAATTTGGTAAATTCATAAGAAGTCAGGATCTGATGTTCAGTCTCAAAGGTTGAAAACTTGATCTTGTCAGTACCACAGAGTTGATCAAACCAAGGGAGACTAAGAGCAAACTCACAAGGTACTGATGGATAAACTAGAATGCCAATCCTAGACACTAAGGTATGTAGAAAGAATGCTCAAGCACCTTGCTCAGGCACACCCTTTTATAATTTTGAAGTACCTAGGAAACTGATTTAATAAGCAAAACGTTACTTGTAGAGTAAGTAATCAGAGCAAAGAAAAGCAGATGATCTTCAGCAAAATTTAATCCAGATTGCGCTACACAGAGAGTATCTGTCTAGAAAAGGTTGTTCACACCTCCCAGCTTCTCTCTCTCTCTCCTAGCCACTGCAAACTATAAATTCTCTTTGACCCCTCCTTTGCCTATGCTCCAAGGAAACTATATATACAATGGCTTTCAATTCTGGCTACATATTAGAATCATCTGAAATTAAAAAACATGCCTGTACCAATGTCCATGCCCCACCGCAGGACAATTGAATCAGAATCTCTGAGGGGACAGGAGCTTTACATCTATATTTTTTTAAAAGCTCCCCAAGTGATTCTGATACGTAGTGAGGGTTTCAAAGCACTATGTTAGACCACCCAATCTAATTCTGTTTGTTCTTCTATTTCTGGCTTGGATAACATTTAATCTTTGAGGTACCTGTGCACACATCTTATTTCATCCATTATATATTGATTTCACATTGAGTTCTTGTCTCTTTTATATTATAATCTATGTGATACAATTGAATAAAATATAGTTAAACATATACATAGAACTGCCAGAAAAGAAATACACTCTAGGGTTGACTGCTAGTATATAATATTAAGAAAAATTGTACTTACTTTATATTAAAAATAACTGTTTAGAGTCTGTATATAATATCAAAATCTAATACCCAGAAAACAGAGAATTTTATTATAAATAGCTAATCAAATTTAGCCACAATTTACATATTTCTTTTTTTTTTTCTCTCCCCAAAGCCCCCAGTTGGGGGCTTTGGTTGTATATCCTAGTTGTAAGTCATTCTAGTTCTTCTATGTGAGCCAGCGTCAAAGCATGCAACTGACAGATGAGTGGTGTGGTCCTGCGACCAGGAAACAAACCTGGGCCGCCGAAGTGGTGAGCACCGAATTTTAACCACTAGGCTATCAGGGCTGGCTCTATTTCTGATAATTTTAAGAATAAGGATATAAATGAGTCTTCAAAATATGGTAAGAAGGCTAAAAAATTCCTGGTAGGATTTGATAGCTTTATTTTCAACCTGTCCTTTAGCTCCAAGGAAAAGCAGCATGGTGTGGTAGACAACACTGGATTAGTTGTTAAAATTCTTGGAGTTTAATTTCAACACCCATATTAACTCTTTAGGTGACTTAAAATAATCTTAACTTCTTGGCATCTCAATACCCTTATCTGTAAAATGAGGAAGGAAAGAAAGGGCCAATAGAAGGAAACTAACATTTATAAAAACCTGCTACAGGTCAGACACTGTGCAGGGTGATTTCACATGTCATTTCATTTAATAACTGCTGCTTCATCTTTGCCTAGCTGCTTTAGGGGCTCTGCCTATCTGGACTTGTTTTACATTTTCCACCTTTTGAGACTTCCAAGCTCTCTTCCAAGTGACAGATAATACAAAACAGTAACAGCAGCAGCAGCAGCAGCCACATTTATTGAATGCTCAGGTACTATCCTGAGCACTTTATTTGAATGATCTTATTTAATCCTCCCAACAGTTTTATGAGGCAGATATTACTATTATCTCTATTTTACAGATGAGACAACAAAGGCATAGAAAATTTAAGAAAAGTGACCAAAGTCCTACAATTTGAAATGGGCACAGCCAGGATTCAAATTCAGGGTTCAAAGATTTTGCAACATTTGCTTTACACACATACTCGTGCACTGCTGAACCATTTAATATGAAGACATTATGATAATCGCCATAAATACTCCAGCACGCATCTTCCAATAATAATGACAATTTCCTATATAAGTACAATACTCATTACCAGACCTAAGGAAATTAACCATAATATGACCCCTAATTGTCCCAAGAATGTATTCTATATCTGTTTTCCCTCCCAAATCAGGATTCAATTTAGGTTCACACATTGCATTTGGGCATCACTTCTCTTTAGTATCCTTTAGTCTAGAACAATGCTCCATCTTTTGGGGGAAGGAGAGAGAAGGGTTCAGTTCAGGATAGTTCTTTTGCAGATTGACCTATATTCTGGATTTGCCTAGTTGCTGTTTTTTTTAAAGATTTTTATTTATTTATTTCCCCCCAAAGCCCCAGTAGATAGTTATATGTCATAGTTGCACATCCTTCTAGTTGGTGTATGTGGGACGCGGCCTCAGCATGGCCGGAGAAGCGGTGGGTCGGTGCGCGCCCGGGATAGGAACCCGGGCCACCAGCAGCGGAGCACACGCACTTAACTGCTAAGCCACGGAGCCGGCCCATGCCTAGTTGTTTATTTTCTCTACTCTTAGCAACTATGCTATGATGACACAGGTTAAGATTACAGCTAAAATTAACATAGATCTCCAACAATAAGGATTCAGATGGTCTTGGGGGTGTTTCTTAAAACATTAATGGCATTATTGTCACCTTTACCTACTATATACCTAAGGCTCTATAAACAAACCAAATTTAAATCTCAAGAGGTCAAATGAGCCTAGTTAATCATTTTAACTTTAAAGAAGTCCAAAAGAGAATAAAACAAATATCTTCACAATAAGAAAAGTACACTAGAAACAAAATTCAGATGATTTTTGGGGATTTGTAATATAGAAAAGAATTATGGAGGACAGTAGGGCTTCTTTATTATAAAAATGTCAACTTTTGTTAAAAGACCCTTGCGCAGAGAGAAATAATATATTTTCCTCAATGTTTATCTGGAAATCTGTGCTACTTAGGTATCAAAACCAGACAAATGCATGTATTAATAATACAATAGAAATAGCTAAATAAAAAGCAAATCTTTCCATTTCAGGCTTGCAACTATTTATTTCCCTTAAACTTTATAATCACTACCAGGTTACTAGCCCAATATCCCTGTATATACTCCCAATCAATAACCCTCTTCATTATCCCATGGTAATCACAAACCTATCTTTGTGATAATCCTCTCTTTTTTTTATAGCTTTATTTTATAGTTTTTCTTTATAGCTTTACTACTTAAGCAAATATCCAAACAATATAGCTTAGTTTTGCCTGCTTTTGTATTTTATATGAATAGAATCCAACCATGCGTATCCTTTAAGTCTTATACAAAAGCAGACTGCAGAATTAACCTGTTATTAAAAAAAAAAAACTGAACCAAATTAATCTTGGAAAACAGTTAGAAGACTGTTAAATTGATAAAAACAGACTTAAGATTAAAAACAATATAGGAAATGTTAAACAGTCATTTTAATTTTTCCATTAAGACAAAATAAAGGGTATATTACCTAGGAAGAGTTAACTGCACAAAATAGGAAGGCATATTCAACCAGAACTAATAGTTTGTTATATCCTTCAAAGGAAGAAGACAAAAGTACATATTGTTCCTTGGTGTGAAATAGTTAATAGTTAATAGTTAATAGTTTTAGTTCCTTTCTGAGCTAAAAAGTCCCAGGAGGACTTGTTTATTTAACTTTCGTATGATGAGCACGATGAGGTGAACAGGATTATCAGCTATTCATTCAATACCTACTGGTATAGGAATACAGTAGGCAGGATGTGCAAGTACAAGACATTTGACGTCTGCAGAACGTTGTTTCTTAAAAAGAATATATATCCTAACTCACACACTCCTTAAATTCCGAACTGTGTTCAGTGCATTTTCAGGAAGTAACAACAGGTAATAACTAGATTAGTTAACACTTAAGGCATTTACAAAGTGCCAGGAACTGTTCTAAGTGTTTTACTTATATGCTCAAATAACCCTCACAACAACCATATAAAATAGGTATTATCTTCCTCATTTTACAGATGGTATAACTGAAACAGATGGGTTAAGTAACTTGCCCAAGATAAACTTTTACTAGTAACTAGTACAGACAAGTTTTCAACCCAGGCAACCTCATTTCAAAGTCTATGTTCTTACTACACCACACTGCCTCATATGAGCTGAGGGCTCTTCTACCTCTCTAAGGGTTGAATTTCATGAATATTAAATATTTTCTAGTTATCAGCAGAGGAATTCATGACATTAGAGACATTAGTCTTCAGTTACATTAGTCTTCAGTTACATTAGAGAAAGATTACATCAATGAGACTGCCTAATAATGAAGGCTTTTTGAATCATAAATTTTGCATTGTTGAGTCTCAAACATTTACTGTCTGCTATATACAAACGTCAGATACTAAGGCACTGGGGATACAGACAGTATCCTAAAGATGTCCTCATGTTACATTTATTTACCTATTAAATATTCATTGTGCACATACTATGTGAAGGGTATTGCAGTAGGCAATGTGGCATTTACCTAGATGAATCTGAAACAGATCCTGCCCTAAATGATTTTACAGTCTAGAAAAGGATACTAAAAGAAAGTCATTAAAAAAGGAGGTAAAAGGAATTACAATTGCTACTTCTTCATATATATTAGCTCACTTAATCCTCAAAACACTAATAAAGCAGTTACATAACTTGTTAAAAATTGGAAAGTTCAGGGAGTTTTTAAAAAGAGGTGATTTCCAGTTGGTGAGATTAGAGAAGAGTTCTTGCAAGTGACATTTGAGCTGAGCCTTAAAGAATAGATGAAACTGTGGCTAGAGATAGAGAAAGAAAAGTACACTAGCAGAGGAAACTGCATGAGTAAAGGTATAAAGACAGAAAACAATAGAGAACATTAGTATACATAGGGCACAAGGGAGTATTAGGATATTAAGTTGAAAATATGAATTGGGGCCAGAGCATGGGAACCTTTAATTGTCAAGTTAAGGATATTCTATAAACAACGTGGAGCCACTAGAGATTTCTGAAGAAGAGAATGACATAATCAAAGTGTGCTTTATAAAGAATAATTGTCAGACAAGTGTAAAACAGATTGTGAGGGTTGAAGCTAGGATGAAAAGTAACGACAGATTGAATGAAGGAAACAACTTCTAAAAAGTAGAGGCATGGGATTAAGGAAATACAGCAAATGAAAAGACACCACTGTTTGCACTCTTTAAACTTTCTGACAGGAACATTTTTTAAAAACAGCACATGTGGACTTCTACTTGTGGAAAGATGGAGTAGACATACTTTTCCCTATTACTCCCTGGGCATTACGTATAACACAAACATAAGAGGACTCCGAAAGGTGGAGAGGAAGGCAGACTGGCTAGGCACGTCAGGACCGGAGGAAAAAACACAATAGTAAGCTGTCTGGGGGTTTTTGTTTGTTTGTTTGTTTTGTCACAAATATCCCAGACGGGGATGAAGCTGGCAATCAGGAAACGCCGAGCAGTGCAGACAAAAAAGAGCCCCAAGAAAAGCCTTGAGGACCAGAAAAGATGCAGCTAAGCAAGACAAAACTTTTAAACGATAACTGCTCTATTCTAGCCAAACAGTATGGAAAAAACTATGTCCCACCTCCACCCCTACACACGCTAGCAAAGGTAGAGTGGAGGGCCTAGATTTCTAACTTTGTCAGTCAGTCTGTCTGTTACTAGGCCATACCTCCCTCAACCCCTCCCACTGGGTTGATATCAGAGAAGGCCAAGTAGAGAACAGTCTGCCATAACCACCTAGCAGTTAACAAGTCCCCCCTCTCCGCTAACACGGTGTCAGCGGAGACCATATGGGGAGCCTGGACTTCTATCCACCTAGCATTGATACAGTACCACTCCCCCTCCTTGCTGAGGTACTGTCAGTGAAGGCCCAGTGGAGAGTCAGGATTAACACCACCACTCAGTGGTAGACACCAAACACACCCACCCATTCTCCCACAGTCCAAATCCCCAATCAGGGGAACAATGAGGCACTCTATCCCCTCCCAGCCAGCAGAGTAGAAAACCTGAACCTCTACCTGGCACTAAGGAGGCAGCACCTATAGAAAACTACAATATGAGTGACCAATATCCCCCATGAATACAGATGCAAAAATCCTTAACAAAATGTTAACAAACAGAATTCAGCAATATATAAATAAGTATAAATAAACACACACACACACACACACACACACACACACACACACACCCATGACCAAGCAGAGTTTATCCTGGGATGCAAGGCTGGTTCAATATTCAAAAATCAAACAATGTAATCCACCACGATAACCAGATAAAGAAGAAAAAGCACAAGATTGTATGAACTGATGCAGAAAAAGCATCTGACAGAAATTTTATCTTGAACACCCATTCATGATAAAAACTGTCAGAAAACTAGGAATACCTGTAGAGAGGAAATTCTCAATTTGGTAAAGAACATCCATAAAAAAACCATATAGCTAACATCACATTTGATGGTGAAAAACTGAATGCTTTCCCCCTCAGATCAGGAACAAGGAAAGGATGTCCACTCTCTACACTGCTATTCAACATGGTACTGAAACTTCTAGCCAGTGCAATAAGGCAAGGAAAGGAAATAAAAAGTATACATATTGGAAATGAAGAAATAAAAATATTTCTATGTATTTGCAGGTGACATGATAGTCTACATAGAAAATCCCAAGGAATCTACAAAAAATCCCTCCTAGAATTAATAAGTAAGTTCAGTAAGGTTGTAGAACACAAGAGCAACATACAAAAATCAACTGTATTTCTATATACTAGCAATGAACACATAAACAAAGAAATTAAAAATATAATACCATTTATAATCACCAAAAAAAAGAAATACAGGCATACCTCAGAGATATCGCAGGTTTGGTTCCAGACCACCGCAATAAAACTAGTATCGCAATAAAGTGAGTCACACGAATTATTTCGTTTCCTGGTGCATACAAAAGTTATGTTCACACTATACTGTAGTTTTTTAAGTGTGTGCAATAGCATTATATATAAAAAAATGTACATAGCTTAATTAAAAAATAATTTATTGCTAAAAAATGCTAACCATCATCTGTACCTTCTGTGAATTGTAAACTTTTTGTTGATGGAGGGTCCTGCCTCAACGCTGATGGCTGCTGACTAATCACGGTGGTGGCTGCTGAAGGTTGGGATGGTGACGGCAATTTCTCAAAATAAGACAACAATGAAGTTTGCCGCATCGACTGATTCTTCCTTTCATGAACGATTTCTCTATAGCGTGTGACGTTGTTTGATAGCATTTTACCCATAGTAGAACTTCTTTCAAACTTGGAGTCAATCCTCTCAAACTCTTCTGCTGCTTTATCAACTAAGTTTATATAATATTATAAATCTTTCTTGTCATTTCAACAATCTTCACAGTATCTTCACCAGGAGTAGATTCCATCTCATGAAACCACTTTCTTTGCTCATCCATAAGAAGCAGGTCTTCATCCACTAAAGTTTTATCAGGAGATGGCACAATTTAGTCCCATCTTCAGGCTCCATTTGCTAATTCTAGTTCTCTTGCTATTTCCATCACATCTGCAGTTACTTCCTTCACTGAAGTCTTGAACCCCTCAAAGTCATCCACGAGGGTTGGAATCAACTTCTTCCCAACTCCCGTTAATGTTTATATTTTGATCTCTTCCCATGAATTACGAATGTTCTTAATGGCATCTAGAATGGTGAATCCTTTCCAGAGGTTTTCAATTTATTTTTCCCAAATCCATCAGAGAAATCACCATTTAAGGCAGCTATAGCCTTATGAAATGTAATTTTTAAATAACAAGACTTGAAAGTTGAAATTACTCCTTGATCCATGAGCTGCAGAATGAATGCTATGTTAGCAGGCATGAAAACAACACTAATCTCATTGTACATCTCCATCAGAGCTCTTGGGTGATCAGGTGCATTGTCAACAAGCAGTAATATTTTTAAAGGAATTATTTTTTCCCTGAGCAGTAGGTCTCAACAGTTGGCTTAAAATATTCAGTAAACCATGTTGTAAACAGATGTGTGTCATCCAGGCTTTGTTGTTCCATTTATAGAGCACAGGCAGCGTAGATTTAGCGTAATTCTTAAGGGCCCTAGGAGTTTTGTAATGGTAAATGAACACTGGCTTCAAGTGAAAGTCACCAGCTGCATTAGCCCCTAACAAGAAGAGTCAGCCTGTCCTTTGAAACTTTGAAGCCAGGCATTGACTTCTCCTCTCCAGCTATGAAAAGTCCTAGATGGCATCTCCTTCCAATATAAGGCTATTTTGTCTACATTGAAAATCTGTTGTTTAGTGTAGCCACCTTCATTAAAAATCTTAGCTAGATCTTCTAGATAACTTGTTGCAGCTTCGACATCAACACTTGCTGGTTCACCTTGCACTTTTATGTTACAGAGATGGCTTCTTTCCTTAAACCTCATAGACCAACCTCTGCTAGCTTCAAACTTTTCTTCTGCTGCTTCCTTACCTCTTTCAGCCTTCACAGAATTGAAGAGAGTTAGGGCCTTGCTCTGGATTAGGCTTTGGCTTAAGGGAATGTTGTGGTTGGTTTGATCTTTTATCCAGACCACTAAAACTTTACCCATATCAGCAATAAGGCTGTTTCGTTTTCTTCTCATTCGTGTGTTCACTGGAGTGGCACTTTTAATTTCCTTCAAGAACTTTTCCTCTGCATTCACAACTTGGCTAACTGTTTGGCACAAGAGGCCTGGCTTTCAGCCTATCTCAGCTTTCAACATGCCTACCTTACTAAGCTTAATCATTTCTAGCTTTTGATTTCAAGCGAGAGATGTGTGACTCTTCCTTTTACTTGAACACTTAGAGGCCACTGTAGGGTTATTAATTGGCCTAATTCCAATATTGTTGTGTCTCAAGGAATAGGGAGGCCCAAGGAGAGGAAGAGAGATGGGGAAATAGCTGGTGAATGGAGCACTCAGAACATACACAACATTTATCGATTAAATTCTCCATCATATGGGTACGGTCTGTGGTGCCCCAAAACAATTACAATAAAGATCACTGATCACAGATCACCATAACAAATATAATAATGAAAAAGTTTAAAATATTGCAAGGATTGCCAAAATGTGACACAGAGACTTGAAGTGAGCAAATGCCATTGGAAAAATGGCGCTGATAGAGTTGCTTGATGTGGGGTTGTCACAAACCTTCAATTTGTAAAAAGCGCGGTATATGCGAAGCACAGTAAAGCTAAGTGCGATAAAACGAGGTATGCCTGTACTCAGATTTAACTAACATGTATAGGATCTTTATGTTGAGAATTCTAATGAAAGAAACCAAAGAAGACCTAAATAAATTGAGAGATATTCCATGTTCATGGATTAGCAGACTCAACAGAGCAAAGATGTCAATTTTCCTCAAATTGATATAAGGTTTAACACAATCCCTATGAAAATACCAGCAAGATATTTTTGTAGAAATAGAAAAGATTATCCTAAAATGTATATGGAAAGGTAAAGACACTAGAATAGCTCAGTCAATTTTGAACAAGAATAAAGTGGAAGAAATCACTCTACCCAATTTCAAGACTTATTATACAGCTATAGCAATCAAGACTACGTGATACTGATAGAGGTATAGACATATAGATCAATTGAACAGAATAGAGAACCCAGAAATAGCCTCACACAAGTACAGCCAACTGATTTTTGACAAAGGTGTAAAAGCAATTCAATAGGAGATAGTTGAAAAATAGCGCTAGAGCAACTGGATATCCATAGGCAAAAAATGAATCTTGACCAAATCTCACACCTTATGTAAAATCTCATTCAAAATGGATCACAGATTTAAAGGTAAAGTACAAAACTTTTAGACAATAACATAGGAGAAAATCTTGAGGACCTAGGGCAAAGAGTTTCTAAACATGACACCCAAAAGCACAATCCAAAAAAACCATAAACCAAAAACCAATACATTGGGCTTTGATAAAATTAAAAACTTTTACTCTACAAAAGACCCTGTGAAGAGAATGCAAAGACACACTACCAACTGGGAGAAAATATTTGCAAACCACATACCTCAGAAAGAACTCATTTCTTGAATATATAAAGAATTCCCAAAATTCAACAGTAAAAAACAAAAATCCAATTAGAAAATGGGCAAAAAGACACAAAGAGGATATACAAATGGAAGATAAGCACATGAAAAGATGTTCAACATCACTAGCTACTACGGAAACACAAAACTATGGTGAGGTATCAATACACACCTATTAGAACAGCTAAAATAAATTGTGATGATACGAAATGCTGGCAAGGATGCAGAGAAACTGGACCTCTCCTACGTTGCTAGTGGGAAAGTTAAACTGCATAGCCATGCTGGAAAACAATTTGGTAATTTCTTAAAAAACTAAACACACACTTACCATAAGACCTAGCAATTGTACTCCTGGGCATTTATCCCAGAGAAATGAAAAATAATGTCCACACAAAAACCTGTACACAAATGCCCCTAGCTTCGTTACTTGTAATAGCTGAAACATGTATAAAAACAAAATACCCCATGTGTGAATAGTTTAACAAACTGTGGTACATCCATACCATAGACTACTTACTCAGCAATAAAAATTAATAAACACACAATAGATGGGTCTCAAGAGCATCATGCTGAGTAAAAAAAGCCAATCTCAAAAGGTCACATACTCTATGATTCCATTTATATAATATCCTCAAAATGACGAAATTATACAGGTGGAAAACAGATTAGTGGTTGCCAGAGGTTAGAGACAGTGTGTGACAGAGGATGCAGGGTAACTCAATGGAGATCTTTATAGTTATGGAATAACTCTATATCTTGATTGGAGTAATGGTTACACAAATCTACTTATGATAAAACAACACAGAACTATACAAACACATTGAATCAATGTCAATTTCCTGGTCTTGACACAGTACTATAATTCCGTAAGATGTAACCATTGAGAGAAACTGAGTAAAGGGTACAGGAGATCTCTCTGTACTATCTTTACAACTTCTTGTGAATCTATAATTATTTCAAAATAAAAAGTTTTTAAAAAAATTTAAGAAGCAAAATGTCCTAAAAAATAGCATATGTAGCATGTATATAAATAAATAAATAATCAAACTATTAATGATTATTCCTCTAGTAGACTCTCTTTCACTCTCTACATTAAATATTTCTAAAATTTCTAAATTTTACACAGTGAGTATATAATACTTGATAATCAGAGGGGAAAGGTTCTCTTAAGAAAATGAAAACAATATTATTTCTCACTGTTTGAAGCACATTATACTTAGATATGAATAGAAAATTTAAAAAATCAATTAAATTCCATTATTAACCCATGTATGCATATACACACTAAATAAAAGTCAAGAAATAGTAAGGCAACTAGCAAGACCCAAGAGTCCAAGAGAAGATTTGATTATAGATCCAGCTCCATCACCCATTAACAGTGTGACTCTAGAAAATGACTTAACCTTTATACTCTAAGAGATCAAGAGATTACGAACAGAAACTATTCAGAAATATTAAACACATCACGTTTTGTAAATCAGGATGACAGAATTCTCACAATGTTAGAATTGGAAGTGACCTGAAAGATCTAGTGCATTCCTCAACTTACAGCTGAAGAAACTAAGGCTAGAGAGTTAAATAAATTTCAGACTGCTATACTGCAACAGAATCTGACATAAAACCCAGAAAACATAGTAGTTAAGAGTGCTGGCTGGCTCTGGAATAAAACTGCATAGGCTCAAATCCCAGATTTACCACTTAGAGCTATGTGACTTTGCAGAAGTTACTTAACCTCCTTGGGATTCATTCTTTTCATCTGTAAAATGAGGATAATACCAGTTCCTACTCCATAGGCTTGTAGTGAAGATTACACGGAATAATACATGTAATGCGCTTGTTATAATGCTTGGCAAATAGAAACTGTTGAGTAAATGTAAGCTAGTACTGCCATCATCATCAACTCCTCTTTCTGCTAGTGTTGCCCTAGGCCTGAAATTAAATCATTAGGACAGTCATCTATCAACTAATAGTCAAATCCACTCTTAATTCTCGAAACCTTTGGGTTAATACAAAATAAAGGAGTATTTGAAAACAACTGTTAAATCTTACAAAGGTTTTGCTCAAGATGGAATTCTGAATCTTTCAGAAAAACAACAAAGCAATCAGGTAACGTGAACTGAAAAACAGAATAACAATACAATAGATTCCAGTTAATCAAAGCAGAATTCTACACATCAACATGAGTCTCTCATATAGAGATTTATTTAATATCAAATTTAACTAAATAAAAATATTTCAACAGGAGCATACTACTCACCAACATTTTTTTAACGTATGCTACAGGTTGATGCAATTGATTATTGTTGATACTTACAAGTATTTTTATACTTTAACAATTTGGGAAGAAATTGGGAAAATTTCCTAAAGTAACAGGCACCAATAAGTAGAAAGACACAAGCTATCCCACTGATCTTAACTATGCAAACACACAAGAGACCAAAATGGCTTCTAATTTACCATTATGCAATCTTTAGAATATATATCAACAAAATGAAACCTTCACTATGTGTTTTACAGAACTAGTGCCTATGTTCAGATGGTGAGTGCAGTGATTTAAATATGCTGGATTTTTTCTTGTAGTTTCACTAGATTGTGTGTGTGTATATAAAATATGCTAAAGCACTAGAGTATAGCTGTCTGCAGCAACTGTCCCCTTTAAACACCATACATTGTCTTTAAAAACCATACATTCAAATTCCCCTAAAAGAATTTAGAACAATTGATGAAACTCGATTCATAAATACAAAATGTGCTGTTTTTGGAAGTTATTACTGATGTGGTATACAGTAAAAATTTTAAAAAGCTATTATTTCCAAGTGATGTATAAAACCTAAAAAAATAATATCCATATCCTAAGGCAAAAAAAGAGGAAGATATTTTTTAAAATTATGTAAAATTAATGTTAATATATTCTCCTTAAGGCAATTATATATTATAGTTGCACTCACACTAAAATAAGGTTAAAGCCAATTTTATCTAATAAAGCTTATTTAATATGCACACAATAGAGACAGATTTTACCAGTTTGCAGACCCAAAAACCAGAGCATAAAAGTAATTTTTATGAAAGCAAAAAGCCTAAGTTATAATGTAGAAGGACAAGGTTTACTCTGGGCATTTAGCTCTGCGGTTTGAAGTATTTAGGACTATGCAGCTTTGTTTTTTAATCCGATTTTTAATTTTTAATCCTAAATTAAAATCTTTTCATTGAGCAAACAAAAACTATTCTTTTATCTTTAATTTATCAAAAGATAGTTTATTTTTTCTTAGTAAGCTCAGAGCACTTGTTTCCAAAACATCTATGAAATCTGCTATAATTACAAAACAGTTTCAAAGACCCAGAATCAATTCCTACCATCCATTTTTGAAACTTTAGCAGTGATTTTCTACTGTTTTGTTATGTCCCACTTCAGAGCAGCGCATTTGAAGAAATTAAATTGCGTCCTCAGTTACATCATCATTCTCTTGGCTGCACTTCAGTTCTGGGACATTTTTTGCTGCCCAGACCATGCACTCTTATATACTATTAAAAAAAAAAAAAAAAAAAAAGGTTGTCATGTATACCAAAGAACACAAAACTTTTCTGGCTCCAACTTGCCTTTAAACTAAGACTCACACTATCAGGTTGCACCTAATTCTGTACCACATCCAGAACTATCTCAGGTCAATGAATAACAATCTAATAGACAACACTGTCCAGTTTATATCCTAGTTATAGTAAAAGTTTTTACACAACGATCAAAATTTAGTGGCAAATTTGATGAAGGGCTCTTGACCTGGCTGCATGCCAGATCACACCAGTAAAAAAGCCAAGTATACAGGGGCTGGCCCAGTGGCGCAAGCGGTTAGGTGTGTGCGTGCTGCTTCAGTGGCCTGGGGCTCGCGGGTTCGGATCCTGAGCGCGAACCGACGCACCACTTGTCAAGCCCTGCTGTGGCGGCATCCCCTATAAAGTAGAGGAAGGTGGGCACAGATGTTAGCTCAGGGCTCATCTTCCGCAGCAAAAAAAACGAGGAGGATTGGCATTGGATGTTAGCTCAGGGCTGATCTTCTTCACACACACACACACACAAAAAGCCTAGTATAGAGGAGTGATGCCAGCATCACGGCAGAGTGAGCCTCCCCCGTTGAACTCTCCTCCTCTAAGATACAACAAAAAGGACATTCATATTCCAACAGAAGCTATTCACACAACACAGGGGAGGTCTGAGGCACCCACACAGCCGTAAACCCAAGGACTGAGGTGCTGGAATCCCCAGAGTAAGTGGAAGGAGGTAAAAGGAGATCCCTCCCTTCCCCAAGGACTGCGACCCTGAGACTGAGACCACCCTGCTCTCGGGGGGAGGAGGGGGTGGGCAGCTCTCTGCAGGAAAACCAGCACTCTCCAAGACCTTGCACAGCCTGTGGGGAATCCCCCTACGGGGGGAGTGGAACTGTTGCAAGGGTACTTTCCACAAGCTAGCCCCTTAGGAGAGCAGAGAGCGACAGCAAGGGAAAAAACCTCTGAGATCGGGGAGGCAAAAGTAAGCTCCCCTCCCCCACCCACCCACCCGGTGCTTTAGCACAACAGCCCTATAGCCTCAGCACAGCGGCACATCAGCTCAGCCCGGCCCCAGAGGTTGCGGCTCCCCAAAGCCCCGGCACCTGTGGTAGTGGTGCACTCACATCCCGCTCCCAGAGGCAGCAGACCCCTGGCACCTGGGCACCAGCAGTGGTGACCCCCCAGCACCCAGGCCCCACCAGCAGCAGCCACACACCTGCACTCAGGCCCCAAAGGCAGCGGCCTGCAGGTGCCCAGGCACCAGTGGCAGCAGCAGCGCGCCTGCACCCAGGACCCAGAGGCAGCAACCCCTAGGTGCCTAGGCACCAGCAGCAGCAGCAGCGCACCTGCGCCCAGGCCGCAGAGGTGGCGGCCCCCTGGCGCCCAGTCACCAGGAGCAGTGACCCGCCAGCGCCCAGGCCCCACCAGCGGTGGCAGTGCACCCACATCCAAGCCCCAGAGGCAGCGGAACCCTGGCACCCAGGTATCAGCAGTGGCGGCTCACCCAGGCACAGGCCCCAGCAGCAGCAACTCCACAGCGCCCCGGCCCCACCAGCGGCAGGGTGTGCCCATGCCTCCACACCAGAGGCAGTGGCAGCTCAGGCCTCACTGTACCATAACCCCAGCTGCTCCGGCTAGACTGTGCCATAGCCCCACATGCTCTGGCTCGACCGCACCACTGCCCCACCTCCTTCGGCTCAACCACGCCCCACTCCCAGCTCCTTCGGCTCGACTGCCCCCTGGCTCTAGCTGCTTCGGGTTGGCCATGCTCAGGCTCCAGCTGACTTGACACCAGCAACTTTGGCCCAGCCGCACTCCAGTTCCAGCTTCTTCAGCCCAGCGGCGCTCCGGCTCCTGCCTCTTCAGCCCAGCCACGCTTCAGCTGCAGCTGCTTCAACCCACCCACACCCGAGCTCCAGCTGCTTCGGCCTAGCTGTGCTCCAGTCCCAGCTGTTCCCATGCTTCACCCCCAGCAGCCTCTGCTCAGCTGTGCTTCAGATCAGCTGAGCTTCAGCCAAGCCACGCCTCAGCTCAGCTGGGGGCTGACCAGAGTGCCCGCAGATCAAGCTGGGCACAGAATAAAAAGGCCTTGACCCCCACCCAGCGGCGGCAAGAGGAAACTGCAACCAGATATTTTCACTATTAGGAAAAAGAAGCCAACACCGACAGGCACTATGCAAAAATATATTAAATACCCAGACCAAAAGGAAAACACCAAGCACCCAGAAATCAACACCAGAAATCAAAAGCACAGAAATGTATAACCTTAATGACAGAGAATTCAAATTAGCCATCATAAAAAAGCTCAATGAAATACAAGAAAACACAGACAGACAATTCAATGAAATCAGGGGTTTCTTCACAAAAGAGATTGAAACTATAAAGAAAAATCAATCAGAAATCTTAGAGATGAAAAACACAGTAGAGGAGATAAAGACAAATCTGGAAGACTTAAGCATCAGGGCTGACACTATGGAAGAAAGAATTAGGAATATTGAGGACAGCAATGCAGAAATGCTCCAGATGGAGGAGGAAAGAGAACTAAGACTAAAAAGAAATGAAGAAACTCTCTGAGAAATACCTGACTCAATTAGGAAATCCAATATAAGGATTATAGGCATTCCAGAAAAGAGAGAGAAAAAGGAGCAGAGAACTTGTTCAAAGAAATAATAGCTGAGAACTTCCCAAACCTGGGGAAGGAGCTGGAAACACCAGTGAATGAAATAAACAGATCTCCTAAATATATCAACATGAAAAGACCCTCTCCAAGGCATATCGTAGTAAAGCTGGCAAAAGTCAATGACAAAGAAAAAATATTAAGGGCAGCTAGACAAAAAAAAAATAATGCACAAAGGATTTCCTATCAGGCTTTCATCCAATTTCTCAACAGAAACTTTACAGGCTAGGAGAGAGTGGAACGATATATTCAAAATTCTGAAAGACAAAAACTTTCAGCCAAGACTACTCTATGCAGCGAAAATATCCCTCAGATATGATGGAGAAATAATAACTATCTCAGATAAACAAAAGCTAAGGGAGTTTGTTGCCCCACTACAAGAAGTGCTCAAGAAGGCCCTCACGCCTGAGAAAAAGAGAGAAAGGGGATTCAAAGTTTTGAACAAGGAGGAAAATAGGTTGAGAAAACCAGAAAAACTGCAGCTATCAGAACAGATTAGCAAACACTTAATTATAAAACCTAAGATCAAGAGAAGGAAAATTCCAAAAATAAATATAACCTCATCATTTTAAAGACAAACTCACAACACAAGAAGGAATAAGATGTGACAATAATAACTTAGAAGGGGAAGAAGAAAGGGATCAAATCGACTTAGTCTAAGCGAATAACAGGCTATCAAAAAAATGGACTATCACATCCATGAGAATTTTTTTATACAAACCTCACGGTAACCACTAACCAAATAATCAGAACAGAGTCACACATGATAAATAAAGAGAAAACTAAGAGAACTGCCATACAGAACTACCAAACTGAATTGGTAGTCCTAAACACATGGGATGAGAAACAAAAGAAATGCAAAAGAACTGGAAAATGAGCGATAAAATAGCAACAATAAGCCCTCGTATATCAATAATTATCCTAAATGTAAGTGGACTGAACTCTCCAATGAAAGACTCAGAGTAGTGGGATGGATTAAAAAACAAGACCCAACAATATGCTGCCTCCTGGGAACACATCTCAGCTCTAAAGACAAACATAGGCTCAGAGTGAAAGGATGGAAGACAATATTCCAAGCTAAAGGCAAACAAAAGAAAGCAGGTGTTGCCATACCTATATCAGACAAAATTGACTTCAAGATAAAACAGGTAATGAGAGACAAAGAAGGGCAACACATAATGATAAAAGGGACACTCCACCAAGAAGATATATCACTTTTAAATATATATGCACCCAACATAGGAGCACTAAAGTACATAAAGCAACTATTAACAAACCTTAAAGGAGATATTAACAACAACACAATAATAGTAGGGGATCTTAACACCCCACTTTCATCTATGGATAGATCATCCAGACAGAAAGTCCATAAGGAAATAATGGACTTAAATGAAAAACTTGACAAGATGGACTTAATAGATATATAGAGAGCACTCCATTCAAACATAGCAGATTACACATTCTTCTCAAGCGCGCATGGAACATTCTCAAGAATAGATCATATGTTTGGAAACAAGGCATGCTTCTATAAATTTAAGAAGATTGAAATCATAACGAACATCTTTTCCGAGCATAACGCCACGAAGCTAGAAATCAACTACAAGGAAAAAACCCAGGAAAGTGACAAAGTTGTGGAGACTCAACAACATGCTACTAAACAACCAACGGATCATTGATGAAATGACAGGAGAAGTCAAATCATATATGCAGACAAATGAAAATGAAAATACACCATACCAACTCACATAGGATGCAGCAAAAGTGGTCCTGAGAGGGAAACGCACAGCAATACAGCCCCACCTTAACAAACAAGAGAAAGCCCAAATAAGCAACCTCAAACTATGCCTAACAGAATTAGAAAAAGAAGAACAAACAAAGCCTAAAGTCAGCAGAAGGAGGGAAATAATAAAAATCAGAGCAGAAATAAATGAAATTGAAATTAAAAAAACAGTAGAAAGGATCAATGAAACAAAGAGCTGGTTCTTTGAGAAAATAAACAAAATTGACAAACCCTTAGCCAGACTCACCAAGAAAAAAAGAGAGAAGGCTCAAATAAATAAAATTAGACATGAAAAAGGAGAAATTACAACAGATACCACAGAAATACAAAAGATTACAAGAGAATACCATGAAAAACTATATGCCAACAAATTGGACAATCTAGAAGAAATGGATAAATTCTTAGACTCATACAACCTCCCAAAACTGAATCAAGGAGAAACAGAGAACCTTAATAGACCAATCACAAGTAAAGAGATTGAAACAGTAATCAAAAACCTCCCAAAAAATAAAAGTCCAGGACCAGATGGCTTCTCTGGAGAATTTTACCAAACATTCAAAGAAGATTTAATACCTATCCTTCTCAAAGTACTCCAAAAACTAGACGAAGATGGAACACTTCCCAAAACATTCTACGAGGCCAACATCACCCTGATACCAAAGCCAGAAAAAGACAATACTTGAAAGAAAACTACAGACCAATATCCCTGATGAACGTAGATGCAAAAATCCTCAACAAAATATTGGCAAACCAAATACAGCAATACATTAAAAAGATCCATACACTATGATCAAGTGGGATTTACACCAGGGACACAGGGATGGTTCAACACCCGCAAATCAATCACTGTGATACACCACATTAACAAAATGATGAATAAAAACCACATGATCGGGCCGGCCCCGTGGCTTGGTGGTTAAGTGAGCGCGCTCCACTGCTGGCGACCCGGGTTCGGATCCCGGGCTCACACCGACGCGCTGCTTCTCTGGCCATGCTGAGGCCGCGTCCCACATACAGCAGCTAGAAGGATGTGCAGCTATGACACACAACTATCTACTGGGGCTTTGGGGGGAAAAAATAAATAAATAAAATCTTAAAAAAAAAAAAAAAAAAAACCACATGATCATCTCAATAGATGCAGAGAAGGAATCTGACAAGATCCAACATCCATTTACAATAAAAACTCTCAACAAAATGGGTACAGAAGGAAAAGTACCTTACCATAATAAAGGCCATATATGACAAACCCACAGCCAACATCATACTCAATGGGGAAAAACTGAAAGCCATCCCTCTGAAAACAGGAACAAGACAAGGGTACCCACTCTTGCCACTCTTATTCAACATAGTACTGGAGGTTCTGGCCAGACCAATTAGGTAAGAAAAAGGAATAAAAGGAATACAAAGGCAACGAAGTGAAATTCTCACTGTCTGCAGATGACATGATCTTATATATAGAAAACCCTACAGAATCCACTGGAAAACTATTAGAAATAATCAACAACTACAGTAAAGTTGCAGGGTACAAAATCAACTTACAGAAATCGGTTGCATTTCTATATACCAACAACAAACTAACAGAACAAGACCTCAAGAAGACAATCCCATTTACAAGTGCAACACAAAGAATAATATACCTAGGAATGAATTTGAGCAAGGAAGTGAAAGACCTATACAATGAAAACTATAAGACATTATTGAGTGAAATCAATGATGACATAAAGAAATGGAAAAAATATTCCATGCACTTGGATTGGAAGAATAAACATAGTTAAAATGTCCATACTACCTAAAGCAATCTACAGATTCAATGCAATCCCAATCAGAATCCCAAGGACATTCTTCATGGAAATAGAACAAAGAATACTAAAATTCATATGGGGGAAGACCCTGCATAGCTAAAGCAATACTGAGAAAAAAAGAACAAAGCTGGAGGCATCACAATCCCTGACTTCAAAACATACTACAAAGTGACAGTAATCAAAACAGCATGGTACTGGTACAAAAACACAGGTCACTGCAACAGAATTGAAAGCCCAGAAATAAAACCTCACATCTACGGGCAACTAATCTTTGATAAAGGAGCTAAGAACATACAATAGAGAAAGGAAAGTCTCTTCAATAAATGGTGCTGGGAAAACTGGACAGCCACTTGCAAAAGAATCAAAGTAGACCATCTTCTTTCGCCATACACAAAAATTAACTCAAAATGGATCAAAGACCTGAAGATGAGACCTGAAACTACAAAACTCCTGGAGGAAAATATAGGCAGTACACTATTGGTCATCTGCCATAAAGGGATCTTTTTGAATTCCATGTCTACTCAGACAAGGAAAATAAAAGAAAAAATAAACAAGTGGGACCTCATCAGATTAAAGAGCTTCTACAAGGCAAATGAAACCAGGATCAAAATGAATAGGCAACCCACCAGCTGGGAAAAAATATTTGCAAACTATATATCTGACAAGGGATTAATCTCCATAATATATAAAGAACTCACACAACTGAGCAACAATAAAACAAACAACCCAATCAAAAAATGGGCAGAGGATATGAACAGACACTTCTCCAGAGAAGATATACAGATAGCCAATAGGCACATGAAAAGATGCTCAATATTACTAATCATCAGGGAAATGCAAATCAAAACCACACTAAGATATCATCTTACACCCATTAGAATGGCTATAATCACCAAGACAAAAAACAACAAATGCTGGAGAGGCTGTGGAGAAATGGGAACCTTAATTCACTGCTGGTGGGAATGCAAACTGGCACAGTCTCTATGGAAAAACAATATGGAGATTGTTTAAAATAGAAATACCTTATGATCCAGCTAACCCACTACTGGTATCTACCCAACAAACCTGAAATCAACAATCCAAAGAGGCTTATGCACCCCTATGTTCATTGCAGCATTATTCACTATAGCCAAGACATGGAAGCAAACCAAGTGTCCCTTGACTGATGATTGGATAAAGAGGTGGTGTGTGTATATATATATATATATATATATATACACACACACACACACACACACACACACAATGGAATACTACTCAGCCATAAAAAAAGACAAAATCGTCCCACTTGCAACAACACGGATGGACCTGGAGGGTGTTATGTTAAGCGAAATAAGCCAGAAAGAGAAAGACAAACACTGCATGATTTCACTCATTTGTGGAAGATAAACCAACACACAGACAGATGGAACTGTTTGGTGGTTAGCAGGGGCAAGGGGGGTGGGGGTTGGGCACAAGGGGTGAAGGGATGCATTTATATGGTGACTGACAAACAATAACGTACAAGAATTTCACAATAAAAAAAAAAGCCAAGTAGGGGCCGGCCCCATGGTGTAGTGGTTAACTGCGTGCGCTCTGCTGCTGGCGGCCCGGGGTTCAGATTCCGGGTGCGCACCGATGCACCGCTTGTCAGGCCATGCTCTGGCGGCGGCCCATATAAAGTAGAGGAAGATGGGCACGGATGTTAGCCCAGGGCCAGTCTTCCTCAGCAAAAAAAAGGAGGATTGGCATGGATGTTACCTCAGAGCTGATCCTCTTCACGAAAAAAAAAGAAGCCAAGTATATAAAATTCTAATTCTTATTCTTTTTTTTTCCCCCCAAAGCCCCAGTAGATAGTTGTATGTCATAGCTGCACATCTTTCTAGTTGCTGTATGTGGGACGCAACCTCAGCATGGCCAGAGAAGCGGTGGGTCGGTGCGCACCTGGGATCTGAACCCGGGTCGCCAGCAGCGGAGCGCGCGCACTTAACCACTAAGCCATGGGGCCAGCCTCCTCTAATTCTTATTCTAATCACTAAAATAATATTTGGGCAGGCTAGTGGTTTGACACATTGATTGGCAAAACCTTTATTTTTAAATATGCTACACCCTCAAATCAAATTAACATAATAGAAAATGAGAAATTGGCTCAAGACTTCAAACTCCATTACAATAGCGTGAAAATATATTGGATTTGGACCCAAAATTTAACGTATGGTTTTGGCAATCTTTGACTTTCATGTCAATATTATATTGATGAAACTGACATCCATTTAATTTAGTCTCAAAGTTCCAAATTAAAAACAATTTGCAGGCATTTCTAATAACTCAGTGATACAGTTTTACTTATAAGAAGACCCTAAATTAGCAGAATTCATGGTTCTCACATCCTACTAGAATTTCTTACCTGTCAAGAATTTTAAGAGAACAGAAAAAGGGTCAAGATAATAGATACATTACCACTTCTCTTGTCCTCTGCCACAATTCAAAAGCTTAACTAAATCTACAATAATATTTTAAGACAAATACAAATATAGGTCACTGCTTCCAAAACACTCTTTTGAGGTGCATATCACAAAACACTGTTTTATGGTGAAACACTGTGGTGAAACTATTTTAACCAAGTTTTCCTAATTTCTACCATCCTAAGCCAACAGCCAAGATAAACTCACACTATATTACATTCTGTACTGAAGTGATTTTATTACCGGGAGGGCCCAGTGTGTAGTGAAGTAACAACATTTCAATACGGAAACATGAAATCTAGACTCAGCTAGAAGGTTGGGCTTAAGATCCAGTAATGATGGTGCTGTGTGTATACGAGGAGGGGGGTGCAGGCATACTCACACCATAGATTTGTCACAAATCCATACCCACATATTCAGATAGCAAATTACCAGGCAGTGACAGAGGCAGCATGTAAACACTGAATTGTTCTCCAAGTGTGCCTGGCCATGCTGTCCTATTTTTAGTTAATGTCCTGATATTTCAAAGCCAAGAGAACCACAAGACTTAAAGTAAGAATCACTGTCATGATAATATCGTTAGTCAAGTGGCTCTTTCTGTTCTTGCCCAACTATTATCCCTGTACCCCCTGAGAGAAAAAAACAAAGCAAAACCAGATTTCAAAAGAGTTTCCAAAACCACATGCAAGCAAAAATTAAAAAACACCAAGATACAGCATTTTGTAAATAAGTAACACCTTATTTGTAAACAAACACAAGAGAAAAGTGAAAAAAAAATTAAGTTCCCCCCAATCTCTGCAAAAAGTAAAACATTTAATCTTGGCAGGAGATAGTGTAGTCTTTCTCTGTAACCCAGATCCATTAAAAGAATTAGACTTAGCTCATATTGTATTTTTTCACTAATACCACCATTTTTCAAAAGAGTTTCATAGGTAATTTAGCAGAATATGGAAATGTATTCATATCTCACATAAGTCAATTTAATGTCCAGAAAGAATCAAAGCTGCAGAGGCTTTAAATTAAAAAAGTGAATTCAACCTTCACTGACAATACACCACACCTTATAAAAAAATGAAGACAAGAAAAATTTCCATCCATAAGTTAATAGCTATGCTAGGTACGCCCTACTATTAACAGCATATATTATATCAGGCCTGGAGGTAAGAATTTTGAAAGAACAGCTAGTTAATATGGTTGTTCTTATAAGATAAAATAATAATAATATTCATTAGAACATCTGTGATTCAACAGTTTCTCAAAAACAATGCTCAAATTTCAATTCTCAGAAAAGCAATGAAAATGTCTCTAAATCAGCTATAGTAAAGTTTTGAAAAAGCATTGAGGATCTAGTGATTAACAAAATAAAAATGTTTATAAGTAGTTGTGCAATGTGATACGAGTCTTTGCAGAACGGAGAAGAGTGCTACTGAAATCAAAACTGATTTATCTAAATATGTCTGCACGTTCTGCTCTCGCAGTTATGATGGCTTCCTCCGGAATAATATAGATTTTCTTGCCTTAGAGAAACTGCTCTACCATAAAATACTAAGTGGCTGTGAGAACTGTCAAAGGGAAACCAAAATAAAATAACTATTAGGCATGCTAATATATTAATTGTACAACTCCAGCTAACAGTTTCTGTCTTTAATTTTGCAGTAACATTAAGACGTAACCTTTAATAGTGAGTTGCTATAATTCCGTTCAGTTTGGCAAATTTTTACATGACAAGACTTTTACTTAGAGCTAAGTATGAAGACAAGGTCTCTAGAGGATCTCAGTCTGGTGAGGGTAAACAGAAACATAAATAAACAATAGTAATACTATGTAAACTTCTTCAACTAAAGATCATTAGTATTAAGTTAAAGAAAAGGGAGTTAATCTTTTGACAACTAAAAGCAAAGCTAAGAATTCATGTCTCCTTTGAAGAAATAATTACTAGTCCACTGAGCATTTGAAGATATGGCATAGAGTCTACACACATAAACTAATTTAAAGCTTGTTGCAATTATAAACTATCATCTCACAAAGATTAAACAGCAGATACCTGTTTAGAGTAGAAATATTTGATTAAAAAGTTTGTCTTGAAATGGCCAACAACTTTGCAAAACCTATAATCAGATAAAGTTGTAACGGTAAAACAACATACGAGATGTGGCTCAAGTCAAAGATTTCATGAAGCCATTATAATTTAACAATTACAAAAGGAAATTACCTCACTTGTAACAAAGTGAATATACATACTGTAATCATTATTTTTCTGGCACAATTATAGTTTTGGTAGTATATCTTCTATAAAAAGCATCTGTGTACCCACCTGTCCCAGTTCTGTTAACTGCCAACTACAAGCATCCTCTATTCTTATTTTTCTAGATCACTCTACTAAAAATATTATTTATACAGTATCTACAAAATTGCACTAATATTGGTCCTGCAAATCTGTTAAAAGTACCCCTCCAATTTGCAAGCGAAGTAACTCCAATCTTGGAGTTATAGGTGAGAAGAAGATCTGGTAAGCTCCTGGACTGTGGTGATTTCACATCTAGTTTTATGTACCATTATAACCCAGACACCTGCCATTGACCACATTTTTACCCCGCGGTAAATACTTGGGTCAACTCAAGCTGTCAAAGTGGAACCATTCAATACTGAGTATCTGTAAAACCTAAGTGTCCAAATTCTTGTTTCGACTTTAATTTCTTAAATTTAAAGGTAATGTATTAAATCTTTTTCTTAAAGATCTAAATTTGTCTGGTATTTAAAATAAACAAATTTAAGAAAGAAATATGAAGGAAAAAAAAGAAACACTATTGCTGTTAAAAGAAATCCAAATGATATCTTTATTTTTAGAATCACTCCTTTCACTATCTTTTCCAAACAACACTTCCTTTTCACTACTTTTCCCAGTCCTTTAGGCAAATCAGTGTTTAACACCGCCCCTCCCATCCCAGATTCTTAAAAGAATCCACTGTCCGCAAACGAGAAAGCCCCATAATCCATTACCCTAGTGGTCGTCGATGCTTTGAAAGACACACGTGAAAATGCCAAAGCCCTAAATTATATCCCTGAGGGCTCCTTGTCCTTCTTGACCACAATTCTCTTCTTCGGCCCTTTAGGCCAGCGACTTCCCACCGGACAGCCCGTCCTTCTCCCAGTCAAACCTAAATCCTTTGCCTAATTACCCCCACCCCCACTTTGGTCAGCGATCTCGTCAGTCTCAACCCGGTTCCCTCTCTCTCGCCATGTGGTAGCATCGACCCTGGTCCTGCTCCTCTGATCCCTCACCCCCACACCATCTCTTCCTCCGGCCCCACACTCATGCGGGACCCCTTCGATCTTCTTCCCTCACTATCCTGCTTTCAAAAACCTCCGAGCCCTTGCCTCTTCAAGGCCACATCTCCATCGGTCTCCCACTCCCCGTCACCCGTCAGCCTCCACTCACCCCTCAGCCTCTGGCCATCGTCACCCCCTTCAGGCCCTTGGCTCAACCACCTCCATTTCCCTCAGATTCCATTCTAAAGCTGCAGCTCCAAGCTCCCTCAACCGTCTCCCGTGGCCCCTCCGGATCCTCGGCCTCAGCAGTCCCCGCCTCCATCCCTGATTCCCCACTCACCCTCGGCTGCAGGCGCCCCCCAAACTCCCCTCTCCTCCGCCTCTGCTCCCGCTCACCTCCGCAGTCCGAGTCGGGCTCCCCGGACCCACCTCCGAGTCGGCGTCCGAGGCGCCGTCGGAGTCTAGGGCCCTCTGCGCCTCGCAGGAGTGAAGAGCCTCGAGCGGCGGGGGCGGAGCCCGGGGAGGGGAGCCTGAGTGGACGCGGGGGCGGTGGCGGCTGCGCGCAGGCATCGCTCCGGTCTGGGTCTCAGCCGCGCCGGCAGCTGCCGGAATCCGAACCGGAACTGCTTTGGGAGGCGGGGCCCTACTGGCGGGAGGCGGGGCCCTACCGGCGGGGGCGGGGCCCAAACCGGAAGGGACGCGGCGCTCAAGATGCACTCTAGAGGAGAACGGAGAAGGGAAACCGCAGCAGGGAAAACCGAGAGCGCATGCGTCAGGCCCAAAGCCAACGCAGAAGGGGCTAGTGAAGGTGGGGCGGGGCCTTTGGGATTAGAAAATGGGGTTTGGGGGCTAAAGGAGGTTTTTCTAAGAACTTTGGAGGGAGTCAGCCCCTTTCCAAGAGTCAACCCCCAATGATCATTGTTACCATTTATTGCCCCTTTATTCTTTAACAGTCCCTATGTCAAATGCCATATAAAAATCTCACTTAATCCTTGGGCCTACTCTATGGGGTATTACAATATAGAAGGACCGAGAAATTTGCCTGAGGTATGGCAGTTAATATGTGCCAAAGCCAGTATTCCTACTCAAATCTGTCTAACCTCAGAATCTATGCTCTTCTCACTCTGCTATACCACCCCATCCTGAGGGAAGTCCCCAACCTAGGCCTAGCATCGGCATAAACCAAGTCCAAAGCCACCTGCTGCCTGGCTCTATCACCTCCTTGGCCTTGCTTCCTCATGCTGTGCAGGGTGGGGTGGACATGATTGCAGACTGCTTCCAAGGGATGTCCTGGTGTGGCCTTTACCCTCAAGCTGGACTCAGGGCCAGGGGCAGCCGGGAGCCTTCCCACCGCAGTTCGTACCCCTCCCAGCCGCATCAGGACCTTCATGCAGTGACCTGAGAGCGGGCGAGACATCTCACCTCTTCTGCCGATAACTAGCTCTGACAGAAGGACAGATGTAGACCTCTCTCAGTTTCTGTTGTGGGGACAAAAGCCCTTATAGGCAGAGGAAATCTCCCTCCCACCTCAAAAATGTTTCTGATGATGGTTAGGCCCTTTGACTTTTCCACCTCCCTTCTTCCCTTTTGACATACATGGCCCCTTTCAGCCTTCTCTTTTGAGAAATCAGCCATCTTCATTACAGAACCATTCTTCAAATCTTCCCCCATGAACCCTGTGGGCACCCTTTAGATGAGGTCCTCTATGCCTCCTCTCCACTTTTCTGTGGCTGTACAACTCAGGAAACTTCCCCTGGGCCCCATAATCCGAAGGCTCATCCAACAGTCATACGGTTCCCACCTAGTTTGTGGCACACCCAGACCTACAAAACTTTTTCTGTCATTCATCCTTGGAGCTGACAACCTCCTCTCCACCCTGGATCTCTACTTTAATTCAGTCCTCACAACCAAATAGCCTTATTCAGGGCTCTAAATCTGTTATTTAAACACCTTTTTTTACAGCATCTACTATGTGTTAGACACAGAACATCATTTGTTTCATTTAATCCTCACAATTCTGTAAGGTAGGTGTAATTATCTTACTTGACAGGTGAAGAAACTGAGATTGAGAGAGAAAGTGACTTGCAGAGGTATGTCTGATTCTATGTTGTCACAGAGTTTGGGGATGGGGGAAACTTGGGGAGGAAAAGGTCCTGTTTTCTGTATAGGCCTCTGTGACTTGCTGAGTCAGAGTCACTTGCTGCTGTCCCACCTGTCCCTGCCAATCTCCGGGAAGGAGAAATGACACTGGAGAGGCAGAGAGGAGTGACTGCAGAGACAGAGGAGTGGGTGGGCTGGCCCATGGCTGAGGCCTCACTCCCAGAGCAGAGGGGAGATGCCGAAGCCACGCCTTGCCCCAGCGTCCTGGAACTGGAGGAGCTCCTGAGGGCGGGGAAGGTTTCTTGCAGCCACGTGGACGAAGTTTGGCCGAACCTTTACATAGGAGATGCGTGAGTGGTAGCTGGCCCAAGAGGTGTGGGGGTGGGGACAAGGAGAGACCGTTCTTGGGCTCTTTACCAGAGATGGGGGTGGGATGGGAACAAGGAGAAATACTTCTGCTCTGAGCATCCCAGGCCAAGGACTTTCTCCAGGACCCCCATGTCCTGGGGACAGTGCAGTGACCAGGTGTCGCCACCAGGGGGAGCATGGACTTTGCCTGCCTGAAAGATGAGAGCTCCCACTTCCTGGAGTCTTCTGGCACAACCAGGACAATTGGCGAGTCTAAGTGGGTAGAGGTCTGAGGAATGGTGATTTGGGGTATGAGATGGGGTGACAGAGCTCCCCTTCCCAGTCAGTCTTCCTCCTCTGGACACAGAGTGGGTGAGGAAGCCTGACTGAAGGTGAATCAGGGAAGGTGTCACTTCTAAACATTTGCATCATTAGGTATGAGATAGTGGCCAGGAGAGGCCGGATGTGCGTGGGAGAGCACGGGGCAGGAAGGGAGGGGCAGCTGGGTCCCAGGGCTGAAGCAATCCTTTCCCTCCTGTCCTAGCCAAGGCAGGGGCAGATAGCCTCAAGTAGCAAAGAGGGCCTAAAGATAACTCCTTGTACCACCACCTCTTCCACCAGAAAGCTCTGAGGGTGGGGCTGTGAGCTGTGGACCCCATCTCAAGCTTGCTGGGTTTCTTCCAACTCCCTTTGGACCCTAAAGGCTTCATCCCTTTGAAACAGGGGGCCAAGCAGAGCCACCTTCCTGGACCCCATGGCTCAGCCAGCATCCAGCCCCTTTCCTCCCCTCCCCAGGACCACAGCAAATAACCGCTTTGAGCTATGGAAGCTGGGCATCACCCACGTGCTGAACGCTGCCCATGGGGGCCTCTTCTGCCAGGGCGGTCCTGACTTCTACGGCAGCAGTGTGACCTACCTGGGGGTGCCAGCCCCTGACCTCCCTGATTTCGACATCAGTGCCTACTTCTGCTCTGCAGCTGACTTCATCCACCGTGCCCTCAGCACACCTGGGGGTAGGAGTTGGGGTGTGAACCCTCATCCCATCCTGCTCAGTCACTGGGGGGATGTCCAGTTTCCCCTCAAACATCAGTCCCCTCCTATCCCTAGTTTTTAAAAAGCCATCAAGTTTTTTAAAATCCTCTGCTCAGTGCTCTAGCAATTTATCCAACTGCATTGCTTCACAGATGGGGAAACTGAGGCCTAGAATACAAGGTCATGCCATGAATTAGGAGCAGCCCTGGGGCTAGAAGCCAGATCTCCCAAACAGCAAGATAGTTCTTTCTCTCTGCATCACTCAGCCTTGGGAAATCACCATTTGGTACCTAGATATCTGGTTTCTCCCCCAGAGTACTACCAAATGGAAAAAAATCTCCTAATACCCAGGGTACAACAAAGGAGCCTGGGAAAGCTGGAGCCCCTGCCCTTTGCATCCTGGATGAGAGCTGTGCCCTTGCTACCCCCCCATGGGCAAGCCAGTGTCCCTCTCTGGACTTAAGTTTCTCATCTGTATGATGGGAAAGACAAAACTATGGCTCATAGCACTTTTTAATATCCAAAGCACTTTGACATCATTTGTTCTTCATCCATTCATTCACCAGCTATCTATTATCTTCTGTGTGCCAGGCACAGAGCTAGACACTAGGAATCTACACTTAGACAAGGCAGAGTCCCTGCCCTCATGGAAAGACAGTCAAAATGGGAAGTATTATGAGTGCTACTCATATGAGTGGGCAGATGTGAAGAGCTATGGCAGCACAGGGCAGGAGTGCTCAGAGGATAAGGGAGGTGGGGAGACTTCCTTCTACAACAGTATTCACTGGGCCACATGCAAAAAGGATGAACCACTCTGTGATTCAAGCGATACCATGAATGGTTAAGAAAGCCTAGGTGAGGAAGCCATGTCTCAGCTGAAACCTTACCGATTAGTAGTAGAAGTTAGACTAAGAGCAGGGAAAAATTTTACAGGTAGTTGAAATAGCATGTGCTAAGGCTGGAGGCCAGAGATCATGACAGCTTCAAGGAACTGAAAGTTACACAGTGTTCCTAGAGCTGAGGGTTGGGTGGGATGGCCTGAGGTGAGTCTGCAGGTTCAGTAGGGGCCAGTGCACAGAGGGTCTTGTAAGCAATGTTAAGGAGTTGGACCCCATCCCAAGGGTAGGCAAAAGAGGTATTGGTCTACTCATTTGACAGATCAGGAAACTGAGGCCCATAAAGGCTGAATGACTTGCCCAGGGTCACAGATGCACCTAAGGCAGAGCAGGGAAAGGAAGTTGGGTGTCCACCCCAGCCCCTGGGTGGGCCGGCTGGTGGGAAAAGGTCTTTCACCAGGATGTCTTCCTCAGCCAAGGTCCTGGTGCACTGTGTGGTAGGTGTGAGCCGCTCCGCCACACTGGTCCTGGCCTACCTCATGCTTCGCCAGCAGCTGTCCCTGCGCCAGGCGGTGATCACTGTGAGGCAGCGCCGATGGATCTTCCCCAACCGAGGCTTCCTCCACCAGCTCTGCCAGCTGGACCAGAAGCTGCGTGGTGCAGGCCGGAGCTGAGGGGCCAGGTGAGGGCTGGGCAGGGCATGTGGGGGCGGGGGTGGGAGGGGGCTGAGTGCAGTTAGAAGTGAGATCAGGTGAGGGGTGGGCAGGGAGAATGGAAGGGGAGGCTGGTGAGGGCTGGAAGTGAAAGGTCAGATGAGGGGCTGGGCAGGGGCAAGGGTACAATTGGAAGAAAGGGCTCAGGTGAGGGCTGGCAGGGGACATGGGTGGGACCAGTTCAGAGGTTGGTTGTCGGGGCTGTGTGTGGCAGGAAGTGAGGGTTGAAGACAGCCTGGGCCACTCCTCAACCTGTTGGGCTCCCCTCACCAACCCAAGGTCTCAACAGGCCCCAGCCAAAGCAACCCTCTGGTAGGACCCTCTCTCTCACCCAGCCCACCCAGGTTCCTGAGCCCCCAGAGAAGATGAAAAGGCTAGGAAGGAAAGGGGTAGAAAGCATGAAATGGAAGAGGTGAGGCCTTCCTCCCTGGTCCTGATACTGACCTGCCCTGCCTCCTTGGCAGATAGCCTGTGGGGCTCACCTGAACCCCACCAAGGCAGCAACACAGCCAGTCCTGGCACCTGAGGGCTGCCTGGACCTTCGTGCACCTCTGCATCCCTTCCCCTCAGGTCTGGACCCCAGCCACAGCTCTGGGGAAGTAGAGTGTGGCTGTGCTATGAATCCAAGCTTAATTAATTCTCATGTCAGCCCTCCGTCACCATTCCCATCATGGGGAAGGAGAACAGGTGCTCCTGCCCCCAGCCAGGACCTCCTCACACAAGCCTTGCTTGATACCAAGTTCTCCTATCATCATGCCTTTTCAGTTCTCTGCCTTGGACCCAGCACCCCACTCCCTCCCCCAATCTGAGCTCAGAGATCTACAGAAGGACCCTCCCTAACTGCCCTCCCTCTCTGGTTCTGGTGACCCCTTTAGGACAAAAAGGTCTTCCTGAAGTCTATCCTCACTCCTTCCTGCTTCCGTTTACCCCCTGCCTTTTTGTTCTGTGTTCAGTGCATTTGGAGCAATAGCAGATGGTCCTTAAGATGCACAAGGGGAACAGGTCCCCAGTACCTCCTCTCCCCAAGTGTCCTCCCTCCTGCTGGAGGCTCCAGTGTCCCCAGCTGCCCAGTAGAAGGAGTTGGGCTCCCCCAGCAGCAACACTGCTTCTCAGGCTCCCAGCCCACAAATGCTCACCGAGGTGCTGCTTCCATTTCTTTGGCATCAATCCCGTGTTTTCCTCCAGCTCAGCTGGGAGGAGGCAGGGGTGTCTCTTCCTGGGGTGGAGTGGCTGTGAGGGCACCAGGATTGTGAGGGAGCTGCAGAGTGCCCACTGCCCTTCTTCTCCCACCATGCCCAGGCTGGGTCTGTCCCTGTCTGGCCCCAACAGCCCGCCTTCCTCACACTCACATCCCTCCGAGGGCCATCAGCTGGGGTTAGGCCTCTGGGGCGGCTCTCCGCTCCCCCTACCCTGCTTGCAGCTCCTGCTACCCATACTGCTCCTTCCCTCATCTCTCTTCAACACTGACTTTGGCTATGCCCCAGCCACTGGCTCAGAGGGGCTGCCTGCTCTGGGTGGGTGACTGGCCTAGGCTCTCCTGGGAGTTGGAAAAGCAGCAGGTTTCTCCTCCTGCCGAGAGCTTCCGGGGCATGGCTGGAATCTCCTCCTGCGCCCCACCCATAGGAGCTGTTTTGTCTCTGAATGCATACCCGCCCAACCAAATGGAAGCACTTGAGCAATATCAACCCCTTCACACAAGCTGTCGGGAGGATGAGCATCTTGGCGATGGGGATTAGGGCAGGACAGAGGGTTTAGAGTTTCGGGGGTGAGTGTAATGGGAGAAAATTAGGGTTATAGCTGGGGTTGGGATTAAGTCTGGGCTGAGGTGGGTGGGAAACTGTTGTGGAGAGCTCTACAGGTATGAGGAGCCAAGAGAGGGGCAGGAATGGCATGTTCCCGTCCTACTCTCTTTCCTCTAAACAGGTTTCAGGAAGCTGGCAGAGCAGTAGATCTCTGATCATGCCCAAATCACCCCACTTCCTTGGCCTGGGCCCTTAAATGTCCTGACCTCCAACCTCAGCATCTTTCTCATCAGGCAGCTGGCTTTGGAGGAGTCAGTTGGGCTACAGCATTGCACAATTCCCCAGGAGTTGTGCAGCATGCAGCCTGTGCAGCTGTACACAGCAGCCCTGGGGCTGGTGACTCTGAAAGATGAGGAGGACAGTCATCTCTCCCCATGAGCCCTGGGCCCCAAACCCGCCTCCTCATCTCTCCCAGCACCTGTACCCACTTGACCAGGCACGGAAGGCTCAAGGCAGAAGCAGATTTAGGTGGCTCCTAATCTTGCTCCTGCCTTGACGAGTCCCAGCCAATCTGGGCCTTGGTTTACCCGCCTGTAACATGGAGCTCATTTCTCCCCCAGAGCCGGTCCCCACACCCTGCCACAGGGCTCTGCCACTTTGCCACCCTGGCGCTGGCCCTGCTGGTGCTGCTGGAGGCTCTGGCCCAGGTGGATACCCAGAAGATGGTAAGAGCCCAGTATGGGGTCCGCCCTAGAGCCTGCTACTCCATCTGCTTCCTCCAGCTGCCTGCACTCCCTCTCAGTCACTGTCTTCAGTCCCCACAGGTGGGAATGGGCTGCCCTCTCAGCCAAGACCTGAGATGATTCAGCCTGGGACCCCAAGTTTCCTTGGGGCGGCGGGGGAGCGTGGGAGGAAAGTGGGAGGGGATTCTTAGTGTTCATGATAGCCCTTGGCCACGCCTGCTTCCACCATTTCTCCCCAGGGCTCTGGGAGCCCCAGCAGGGGCTGAGCCCTAGCTCCCTGGAGCTCAGACTTCAGAGACCCAGTGTAGGGGCAGCTGTGGGTATGCGTCTGTCTCTGTGTGTGTCAGTTCTCTGGGGGTGTGAGCGGGAAGAGTCCTGAAGTATGGGTATATGAGGAGGGTCTCTGGATAGCAGGGAGTGTTCTTAACAGGCCCAAATCTAAGGTCCCTAACTGACCACAGTTAGCCTTGGAAAGGACCTTAAAGACCATCTTGCTGAGTCTTTAAGGCCCAGTGGGGCCTGGGCCAGGAATGCCTTCTTGGGGAGAGAGGAGCTTGGCAGAGGGCAGAGTGGCTTCTGGATACACAGCTTCTGACTGCCAGCCAGGGCTGGTCTAAAGACCTGCTCTGAACCCCACTTACGCCTTTGTCTGTTTGTCTACCTGCACTTTCCTCAGGCTGCGTCTTCTGGTTCTTATCTTGGGCCAGTCCTGTAATCCTCAGCTCCCAAGTAAGGGCCCCTGGACCTGGGTTCTGATGTTGGCAAGGCCACCAGTTTGTGTCTGATTTTGGCTAGTCTCTTCCCTGTCCTCCTCTATGGAAGATCCTTCCAGCTTTAACTTTCTGCCCATGCTCCACAGCACTCTTGAAGGCCAAGGGAGCTGTTAAAATGGTTTATTCAATCTGCCTTCTCTCTGCCTCCCAATCAACGTTCACATACACACGCACCACAGGCAGACCCCTGCCAGGCGGCCTCTATTCCCAGCAGGGCCAGGTGCCCAGCTGGACTTGGCACTGACCATGCCATGGGACCAGTGGGTGAGTTGGGAGTGGCAGGGGGAGGCCAGAAGAGGGGAGCAGCACATCATGCTTTATAATTAAACTCAAATCAAAAAATAGAAACAGCATCAAGTGTGCAGAGACAGGCGGCTGGAAGCCGGCAGCATACAGTGCGTGTCAGAGAAGACCACAGCCTGGGCCAGATACCCCCACAGGTGGGTGAGTGCCCCTGTTTCAGGGGGGCCACAGAGCATGCTGGGTAATGAGGGCCAGGGCACCTGTGCCTGTGTGTGTTGTGGGGGAGATTGGGTTAGATTGGGAGACAGATGGGGTCAGAGATAGAGGCACAGACAAAGCATTGTAGAGTCAGAAAGATCTGGACTTGAACCCTGGCTCCCTTGCTTATCGGCTGTGTGACCTTGGGCATATTGCTTAATCTCTCTGAGCCTCAGTTTCGTCATCTATAAAATGGGGATGATAATATTACCTGCCTCATAAGGGTACTGTGAAGATTCAATGAGAAAGTGTAAGCACTTGGCTTTGTCCAGTACATAGTACATCCTTAGTAAGTGGTGAATATAATAATAATTATTGCTGGCCAGAGGAAGAAACGTCAGGAAACACAAAGATAAAGACCAAGCCCCACTGTCCCATAGGGAAGTTACCCAGGATATGGCTGAGGCTTGAAAGGGTAAGACTAATAATAGTCATGATAATAAGAGTAAGATGCACCTTTTTTTTTTGTGAGGAAGATCAGCCCTGAGCTAACATCCATGCCAATCCTCATCTTTTTGCTGAGGAAGACCGGCCTTGAGCTAACATCTATTGCCAATCCTCCTCCTCTTTTATTTTTCCCCCCCAAAGCCCCAGTAGATAGTTGTATGTCGTATTACACATCCTTCTAGTTGCTGTATGTGGGACGCTGCCTCAGCATGGCCGGACAAGCGGTGCGTTGGTGCGCGCCCGGGATCCGAACCCGGGCCGCCAGTAGCGGAGCGTGCGCACTTAACCGCTAAGCCACAGGGCCGGCCCCAAGATGCACCTTTTATTAGGCATCTACCATGAGGCAGACCCTATGGGAGGTGGCTTACATTTACTGTCTCATGGAATTCTCACAGCAGCCCCACTGAGGAAACTGGCTCAGAGAAGACCATACAGAAACAAGTACCAGACCTGAGAACTCCTCCTAGGTCTGCCCTCCTCCGAGGCCTGCACGCTGAGTGCACAGACCCGCTGGCAGCTCACCATTGGCAGCCCGCCTGCCACCCTCCTGAGGCTTCCTTCACTAGACTCCTCACTTATCCTGCCCTAAGATCTCTGGCCCCACCTGTCCTGTGGCCACAGTCCCACCTGGTCTGCCTTGGGAGGAGGAGGAGGAGGCAGAGAGAGCGGGCAGGAGGGAAGACCAGGGGAACATCTCCCGGAGCTGAGAAGGTGGATGGCAGACAGCTGCCTCCTGCCCTGAGGAGGCTTGCGCCTTAGCCTGAGCCGCTGCATGCAGGGCGGTGTGCTGGGAGGTCGTGGAGGAGCGTGAGCTCCTGTGAGAGGGTGGGAGACAGAGGCAACTGGGGAGAGCAACACAGAGAGGAGGAAAGATACAGACAGACAGAAAACAAGTGTCTGAACTTATCAACAGCAGCAACGCAAAAGCAGGAAAACCCCCGCCCACAGAGGCAGCTGTTCAGCTTCGGGGGAGAGGCAGGAAGGAGGCAGAATGCAGGCTAGAGGGAGTGGGGAGAAGAGCCAGGCCGGGCCCTGTCTCCGCTGGACATCAGGCCCTTGCTTCACCCTGCGGTGGCCGAGGAGATGTGGGAGGAAGTATCAGGCAGGGTCCTTGGCAGTTCAGGTCTGGGGGTGGCAGAAACCAGAGGAGCTGCTGTAACGACTGACTCCCCTTCCTTGGGTGTGCCTGGAGCTTGAAGGATGAGTCACTGGGCAGGGGGCTGGGCCTGACTCTGGCTGGCAAGGCAGGCTAGACCCCCAGTGGGATAGAGCAGACAGGTGGGGGGTACATCCATGAGCATCAGGAGTGAGGCCCTAGGTGGGACCTGACAAGGAGTATCCCTAAGTCCAAGGAAAAGCCCCCTCTCCAGACCTGGGCCCTGGGCTCCTAGGAGGCTGAGGAGTGGGCTGTGGCCTAGCAGTCCTCAATCTCTGACCCCTTTGCTGCCTCTCCCAGCAGCTCCCCAGGAGCCTCTAGGAGGAGCAGGGTCCAGCTCTGTCTCAGCTGGAGCCTGGCTGCCTGCTCAGACACAACTGGGCTGTGAGGCACTGACTGGCCACTGGGCGGCGGCCTTACCCCACGCCAAGCTCAGAGGCCTGCGCAGGCGCCTGCCAGGCTTCCCAGAGCCCCATCTGGTCCCGCCTGGGGCTCCTGCAACCCCAGCTGGCGGCTCCAGACCAGTGTGGCCATCAGACAACCCTGGCGCCTGGGGGCTTCCCCCACACAACACACTACACCGCTCTCTACCCTGTAGTTACTGCATACACAGCCACTCCTCTCATTCTCAAGTCAGACCCCCAGAGAATCCTGCAGGTCAGGCAAGGCCAGGCTCTTCGACATGAGAAACAAACCTGTGACCCAGACAGGAGAAGAGACTTGCTCCAGGTCACAGAATGAGTCGTGGCCAGGCTCTCCTCCCTCTGTCTAAAGCCCCCTTCCCACCACTCAGGTAGCCTCCCATCTTTGTGGGAGTTCCAATACCAAGAGCCTTTAATCCCAGAAACTCCAGGCAGAGAGGGGGCCTGGGGGTTTGGAAGGACTGCACTTCTGTCCACAGCAGCCTGGGTCTGCTCTCAGGCCCCACCCCCCTGGGCTCCAGGGAAGGACTTGGAATTCTAGCCGCTTCACAGCGTTTGTGTTCTGGGCAGAACCTGCCCAGCCCTGTTCCGCTCACGTGCTGAGTCTTGTCCCTGCACCCACTCCCCCACTCCCAGCCCCAGACCATGCCCTAGGTAGGTGGCAGGCCACTCAGCCTGCCCTGAGAGGTCACAGTGGGGGATGAGGGGGAAGGCCGGGTCTTCACTTCCGCCCTGCCCACCGGCTGCCCGCTGGGTGAGCTTGGCCAAGCCAGTGGCCTCTTGGGTGCCTGTTTCCCTTCCTGGTCCTGGCACTGCCTACCAAAGAGAAAAGACGTTCTTCCCAGTTTGTACCTTCCCTAGTTACTGGTTGAAGGGGCCAGGGACAGTTAGCCAAGATAAGCACTCCTTCCCAGCACAGCACCAGACCCAGGTTCTGGTGCCACCGATATCCCAGCTCTGCAGGGTCCCGGACTTCCTCAGCCAGCTGACTCCTGACAGAACCCACCCCACCTGGGTGAGGCCTGACCTGCAGCGCTGGCCTGAGTCGTGGGGGTAAGGAGGAAAATCCCAGGGCCTATAGGCAGTTGTGTAACAGCAACACCAAGGCTCCCCTATAGAGATGGACGGGTTAGTGACCACTCTCTGGAGTCCCCAAGATGGTAACTGGAAGGCTTGGGGATGGAGCTGAAGGAGCACAGAACCGGATTGAAACCCCAGCCTTGCTACTTACCAGCCATATGGCTTTGGGCACCACTTAAAAAAATTCTCTCTTAACTTCAGCTTCCTCCTGTGTAAAATAGGGACTTACCACAAATGAGGCACCAGGCCCAGAAGAGGCATTAGATCATTCAGTGTGGAAATGCTAACAATCATCAGTTCATAGCCCAGGCTTCTCACTCCAGAGACGGGCTCTGCCCTCCAAGCACCTGAAACTGGAAGGGGATAGGGGCCTGAGGACCAGCCCTGGAAGTAGCAGAGGAGCTGCCCAGATTGGGGGCGTCCTTCCTGCATGCCCTCTGAGGGCCACAGCCATCTGGGGTCTCCATCCCCACAAAGTCCCAGTGACTTATGTGACCAGCGACTTAAGGGGTGGGGTCTGCACTAACTGGTTGCCACAAACGGAACTCCAAGGGCCCCTTGCCCAGAGCTTCCAACATCAGGGAACTCTGGAGAGGGCCAGAGAGAGGGCTTCCCAGCTCCACAATGGTGACAAGGGACTGATTCCCTTGTTCCCTGGGGAGAGGGTCTAGGACTCAGCCCAGCTGAGCTGGCAAATAACCTCATCTAAAATAGCTGAGGGGGCCGGCCCTGTGGCTTAGCGGTTAAGTGCGTGCTCTCTGATGCTGGCGGCCCGGGTTCGGATCCCGGGCGCACACCGACGCACCACTTCTCCGGCCACGCTGAGGCCATGTCCCACATACGGCAACTGGAAAGCTGTGCAACTATGACATACGACTATCTACTGGGGCTTTGGGGCGAAAATAAATAAATCTTAAAAAAAAATAAAAAATAAAAAAAAAAATAAAATAGCTGAGGACCTTCCCACAACATCCCAGGGGCACCTCCACATCAGCTGGACCCACCTGTGGGGAGCCTGCCCCAGCCACTGCGGTGTCCACTCTGTTCCAGGATGGACTCACTGCAGAAGCAGGACCTCCGGAGGCCCAAGATCCACGGGACAGTCCGGGTGCCCCCCTACCAGCCGCCCACACTGGCCTCGCTGCAGCGCTTGCTCTGGGTCCGTCGGGCAGCCACACTGAGCCACATCGATGAAGTCTGGCCCAACCTCTTCTTGGGAGATGCGTAAATACAACCCACGGTGGGGGGTGAAGGGAGCAGAAAGGGAGCCTCTCCCAGAGCCCCCTAGGGGCAGAGGTGGCAACCTCTTTGCCTACCACCATCTCATTCCACGTGTTTCTTTCCTTTTGTCTTATTCTTTAATTGTGGAAATACAACACATGTAAGAAAAGTGCATAGAGTATATATGGACTGTTCCACCACCCAGGTCAGGAAATAGGACATTATTTGTACCCCAGAAGCCCCCACTGAACCTTTCTCATCATAACCCTTTTTCCTGTGGGTAACCACTATCTAAGTGTTGAAATAATTATTTCCTTGCTTTTCTTTATAGTTTTACCACCTATGTACCTACAATGTAGTTAGTTTTGCCTGTCTTTTAAAGGTATATGAATGGAATCTTATGGTGTGTGTTTTGTGCCTGGCATCATTTACTCAAAATTGTAAGATTTACCCATGTTATTATGTGTAGCTGCAGTTCATTCATTTTTCATTGCTGTATACTACTTGACTGTATGAATACACCATAGTTTATCCATTCTATTGTATATGGACGTTTGAGTCGTTTCCATTCTTTGGCTATTATGAACAGTGATCCTAGGAACATTCTAGTACATGTGTCCTGGGTACATACACACGAATTACTCTAGGGCGTATATATAGAGAGTAGAGCTGTGAGTCATTTTCCCTAAAAGTTTTCTTAAAATTTAGAACATATGGATCCATATATGTAAATTTTAGAAATTTTCCTTAGCATTTAGAAAACATGGATCAATATCTTGTTAACAATATGGCAAATATGCTATTCTCCCCCCCCACACACACACAGATACTCAGTAATAAAAATCCCTGTTGAATTTTTTAAAAATGCATACACACATACACACCATATGCTTTTCCACAATTATTTTTTTACAAAAATGGGATCACGCTGTAATTCCATTTTGTAATCTGCTTTACATAGAAAGCTTTTTAATGGAATCACACAGCATATTTTTAAAACATTTTTAAACAATGTTCTGTTTTTGTATCCTGCATTTTTCACAGGTTCTCAATATAGCACAGACATCTTTCCTTGTTTACCCACATCTATCGACCACATTTTAGCAGTTGCATAGTATTTCATTTAGCTATATCATGCTCAATCTCCTATTATAGGATATTTAGTGATTTTTTTCCCCCAATTTTTCACTATCTTAAGTATTATTAGTTCCAGTTTACATATATCTGTGGGAACATTTTGGATTCTTTCTTTAATTAAGTTCCTAGAAGAAAACTTGCTGGGGCAAAGTATGTGTACATTTTTAAGGCTTTTGATGCATATGGCCAAACTGCCCCCCAGAGTGGCCTGAGTGAAGGAGAGTCTTAACCTCCAACTAGAGGAGCCCCTTCACCCCAGGCCAGTTCACTGGTTCCAGTCTCACCCTTGGAGGGGAATGACAGAAGAGGAAAGGGGATGAGTTCCCGCCCAGCCAGAGCTGACCCAGTGAGCTCTGCCCCTACTTCCCAACTTCCCCTGTGCCCTCCCTCCAGGTATGCAGCCCGGGACAAGAACAAGCTGACCCAGCTGGGCATCACCCACGTCGTGAATGTCGCTGCAGGCAAGTTTCAAGTGGACACAGGTGCCAAGTTCTACCACGGAATGCCCTTGGAGTACTATGGCGTCGAGGCTGATGACAACCCCTTCTTCGACCTCAGTGTCTACTTTCTGCCAGTTGCTCGATACATCCGAACTGCCCTCAGTGTTCCCCGAGGTGAGCTGCAGGGGAAGGCACTGGGGTGGAGATGGGGGTGAGGGAAGGCTTTGGGGCTTTCCGTTTTTCCGGTAGCACTGATGGGTGGGGTGTCCAGAGCCACAAACCCCTTCAACAACCCTCCCACCCCATGAGGCAAATAGCTACTACCATTTAGTGAGCATCCCCTTCAGGAACATCCTGGAAACCAACAATCACAGACATAACTGAGGTCCAGTGCGGTCGTCAGTGTAACCATATCCCTCAGTAAGAGGTCAGGTATTGGGCAGAAGGTACAGGACCTAGCAAAGGCTGAGCAGGCCCCTCTAAGATGAGGCCTTGGCAGGGGCAGAGGAGAGGGTAGAACTAGGGGTAAGGGGAGGTACGTGGACACCCCCTATAATCTGCTGCAAACCCAGGGGTCTCTAGGAGTACTGTCCCTGTCCACCCCACCACAGTTGCAAAGGAAGCACCTTGGACCAGGAGAAGGGAATCCCAGCTGCTAACGTTAGTACTGCCACTAACTTGCTGGGCGACCTTGAGCCAGCATCTTTCCCTCTCTGGGCCTCAGTTGCCCTGTCTGATAGGGAGAACAGTGTCAGTATTCCAGGACTGTGATAGGTGGACTGAAGGATGGTCAGAAGCATCTCTGATTCCCCAAGGGGTGGGCAGTGCAAGGGCAGGCAGCTGACGCTAGGTTGCGTCTTCCCCGCAGGCCGTGTGCTGGTACACTGCGCCATGGGGGTAAGCCGCTCTGCCACAGTCGTCCTGGCCTTCCTCATGATCTACGAGAACATGACGCTGGTGGAGGCCATCCGGACGGTTCAGGCCCACCGCAATATCTGCCCCAACTCAGGTTTCCTCCGGCAGCTCCAGGTTCTGGACAACCGACTGGGGCGGGAGACTGGGCGGCTTTGACCTGGTGGACAGCCAGGAGCCCTGACCCTCCGGCCAGCATGGCCCAACCCAACCAGCCTGGCCCTGGGGAAAGCAGCCTCTGCTGTTTCCAGTGACCTTGAGATGTAAATAGCAAGTGGTGGCTTAGCTGAGGCAGAGGCAGGGAGAGCAGGGTGGTGACATTTAGCAGGTGGATTTCCCTGACCCAATCCAGAGATTCTTTATGCAAAAGAGAGTTCAGTCTGTCTCTATAATAAAAGGTTCATCGTAATAAAGACAGGAGATCTTCTAGTGGTTTGTGGGGCAGTGGCTTCCTTCCAGGGTGGCCATGAGGATGCAGAAGGCTTGCCAACTCTGATTTAGCATGATAGCGGCCTAGAGGAGTCTGAGTCCATTGTCTGAATAAAGACCAAAGTTCGATGTGTCACCATCCTCTCTCCATGCCCACCCTATCAAAAACCAACTATCAAAATTCACTGTGCACAAATAGCATCTCCTGAATCCATTCAATATTTTCATTTATACTCTACTTTCAAAAAGACTGACTAAAATTATAGACACCTAAAAAGTAGAGGCATTAAACAAGAGGATAGAGGTTGGGGTGCAGACACCCCAGAAATCTTAGGTGAAGGGTGATTATATGATGGAGCAAAACATTTAGCTCTGGGTTACTTAGTTCTTGTGCCCTAATAAAATAAAACAATGTAAAAAGCCCACAAGTTCCTCACCTGTAAGTGGCACAAGGTATGTATGAGGATTAAATGGGCTGTCTTTCCTTCTACCTCCCTGGCCACTCCTGTTTACCCTTGTCCCCTCCAGCTGACCCTTAAACGTCAAGGTTTCTCAGGGTTCTGGCCTCTGCCTCTTCTCTCCCCCAGTGTTCCCACACTCCTGGGAGATCCTCGTGCTCCCACAGCCTCAGTTCACATCTCTAGGCTGATGACTCTCAGACGCCTATGGCGGCCCAAGTCTCTCTCCCAAGCTCAAAACCTATGTATCCCACTGCTACCTCTGTTGAATATTACACTTGAATTTCAAACTCAGCTGAACTTTTCATCACTCCCACCCAGACCCACTCCTTTTCCGAGTTCCCCATATTAGTGAAGGGTTCTGACAGTCATTGTTACCCAATTCAGTGAGGGGGTCACCCTGGACTCCTGCCTCTTGTACAATTGTCAGTTGTACCTCCTATCAGTTCTGCTTCCTACATACTGCTTGGATCTGCTCACTTAGCTTCATCTTTGTTGTGACTACCCAAGTTCAAGCCACCTCTCACTTGGATTCTTGCAACAGCCTGCTAACAGTCTCTCTGCCTCCAGCCTTGCCTCTCCATCCTCCACACAGTACACAGACATCTTACTAAAATAAAATATCTCTGCTTACAACCCCTGAAGTACCAACACCTTGACAAAGTATAAGGTGCTTCATTATCTGAGACCTGCTCATATCTCCAGCCATATCTTTTATAATTCTGTTCCCATGCATACCCTGTAATTAAGAAATGGTAAACCCACTTGCAGTTTCCAGAATGTACAACACTCTCTCACCGCTGCTACTTTGCAGATGCTTCAGGTCGTACCACTTGAATGCACCACCCTCACCCATTTACACTGGGTCTTCTTGAGTCTCAGTTGAGATGTCAGTTCTTCTTCGTTTCATCTTCTCTGAGCCTCAGTTTGTTCATCTGTAAAATGGGGATAGTAATCCCTACATCCCAGACAAGGCGGCATACGTTTGTACAGTTTATAAATTGTAGGAGTGAATGGGGGCTAACACACAGCCTGTGCTCAGCTCAGCTGGGCACCCTGACTTGGAGCTACATCCACTTGACCAGGCTGGTTGCTAGGAGTGCTTCTGCCCAAAAGGCTGATTTGCCCAGAGGAGCACCTTTTTTGATTTACACAAAGTAAAAACACTTGCCCTCAGGAAATAGACCACATGGCAGAGAAGGGCAAAGCCCCGTTAAGCCCCCAGAAGGCAGAACTGGCCCCAGAGAGCCTTGGTGGGGAGTGAGGAGGTGGGTCAAAGCTAGGCCAAGAGGGACAAGATGTGCTGGGAAGAGGGTGTGAGGGTGACCAAATGGTGAGATGCTGCCTGCAGGTGGAGCTGGGAGGAGAGGAGGTGCCCTTTGGAGGTGGGCCCAGTCCTGGGGCCAGCTGGGATCCACTCCCCCTGGTGGCCTCTGTAGAGAGGGCCGAGTGGCATGGAACCACAGAGCTATACCTGAGGGCAGAGTCATAGCCAGAGAGTGTGAGAGCCAAGGGGACCTTGAGCCCAGAGAAAACCTGGTCAGAGACAGCCAGTTGGAAGAGAATGACAAGGCACCAGGCAATTATAATTCAGAGTGACAGGTGATATCAAGGGGTAGATGGACATTCTGGGAGCCTGAGGAGGAGCACTTCTCTCAGGCTTGAGGAGTCCAGGAGCTGCCCAGCCAGCTCCTCTGCTCCCTGCAGCACTTGGTCCTTATCCCAGCTGGCTGTTGGCTGCCTCAGGTGCTCGCTGGGCCTTTTCCAAAGGGTAAACATACATCCTGGCTGGAGGATGGCAGAAGGGCTGATGCTGCTGTGCCCAACCAGGCAGGGCTCCTTTCCAATCTGGGATAGAAAACTGTCCTCAGTTCATCCTCAGGTTGGTGGGGCCTATAATTCTCCAGAGCAGACAAAGCTAGTCCCCACTCAGTAGCCTAACCTGCCCACCTTCAGTTCCCTTGGATCCCTCCTCTGCCTGACAACTCAGCCCTCGTTGCTATTTCTTGCTTATGCACTGTCAGCGGAATCCAAAATAGTGGCTCCAGAAGCCAGTCTCTAAATCAACATCCGGGTCTACGAGTGCGGGCAGCCTGTCCTGACCGGCTGTGGTAGGGTGCCCAGAGGCTGGGACAGAACTGCACTCTGGGGCTTGAGTTTCAGCATGTCACCTTCTTGGGGCTCTGAGGATTGGGCTCAGAATCTAGGGCTGAAGGGGGAAGGGGGGGGAAGCTCTGAGAAGGCAGGTGGTGGGAAAGCCAAACATTTTCCAGAGCACCCAGGGAAACAGGTTGAGCTCCAGACTGGCACCTCTGTCAGGAAGCCTTCCTGCCTGCCACACTTGCCCCAGGAAGTCTGTGATGATGTGTCTGCTCCCCCTCTTCTCTAGAATAGCCTCATGAAAGGAGTGGTATATTGTTAAGAGCATGACTTTGGAGCCAGACTACTTGGGTTCAAGTACTACCTCTGCCCTTTACCAGGTGTGTGACCTCAGTTAATCTCTCCATGCCTTAGTTTCCTCATCTATAACATTAAAGTAATAATAGCCAACATACAGAATTGTTGTAAGGATTAAGTGAGGTATACAGAAGTGGCTTTATACAACATGGGGCAAGCTCTCAAAAATGAGAGCTGTGATTACTGTCATAGTACATAATGCAGGGGCTCCTGGCATCGTCTGCTACACAGAGCCCTCAGTCTTGAACTAAAAGTTGGCAGCACTCTCAGTGTGTTGAATGAATGAATGAATGATTTAAAATTAGCTGACCTAAATGCAACATGGTATCCCAGATGGGATTCTAGAACAGAAAATGGACATAAGTAGAAAAACTGGTGAAATCTGAAAAAAGTCTGTAGTTTAGTTAATAGTGTTACACCAATTTTAATGTCTTCGATAAATGTGCCATAGTTATGTAAGAAGTTAACAGTAGAGGAAGCTGGGTGAAAGGTATATAAGAAATGTTCCTACTATCTTTATAACTCTTCTGTAAATCTAAAATTGTTTCAAAATAAAGAGTTATAAAAAATTTGCTGACAATTACTGACTGCTTTGCATGTGCCAGGCACTATGCTAAGTGCTTTAGAGACATCTTTTTTTCAATTTCATCCATAATGTTTTATTTCTTCAGAAAAAACACAAATCAAATATAGCAAAATGTTAAGGTTTGACCATACTGAGTTGTGGAAATATAGGTGTTTGTTATATCTTTTTTTTTTTTTGTATTCTTTAAAATATTTCCTAATTTAAAAAATCAAAAATAAATTGACTAACTTTTAAAATTAGAAACATCCTACTCTATATATTTATGTTTTGAAACCCATCAGCAAATGGATTTTAGGACTCCATTTAGGAAGTATTCTGAATTAATATGGTACCATTATTACTGGCTTCAGGCCTCAAATACTGCAAATTCACATGTTATCCTTTTAAAACCTTCAAGAGGCTTTATTATGGATAATCTTGCTTCAAGAAAAAGGTAATGATGACCCAGTTTATAGTGCTTAGATGAAATAACTCATCAAAGCCAATAAGTCAAACTATACATTTCATTTAATCCTCACTACCCTATGGGGAAGGTCCATGCTAGAGAAGCCGTGTTAAGGAAACTGGTCAACAGTCCCAGCAGAGTCCAGCCTTCCAGCCAGTGTCTTGCCAAGGCACTAGACATTTGAGTGACTCCTTCTTGAACTCTCCAGACCAGCACATCTGCCAGCTAATTACCACCAAGTGACCTCAGTCAACACCACGTGGAACAGAAGAACAATCCATCCAAGCCTGCCTGAATTAAGGACCCACAAAATCATGAGCTACAGTGTAAGAAAATGCTCCTGTTTTAAGTCACTAAATTTTGGGGTAGTTTGTTACATCAGTAGATAACCAGCACAGCAGCAGAGCCAGTTCTGACCAAAAGTCCCTGTTTTTTACCACTAAATTAGCTTCTGGAGGAATGGGCGAACGAGAAAAGGACAGAGCAGCCACATCCGTCCACCCCCGCACCAAGTACATGACGGTGAGGTTCCACGTCTATAGAGGAATACAGATGACAACAGAGCCCTGGCTCACGTCTGCCCAGAGCCCCACTCTGGGTAGGGGCCTAAGGCGAATATTGGTGGCAAAGTGCTAGAGGTGGGCAAGGTGGAGAGGCTGCCAGAAAGGGAACAACCCCCTCCTCATCTCTCTCCCAAGCTCTGCCCTAAGCTCCAGCTGCCCTACTTTTTAGGCCATCAGACTCCTGCTGAGCAGCCCAAGACTTCCTGACCACCAGGAGGCCCCTGTGGGTCTGCTGGCCCCTAGCTCCCAGCCTGGCCTTGACAGCTACCTCCGCCATTTCCTCCCCCACTGGGGTCGGGAAGGCAGCCGCAGTACAGACTCTGCAGCCACTGGGGCCTTGGGGAAACCTGGTTTGAGGAAAACTCAAAGGGAAATACTCCACGCACCCCTCCCTACCCAGGTACTGCCCTCCCTGGCAGGTAGGAGGAACCAGCTGCCAGTATTCTCCTGTCCTCAGATCACTCTGCTCCTCTCAGTTTATCCTGCCAGGTTTCTGCATTAATCTCTTCATCCATGCCTCCTGAGCCATTTGATGTCAGGTCAGCCTGGTCCTCTGTCTTTGGGAGCTGCTAGAATTTCCCCTCCTCTGAGATATGCTGCACCCCAGCTGCTTATCCAGAGCTTCCATCAGCCCATCATGTGCCCTCCCTCCCTCAAAACCCTTCCCCTTTCACATCCCTAGCCAGGTATTCTGGCTTTGCCTCCTGTACCCTCTGGGCCTACAATAGGGCTCCTGGGACCCACAACCGGGACCCACTCAGACTAGCTTCCAGGCCTCCCAGGGCTCCAGCTTAGCGCTGTTGACCACTAGGGCCATCCAGACTTTGGTAGCGACTGGGGTGGAGCATTGCTGATTGGGCAGAAATGAGAAAATACACACACAAGTATGAAGAACTGAGGACAGGTTCATTTTCCCAGGATCACATGCACGCTTTAAAAGGGGTGCCGGGGAAGGCAATGCCTCACTTGAATGATGAACTTGCAAGCAGGACTACTAAGGGGAAATTTGGGGGTCAGGTAAGGGGGTGCTTCTAGTTCCTTTTGGACCATACCACACAGATGTAGATATGCACCCCATACAGTCCATGCAAGGCCCCCATCATGCCAGTGCCCCTTCCTGAGGGATTCCTGGTGTCACACACTCACTACCATATGGCTCTGCTGTCCTAGCCATAGATGGTTGCATCATGATGAGCACTTGGGCACGGACTTCTCCTTGCTCCCCTTTGACTTTGATGAAGAACCTCAATTGTTAGCTGGGTGGCAATGCAGCCAGCTAAAGCAGAACCTCTCCCAACCTCCCTTGCAGGTAAGTGTGGCCAAGTGACTATGTTCTGGCCAATGAGATGTAATTATGTAAGTGTCTTTAAAAGGGAGGGTGGGGCCTTTGATCCACGCCCCCTCCTCCCAGCCATGGTGCTGCCTGGAGTGTGAATGGCATTGGCTGGGCTCCCTGCTAGTCTTAGACTGCCTCTGCCTCTACACTTCTCTTATAGGAGAGAGAAAGAAATGTCCATCTTGTTTAAGCCAGTATTTTTCAAGTCTCTGTTACTTGTAGCCAAACCTGGTCTCAACCATTAACTCTCCTGACCCACAGGTAGCCAGAGGCCTGTGGTCTGATGTAAGAGGCTGCCTTTGATGGGTGCTCTTTCCTGGACAAGACTGTTGACTCAGTGAGGTCCTCTCTCTTGGAGAGTTTGAGTGGGTGACAAATTTAGAGGTAGCAGGATGGGTGGGGAAGCACCTGAAGATAAGTCAGGAAGCAGGAGCCATGGGCAGCAGAAACCACAAAGCAGAGAAGCAGAGGGAGTCAGCTGGTAGTGACAGAACATCAGAAGCCAAGCAGAGAAGAGCCAGGTCCCCACACAGCCAGAGCCCTGGAATGAGGAGCAGCCGCACCTGACGAGACTCCACGTTAACCTGGTCACTGGGATCGTGGCGCATCCTAGCAGACATTCCCATTCTCCAGGAGATTCCTTGTTTCCAAGTGTGTTCTTACAATGAATCTCCGAGGTCACTTGATTGTGAGTTTATTTTTTGGCACCTGAAAGAACCTCATCTATTCATTTCATGAACTTCAATCAGACCACAAGCAGCACCTGACAAGAATGAGTCCCTTTGGCAGGACAATGGGTCAATGGATTCATGCCTGTCCCAGAAATGGCCACGACATGGAAGTACATGGCCTGACCTCTCTCTCAATCCAGCTTTTGTCCGCCAAAGAAACAATACGTCTCTAGGCAAGGAGATCATAACATACACCACCACCACCACCACCAAGTTGAGCTGCCTGGGGTAGGAATGGAGTGGCAGGAGGAACAGGAGCCTTGGACACATGTGGACTTAGGTTTTCATTCAGACTCCATCCTTTAACCAGCTATGCGAGCCTGCGCAGATAGTTAACTCCTCTGAACCTCACGTTCCTCAAGGGTAAAAATGGGAAGGGTAACAGCATTGCACAGGTCTGTTGTGAGGATGGAAACAGAGAAGCAGCCCAGTGCCAGCACACAGTAGGTGCTCAACAAAAGCTCGAGTTTCTTTCCTGCCTGCTGAGACAACCAGGGGCTTGGGAAGAAAGAGCTGGATCTTTATCCTTCCTGGGGCGGGGAGAAGCGGGCTGGGGCTGGTCACACAGACCCCAAGAGAGACGCAGTCTTTTCCTGCCACTTCTCAGAACAGCAGTGGGGCACAACGGGGTGGTCATGACCAGCCTGTTCCAAAAGCCCATCATCTGGATTTACTTTCACATTCGTTTAAATAGATGTATATGATTTATAAACTTTTGCCAAGCAGTTTTACATACATAAGAGGCTCGGCATTCTATTACAGCTTTCTTAAATATGGTTATAAACTTACATTAGGACATTAGGCTGTAATGACAAATGCAGCCCTCTCACATAAAACCCCGATTCTCCAAACACTAGAATATTTGCTTAATGAAAAGAGTTTTATAGGCTCTCCAGAGTCCCAGTTCATCTTTATTCTGGTCCTTAATTTAGGGAAGAAGAGAGAAACGTTAAATGTCACACGCACACACACAAACCTCCTCGTTTTTTCAACAAAAACTCTGGTGTGGTCTGGCCAAAATCTATGAGCATTTGCATGCACGCGCGCGTGCACACACACACACATTTGAAGCAGGCTTATGAGAAAAATCTGGAATGTCTTAGATTTTTTTCCTTTTCAATTACAGCTCAATAAAAATGTCCTCATAAAAGTTCTAGGTAAGCAATCGCTTTGCCAGCAGGATGGGGCTACCCACACCCCAGGGAGGTCTGCCTGGTGGGATTAGGAGAGGAAGGGCAGGAAGCCAAAGTTGGTCCTTCATCACCCCCCCACCCCCAGCCCCAACACACACATAGTAGGCTCCTCTGAGGAACTGGGAACAGCCCATGCTAGGGAGGAGGTGGGGTGCAGCCTTCTTCTTTCTGAATCCCCTCTAAATCTGTCCAGCCGAGAGGCCAGCTGAGGCTAAGCTTTATATCAGGCACAATATTTTGAAAATACTAGATGGCTGTGTTTTCGTTCTTCTCCCCAATAATCAAGTCCCCTGGAAATAGGATTGCCAGATAAAATATGGGACACCAGTTAAATTTGAATTTCTGATAAGCAACAAAAAATTTTTTAGTATGAATATGTCCCAAATATTGCAGAGGACATACTTATTCTAAAAATTTATTTGTAAATCAGTCAACTCTACCTGGAAGTCATTTCGCCATTATGGCCCCAGAGAAATGGGAAAGAGAGGCCAAATCCAGTAGGAGGAGGCCCAGAGGATGCTCTGGTAAGAAAGGAAAAGAAAGTGAATGGTTAAACAAGGAGAAGAGGATAGAGGAGAGGGCAGCCAGCAGTGAGGCCTACAGATGGTGACCTCCATTCTCTAAGATAACGTCCCAGGGACAAAGTGACATGTGGATAGGGTGCTTTGCTCTTTACCCATTTAGCCTTCTGAAAGGAGATCATTGTGCACAGCATGAGCAGCAGCCAGGCTCAAGGGGCCCCACAGCATCAAGGCCCCCTCCCCACCTTGGCTCTTGCAATAAACCCTGATGTACATCCATAATCCATCGTGGGCAATAGAAGAGGATTCTGAGAACTTGAGCTTTTAACTGGGAAGAGATTGGGATATTATTATTTAGCAAATTAAGTGTTCTCAATTCCCACCAGGGTAGGGTGGGGCTTGTGGGGAAGGTTAGAAGAGCTAAAGAAAAATAAAGATGCCTTGCTTTCTTTGTACATCTCAGTGAAAAGAATAGCAGCAACATTAGAGCAGTGACATAGTATATCTTGTTGTTACTTTTCCCTCAGTTTCTAGAACAGTGCCTAGCACATAATAGGTGCCATACGGGGATGGGCAGAGTGAGTGATTTTTGACCCATTCCAAGCCAGACTGACTGCAGCAATGAGGGTCTCTTGGGTCCTGGGCCACATCCACTGACCTCCCTCCCTGAGAACTGGCCTCAGGGACAGTCTGAGACCATGTGCACAGACACCAAAGTTGTGAGTTACTTAATAAAACATGAGTTTCTTTCCTAACTCAATCCACCAGCATCTTGTGCAGGGAAAAGTTACATCATCAGGGTCAGGGTTAAAACAACAATAATAGTTATATGCTAGGGCCTGTGTTAAACACTTTATATTATTTCATTTATTCCTGAACATACAAATCTCGCATAGTCAAATTCATCAGGTAATCCTTTACAATCTACCATCAAAATGTATCCAGAATCTGACTCACTTCTCACAAACTCTGCTGCTACCATCCTTGACCAAGCCACCAGTATCTCTTGCCTGAACAACCAGAATAGCCCCCTCACTGGCTCACCTTTTGTTCACCACATTATACCCTCCACATACCAGTCAAAATGTTCATCTTGAAATGCAAACCAGATCATGTAAGCATCCTCCCCAGAATAAAATCCAAACTCCTTACCATGGCTGCAGGCCCCATGGTTATAGGCCCTTATCTGCTAACATTCTCTCCCTCACTCACTCTGTTGCAACCACACTAGCCTTTGAATGCATTAGGGTACAGGCTAGGTTACTGTAACAGAGGATCCAAAATACAGTGGCTTAGACAGCTGTTTATTTCTCTCTCATGTCACTGTACAGAGGTAGGTGGGCAGTCCAGACAGGGGAGGGGACCTGGCTCCAAGAGGTCATGCAGGGACCCAGGTTCTTTCCACCTTGTTGCTCTGCCATCCCTGAGAGTGTTATCTTCATATGCCAGGTTGAAGCTGAGTCACAGCACATCTGTATCCCATGGCCTTCCACTATCACTACTTCCTGACTGCTTCAGCATCCCTCTTTTGTTCCCTTAACCCTGCTCATACTCTGTATGTAGTCTCTTCATTAACAAATTCTCATTTAAACCACCCATGGTGAATTCTTTCCCTTTTTGGATCCTGACTGATCAGTGTCCACTGCACAATGTGTCAAAGTCAACCACTTCCTAAAACTGAGCTTAGTCTAGCATATATATAAATTTTTTCCTCCTAAACAAAGCGCCTGAAATTTAACAAGAATTGGCTCAAGGTACCTGTCATGACTAAACTATCATGGGTTGGCTAATGCCTATCATTGAACTAAAATGTTCATGACAGTTTGGAGTAATATCACTCTCTATGCAACAAGTGTTTGTTGAGTGCCTACTGGGTTCATGGATGACCAGCACATTATGACATGACACTCCCATCCAGCCTTCCTCGCTCAGAGCCAAAGTTGGCCTCCTCTGATTGTCTTTATTGAGTCTCCTGGCTCTTCTCGGCAATTCTTGTGCACCCCCCTTCAAAGCCCTCACTCACTGAGCTGCCAGTATGTGCTTAGAGGTCTGTTTCCTCACTGGACAGTGAGTTTACCCAAGGCAGGCCCTGATTTCCTGCCTCCCTATCCTGCCGCCTGCTTCTAGAACAGAGCCTGGACACAGAGTAGGGTCTCACCTCAGTAAATGTCCACTGAATCCATAGGGAGATTTCAGCTCCCAATCCAATGGTTTGTTAATTTAATCTTCTTTAGAGATTTCTTAATCTGTCCAATGGGAGCTAAAACAATTAACCAGAGTTGAGGGAGAGAAAAAGAACAGTGATGACTAGTATGCATTGGTTGCTTATTCCAAGCCAAGAGCTTTACATGCCTTATCTTACTTAATCCTCATGATAACCCTATAGGAAGATCCTGTTATTATTCCCAATGTACAGATGAGGAGACAGAGAAGTTAAGGGACTTGTATCAGCTTAGAGCTAAGTGGCAGGGACAGGATTTGAACCCAAGTCCTTACATTTTTTTTTTTTTTTTTTAAAGATTTTATTTATTTATTTTTCCCCCAAAGCCCCAGTACATAGTTGTCTGTCATAGCTGCACATCCTTCTAGTTGCTGCATGTGGGACGCGGCCTCAGCATGGCCGGAGGAGCGGTGCCTCGGTGCGCACCCGGGATCCGAACCCGGGCCGCCGGCAGCGGAGCGCACGCACCCAACCACTAAGCCACGGGGCCGGCCCCCAAGTCCTTACATTTTGAAAGCACATGCTCTTCTCTCTTCTGCTCTCCTGCCTCCCACACACGAGTAATCACATTGTCAAGCCTTATCAATGTCATTCTGATGCACTAACAGGCTGCAAAGAGGAAACAGCCATCTATCTGTAAAATAAACAAGTCCTGGCATGAAGACAGAGGTGCTAATAGAGACACAATTTACCCATTTGCTGAGATCACTGACAGACTTGAGAGGGCTCAAACAGCATTCATTCTCTGGGAAAGGGGGGAGTTTGGGGGACCCCTGCCCACAGCCCATGCCGTAGGTCCTAAAGGCTCCAGAGCCCCCTAGCAGGAGTCTGGCAGCAGGCACTCTCAGTGTTTTGACAGCCAGACAGATAAACAGAGGTATCGATTTCAGAGAAATATCCTCGGCCCTTGAACCTTCTCTCCAAACACAATGTCCTCACATTGCTCAGCCATCAGAGTCAAGTGTGACAGCTACACAACAAACGTGCCTGGCCGGCTGCCAAAAAACTCCCTAGCAAGCCACAGAAACCTCCAAGTCACCCACACAACAGGTTTTAGGAACTGGGGACAACTTAGGCTGGGGGGAGGGAAGGTTTGTGATCATCTGGTGGGAAGGAGGGAGGCCAGGCCTGGGCAGGAGGACAAATGGAAGCCCCCATCCCGTATTGCCATCACCACACTGACTTATCTCATTCTCAGGGGTCTAGACCTGGGCTATCCAGAATGGAAGCCACTAGCCCGTGGGGCTATCTAGCGCTTGAAACGTGGCTGGTCCACAGTAAGATGTGCTGTTAAGTGTAAAACACAGATTTCAAAGACTTTGTATGGAAAAAAGAATGTTAAATATCTCAATAATTTTTCATATTGATTACATGTTGAAAAGATAATATTTGGGGTATAGTCAGTTAAATAAAGTATATTACTAAAATTAATTTCACCAGTTTCTTTTTACTCTTTAATGTGGCTACTAGAAAATTTAAAATTGCAGATACACGGCTTGCATTATATTTCTGTTGGACAGTGCTGATCTGAAGGATCGAAAATAAAATGTAATGGAATTCAAAGTGAACAAATGTAAATATTTTTATCAAAATGTAAATTAAATGAAAACAAAAAACTAAAATTATTTCCATGTATATTTTCAAAAGAGTTCTTTTTATAAAATATTCAAAGTTTCTATTAAAAATAAAAGGGACTACATAATTATTGAATATTAATTTTAAATCAAAATGATCTAATGAACCTGAAAATCTTACTTCTTTGAAAGTTTTGTTAAATCTTATAAACTATTGTTATAAAAATAAAATTATTGACAATTCTAGTAGTCAATGTAAAGAATTGACATGATGCTTCACACTTACTACATTTAGATCTACCCATACACATTTTAAAGAATACTACGAATTGTTTAATATACCAAAATATTCCTCAGCTGTTGTGTGACTGTCACGAATATCACGCTAATTCTGGATCACCTCCAGAATCCAGAAGCAGAACACAGTGACACACTGGATGCTTAGCATGACCAGGTTTTTGTACTATCTGAGCAGACGACTGGACAAGTTGAAGAAGCTATCTTTTCTCTCACCTAAGCACTTTCACAGCTCAAATCCTCCTCCATGCTCCAAGGTTAGCAGCAACACAACCCACCAAACTTCATGGAATTCAGACTCAGTTACCTTTTGTTTTGAGGACACAGAGCAAGAGAAAGGGAAACACATTATCTGTGGCTTAAATGGCATTAGTCACAAAAGTGGATAGATTCATGGGTCACACTCTGCTGGTGCTGAAAGCCAGATCCCAAGTGAGCAAGGCAGCACCCATGTAACCTTTTTATTTTTAAATTTACATACAGCAAAATTCACTCTTCTTGGTTTTATTGACAGATGCATATATTTCTATAACCACCACCACGAACAAGATACAGAACTGTTCCAACAGCCCCCAAAATTCTTACTAGCATTTGGTATTGTCGGTTTTTTGTTTGTTTTTAGCCATTCTAATAGATGCGTAGGGGTAGCTCAATGTTTGTATGTGTGTGTTTGTGATATGCAGGGACCTCTGAAAAACAAGCTCAGGGCAGGGACGCCTGTTTCCAGGGTCTACAGACGATACTGTCTAGGGGATCCAAAATTCCCCTCTTGGACTGGCGACTTATCTAAGAAAATACCTTGGTGGGCTTTTTTGCTGAGAAAGGGAGGCCCCTAGGCTTAGCCTGTTTGGGAGGTGGAGATTTAGAGGGAGCTGACCTGCTCTGCATAATCGTAAGGGAGGAGGAATCTGGAGCCTCTTGAGGGACTCAGATCTAGAGAGGAGGGTGAGAGACCAAGAATGCAGAAAAGGAAAGCTGTGATGATAGTACATACAGAGAGCAGCCTCCTGAACATGGCAGGGACAGGGACAGAAGTCTCTGGAAGGAGAAATTCCCTGGGAATGGGGCCTAGCCAATAATTTTCTAAGAATACAGAGATTAGACATTAAATATAAAGTTGTCTCCTGCTCTGTGCTGTGGTCCCCTCTGCCACACACAATGGCTTTGGGTGGGTGGTGCTTTGGAGGAAGAACAGAAGAGGGCGGTGTGAAGCTTGGAGTGAGGTTGGAGGAGTGAGAGGCCAGAGGTGCCAGCGAGGGTGGAGAAGGCTACAGCGAACCGACTCAGGAGAAATGAGAGCCATCCTACCTATACCTCTCTCAGGGGAAAAACAGCCCTTCCAGCTGTCAAGGAGGGCCCTGGGTTTCCTGCAGAACATGGGCCTCAGTCTGTTCGCTTTGCTTTGGTTCTTTTTAATACGAAAGAAGAGAGAGATCTCTAGGAGAGCAGAGGGCTTACAGCCATCAGACGCCACATGTCTGCCACAAAGATGTGGCCTCAGCCCTCTGGGCTCAGTCTGGGCTCTAGGTGGACTCAGGGTCCACATAAACTCAGGTGTTCACAGAACGCTGGAAGCCTCTGGATCTTTTGGACCCAGAAAAGTCATGTATTAGCCAAACCTCATGTATTAGTTTCCTATGGCTGCTGTAACAAATTACCCCAAACTCAATGGCTTAAAACAGCACGTTTATTATCTTACAGTTCATAGGTCAGAAATCTGACATGGGTATCACTGGGCTAGAACCAAGATGTTGGCAGGACTGCATTCCTTCTGCAGGTTCTAGGGGACAAACTGTTTCCTTGCCTTTTCCAGCTTCTAGAGGCTGTTGTTTGGCTTGTGGCCCCATCCTCCATCCTCAATGCTAGCAACAGGAAATTGAGTCCTTCTCACATTGTATCACTCCAATCTCCTCTTCTGCCTCTCTCTTCCACTTTTAAGAATCTCTGTGATTACATTGGGCCCACCTGGATGATCCAAGCTACTCTCCCTCTCTTAAGGTCAGATGACTAGCAACTTTAATTCCATCTGCAACCTTAATTCCCCTTTGCCATGTAACACAATATATTCACAGGTCCCAGGGATGAAGATGTGGACATCTTCGGGGGGCCAGGGGAGGGTATATTCTGCCTACCACACTTGCCACTGGGCCTAAGTGGGATTCTGATCCAGAGAGGCTGGGACAAAGAGCAGTGTCTACCTATCTCTGAAAATGGAGAAAGTAGAAGGAGATTCTGGGGAAATGGAGTTGCTAATAACAATAACATGAGGGGCCAGCCTGGTGGCGTAGTGATTAAGTTCGCGTGCTCGGCTTCAGCAGCCTGGGGTTCACAAGTTCGGATCCCAGGAGTGGACCTACGCACAGCTTATCAAGCCATGCTGTGGCAGGTGTCCCACATATAAAGTGGAGGAAGATGGGCATGGATGTTAGCCCAGGGCCAATCTTCCTCAGCAAAAAGAGGAGGATTGGCAACAGATGTTAGCTCAGGGCTAATCTTCCTCACCAAAAAAAAAAATAATAATAATAATAACATGAGTTGGGGATAACCCAGTAACATAGTGGTTAAGTTTGCATGCTCTGCTTTGGTGGCCCAGGGTTCACGAGTTCTGATCCCGGGCATGGACCTACACACTGCTCATCAAGCCATGTTGTGGTGGCGTCCCACATACAAAATAGAGGAAGACTGGCACAGATGTTAGCTCACAGCCAATCTTCCTCACCAGAAAAAAAAAAAGATGAGTCAGAGAACCAGTGGTGGGGAAAAACCTATGTCAAACATTGTTGTAAGTAAGTTCCTAAGAAGCTACATGAAAATAACAGCTATTTCGACAGATCATACTTTACCTGCACTAGTGCAGCTTGCAGTTGCACAGAACCCAAGGGACTATCCTTGGAGTTGTGAAGAGTTTGAGATGTCTTTGGATTACCTGGTTCACTCCCATCCCAGCAGGATAGTGTGTTTGCTGCATGCACATGAGGCAGCTCTTATGGCATCTACCCATGGCCTGAGTTCTGTCCTCAGAACTGTGCAGAGAGCTCTATTGTTTCTCTCACAGCTCAGCACTTCAGTTACTAGAAGATAGACCAGGTGTCCCCTGCCACCACCCCCACTCTTTTCTAATAAAATCTTCCCAGGGCTTCTGACAGCTTCTCATAATGAATGATGTGATTTTCCACCCTTCCCCATCCTTGTCACCCTCTTTTGGGCATATTTAATGTGTGAAGGATTGGGGGCATGTGGGGTGTGGGGAGGGAGGTCACCAGTCTTCTGGTCAAGCACATTTAGGGTCTACTCTAATGGCAGTGATAATCCAGCAACCCACCAAATTCTTCTCTTGGCTTAATTTAGTTGAACATCCTCTCCCTCTCTTATCTATCTTTCTATCATCTATCTATCTATCTATCTATCTATCTATCTATCTATCTAATCTCAGATGTCTTTAGATATTTGATTTTTGCCCCCCTGCTGAACCTACGTGCTCAGAGGCCCCTCTTGCCTCCTTAGCCCTTGACTTGGGCTAGGGTTAGGGCTGGGACCAGCCCCTCAGGCTCCCAGCTAGATGGAAATCTTTCTTCAGTCTTTGTCAGCTCCAGCATCTCTGACTCCTTTAGTTCTTGGGGTAACTGCAGAAGGGCCTTTTGACCCTACTGCTCTGACTCCAGCGCTTGACAGCAGGGATATTTGGACCCTGACATTTTGGCCTCGTTGTACACTGATCCTGAGTCTTTGCCTTGTAAATATTCTTTGCACCAAGAAATCAATAAAAGCTAAGTCTTTTAGCAGTTTCACAGTGACTAATACAGTAGAAGTAAGCACTCTAAATAAAACTGGCAGTAGCTAACCTGCAAATTGTGAGGAAGATCTTTGGTTTGCTGAATACAAAGTTGCAGAGGACAACAGAATGACCCTGACACAAGAAAGACCGCGACCCCTGTTAAGTGAAGGATTGTGGGGAGACTTGTGACTCCATCCCCTCTCCCCTCAATCCTTCACACATTAAAGTATGCCCAAAAGGGAGTGATAAGAATGGGGAAAGATAGAAAACGACGTCATTTGTTATAAGGAATGATAGGAAGTCCTGGAAAGATTTTACTAGAAAATTAGAGGATCCTGGACAGGACTACATGTCTCAGCACTAAAAAGAGGGCCACAGTAGTAGGGCTTGTTGTGGGGATCCTGGAGCAAATAAGCCTGGAGCCAACAAGATGGGAGGATGAGAGAAGGAACCACTAAGAAGAGAGACCAGGGATGTTGAATTGGGACTATTTTTTGGCATACTAATACCATCTAGCATTTTTTTAATGTTTATCACATGCCAGGCACTGTGCTAAGTACTTTCCGTACTTTATCTCATTTAACCCTCGTAACAACATAAGAGAACAGCGTTATGATTATTTTTCCCACTGAAGCCCAGAAGGGTTGGCCACTTGTCAGAGGTTTCTCCGGAAGTGACACAATGTAAATGAACACAAGCTTACAGTCTCTTGGGGTTTCATTGACCGCCCCTGCATGATGTAGCATCCACTCCATCCACACCCCAGAGATGGCTCCACAAACTCTCAGAAAAGACTGGAATGGGGAGTTCTTCCTCAGGCTGGGCGCCCCAGACCCTCCCATAGGCTCTGCACCAGCGGGCAAACCTCCCCTGTTCCAGCTGTTCCGGGACAGAGCCCGGGCTGGGCCCCACAAACACCTGGCCTCGTCCATCCCAAGAAAACAGAACTGGGAAATCCCCCTGCCTGTCCCTGCCCCGGCGGCCACATGTCCTGCCTCTGTGGCTGGGCTGGGGACAAGCGTGAGGGCTCCAGGTACAGGACTCCCGAAGTCAAGGGTTTCAGGTCACGTTGGTGAATCATTCTGCAAGCAGACGCCACAGGTCTCTTCTCTGACTGGGCAGCACGCAAGGTCAGCGTCAGCAGATCTGACCCTAAAAATAGGCTCTCGGATGCCAGTCGAGGCGGCTGGGTGTGCGGCTGCCACACGCCCCACGGACCAGCACCTCCTGACCCGGCCAGGCCCCAGCACGCACAGGTAAGGCCCTTGGGTGGGAGGCTGACACCTCTTGGGTCCAGCCAAATGTTCTTTGAGGGCCTGGGTGTGGGGACTAGAGGCCCCCCTTTCCACCCTGTTCTGGAGCTGCAGAGAACAGCTCCTTTTAGTGTGAAAGGCTTCTTGTTGCCCCTTCTCTAGAGACTCCATGAAATTTTCTCCACTTCCCTCCCTCTAAATCTGAGCTTCCAGTTCAATGACCATTTCTAAAGGATAATAGGGTGGGGTAAAGCTCATGGGGCCCTTCTGAAGCATTGGATGCTTTGTTATCATATATCATATTCCAGCAAGGGTCTGCATTTGTCTGCTGAGCCAATAGAGGGGAAAATATCTCAGCGGGAGGCAGGGATAGAGACCCTGAAGTAACTCGCATCATGTGTAGGGAAGCACAATTACAAATAAGTACTCAACACCCCAGGGATGAGAATTCTTCCTGCGTCCTGGGTAATGCTAGGCATCAGTTGGACAGAGTGACTATTTTCAAAGGTTTTCCCAGTCCTGGTGGAAGGACAGGGTTGGGGATGACTGCCCTGGGAAAGATGGGGAGACCGCGTCACGAAGGGACAGAGCCACTTGATCAAGACAGCAGCACGTGTAGGTAGGAAGGTGGGAAGGCGTTCCGTGTCTAGACCAGGGATCTCCCATTAGACCCTGGCGCCCTTGTCCTGTGGCCCCAATAGCCCCTCATGGGAGTGGAACCCAAGAGCTGCTGGGTGTGGGGAGCTCTGATTGTTCAGGGAAGCTGAAAACATTCCAAGGGAAAAACCTTTTAAGTAAGAAGGGAAGGGGCATGAGGCGCAGGTGTGGAGAGGCTCCTCACGTAAGGCTCCAGCACCTGAGGCTCCCGGGTACTTGGTGCTTGTTCTGTTGCCCACACCTCTTCCTTGTGCTCCCCCCTTGTTCTCTTCAAGGGAAAATCATTTTGTTCCCACAAAATGACATTTACAAACAACACTTGAAGGGCTTCTGAGCTGAGTCCTGTACGAGGAAAGAGCCTTGGACGTGGAGGGGAGTGGGAGAGGGTCTGAGGAGTTAGGGGGAGGTCAGTGGGCCCTGAAGGCTCTTCAAGGGCAAAAGCAGATCTGTGCTGAGGGTTAGAGGGAAGGCAGTGGTCCTCCACCATCTGATAAGCTGGAAGCCCTCACTGGGGACACTTCAGTTCTGGGGGGACACTTCAGTTCTGGGGTGACACTGGGCTGGAGGGGAATCTGGGTCCTGTTGAGGGTGGAATTCCTATGGCTGTTGTCAACCCCTCAGGGGATGAGGAGCAAAGGAGGGGCACTGAGCCTTGGCTGTTAGCATTTCCTGCAACCCTGCTGAGGCCCAGCTGAGTCCACCTGAGGAGGGGGCAACCTGCCCTTCACCAGCCACTGAGCCAGGGTTGGCCTTCCACAGACACTGCACTTTGTGTATCAGTAATGTTTCCTGGTGCTGACGATGTGCTAGACACTGTTCCAAGAGCTCTTCTTATAAGTATTAACTCACTTACTCCTCACAACTACAACAGCCCTGTGAGGGATCTACTTCATCATGTCCATGTCCATTTTCAGATGAGGAAACTGAGACCCAAGGAGGTGAATTGGTTTGTCAATGTCACAAAGCCCAGACAGTGGTAGAGACTGGAACCCAGTGTGCCTCTGATGGCGCAGCCACTGTGCTCTAGTGCCCCTCAGTGGGGTGGGGGTAGGGGTGACATCTCACTGTCCTGCCTCCGTCGAGGCCTGAACTCCAACCTGGATCTACCCCCAGGGAGGACTGGGCCTGGGAACAGCTACTCCAGGTCCTGGTGCCAGCAGTCATAGTTCCATTTGTCCTCTACAGCCAGACCTCAGAGTAGATGGTGTTTGAATTTTTGCTTCCGGAGACCCTTGATGGTTCTGGGCCCACCACTTCTACAGTAAACAGGGGTTCAAGTCTCATAGCAGCCTGGCACAGCCAGCAGATATTAACTGGCTGGAGAGAGTCCTTTCTCCTCCTCCCAAAACCTTGCTTGCACTACATACAGGAGCAAACGAGCCCCATCACCCACAGGAGAATGTTCAGGCTTATTTATGCCCTCTCCCATCTGCCACAACCACCCATCAGAGACCCTTGGCCCTGGCCAAACTGCTCTACTCACTCTTCCCTATTCTTAGCTCAGAACTTAGCTCCCAACACAGTTGGGAATTCTCCACCCACCCTTCCCCTGCCTTCTCGTTCCCCCTTCATGAAACATTCTTTGAGCCTATGTCAATGTGCCAACGACTTATATTATCTCATATAATCGAACAACCAGTGAAGTGGATATTATCCCCATTTTATAGATAAGGAAGGTGAAGCCCAGAAATGTGAGACTCCAAGGCCAGTGAAAGCTCTTTCCATGACTTCACCACTCTGTGCTTCACATCGGAGAGGGAGGCATACCAAATTGAAGGGCCCAGGCCCGCCCTCAGGAGCGCATACCTTGTGACCAAGAATATAGTGGCCTATCTGTTGACTCGGGTTGGGATGCTCAGCTGCCTGGGTTGAGTTCCAGCCACACCACCTACTCGCTTGATGTCATCACTAACTTCTCTGACCCTCATTTTTCTCATCGGTAAAGTTGGGGCAGCTATTCCCTGTCTAAGAGATTTTGAGAGTAGGTAATCAGCAGGCACACGATAAAAGTAACCATCTATATAATCATTTCTCTGGGTCCTGCTAGGGCCTTGATTTCTCAGTGAGCTTTTGTGGCAGTTTTAAGAGGTGAGAGCTTAGCCCCCAGCCTTCCCTAGGCCCAGAGCCTCCTCTGTGCAGCGTTGAGAGATAGGCTTACTGAGGAATAGCGGCCTGGATGGGAAATGGATGGGTGGCAGGCCCATAGTGGGGGCTGCATCCCCACAGTCTACCCCACTCCCATCTTTCCTCACACAAAGAAGCCTCACGTTCTGAGGTGATGCACAATGGGAAATAGTTCTTGAAAGATGTGGGCTAAAAGGCCATCTACTCCTGAATTCATGAGCTGTGAAACTGCCTGCAGTGTTTCCACACATTTTCAGAGGAAGCAAAGCTCCAGCTACTTAGGAAGGAACCACAACTGGCCTGGTCAGACGTCATGGCCTCTCATCTCCTGTGCCAGAGCCTTCTCTCCCTCACAGGAAGCCAGGCCACAGAGGTCAAGTCCATCCCGCCAGCTCCCTTGTCTGAGGAGGAAGCCACGTGTTGGCCTCCAGCCTCCTCACGGTTTCCGGGAGGCCTGACTCTGCCAAATCAAGATTGGGGAAATCAATTAAGAGTTCATAAATTACCACCCCGAAGCACTTTGAAACCATTCGAAGAGTTAATCAAACAAGTTAATGACATCGACACCATAGTAGAAGGAATATCAAATTACCTCTTTAAATGAAGCCTTTTCTGTTTTTTTAATAAAAGGATTTTATATTAATTCACTTAATTGCCTCCTGTTAACATACTTGCCAGAATCCAAAAGAAAAAAAATCTGTTAAACTTGGATTACGTCTGATACATTAAGAATTAAATTATAGGCAACAGAAAATTCCTGGGTTTTCACGTCCAGGTTTTAATTTTTTAAAAACCTACAACCTTTACTTCTTAGCTAGGATCATTTTTGTAGATTTAAGATGCTTAAAGACAAGCACTGACTTGTAAATTTAAAATATGTATATTTATATATGTACACTGCTGCCAAATTCCACCCTCCACATACCTCAGCAGTAGGCATTACTGTACTAATAGAGTAATTTACCCAACCACAAGAACATTGTTAGTCTCTCCTTCTTTCAAGGCACATTCCAAGCCCAACTTGGGTGGTGTCATTGAAGAAATGTGGTGTGCATGCATTTAAACATAGACTAACTTCCCCCAATGATCCCAATGCATTAGGACATAAACATGTGACGTACACGTTTGCACAGATACAGGATACCTTCAAAAGGAGAGGAGAATTTTTTTAAAAGGATTATAAAAGCTCTACTAGACTAAAAACTTCTAGAAGGCAGAGATCTCTCTGGCCCAGCCTATCCCTGGTGCTTAACAGACGGATGTGTGAGTAAAGCTGGGTGGAAGGAGGGGGCAGGGCCAGGTCTAACTTTTGAGGTGAAGTCAAGGAGGAGGTGACGCCACTTCCCATCCCCACTCGTGACCCACCAGAGCACCCCAAGGTTAGCTGATTTAGACTAGACCAAGAGCAGGCTAAGGTGAGTCATGGGGGACAGGGAAGGGTGCTGCCCTCTCCATCTGAGGTCTGTCTCCAGTCAGAGGGGAAGGAAATTTCCCTCAGAGGTGGATTTACCCCGAAGCTTCAGAACCCCGTACTTGCACTGGCCTCTTCCAAGGCCCTGCACCTATTTGGTTTCCTTAAAGAAATTGTATAAGCTTCAGGACCCACAAAACTTGACTCCCCTCTGGTTTCCCGGGAAGCACTGAGGGACTAGAATGACCTTCTGACGCGACCTAGACCTGGCTCAGCCACCAGAGGCCTCAAGGGGGACACAGCCTTGCCTTTGCGGAGCTCACACTTACTGGGAGGATACTCAGTGCCATGCCAGATGTAAGGAACACATTGTCAGGCCTCACCCTGAAGGCTACCTTCCTGTGCCTCAGCCCAGTTTTAGGGTGAGCATCTACTACATCCAGAACAATTCTAAAACAGAACTTTCACAGGCTTTTTTTCCCCTCCACATACTCAAGTAATACATGTTCCACCACAGAAATTTTAGAAAAGATACTTCCTTAAAAAGAAGAAAAATCACGTAATTTCATCATCCTAAAATAAGTATATAGCCAGTGTTACTATTTTGGTGAAATGTATTTTTGTATAAGAACAGAATCACATGTACTGTACCTGCTGCTTCATAAACATCTGGTCTCTTCTCTGCACTGGCACAAGCCTTTCCCTTTAATTTCTCAGAACCACCACAAAGGTGGCAGTCTGTCGTGTCTAACAGTTTCACCGAAGGTCTAGGGTGACAAAGCAGGGGCTGACATAGCTACAGGGCACCGCAAAGTTGAACACTGGGAATCCCTGTTCTCAGTAGTCCTGTGGCTGTGTCTCCCCTGAACACTCCTCACCTGGCTGTCTCTGGCCCCCACCACCCTCCCTCCCTCATCTCGCCACAGGGCCACTTAGAGATTTAATTTTCCCACCGAAATGAATGATGCATCTCTCCTCCCGCTTCTCCCATCCTCCACCTTAGAAAGCAAGAGAGTTCAGGTTGGGGTTTTGTTTGTTTGTTTGTTTTAAAAAGCATCTTTACCCCCCTTGTTAACAGCTCCATTTTATCAAAGAAGATAATGAAGCTTATGGAGGAAGAGATGTGTAGATCTGAGAGTCCTCAGTGACTGTTGGGGCTCTGAGAGCAGAGAAAGGCCATGAGCCAGTGAACGTAGGGAGAGAGGTACAGAGAGGCAGAGGAGTCCCAGGAAAGTTCCAGGTCCCGGGAGCAAGTAAGATAGAGTAGAAATCACAAATTAGAAGTCACAAGCAGCTTTCTGCCCAGACTGTTCTGTTTGGCCAGCACAGTTAAAAAGTATAGACATGGTTATTTATTATGAAATATGATTATTTATTAAAAGAATCCCAAAATAGAAAACAGAAAAAAATTTCCTTGAGTCCTGCCACTTGCCCACAGTATGGACATTCTGATGGCCTTTTTTCCTAGTTTTAAAATATATGTATATATTTATATTATTTATATAAATATATAAATAATATTTATATAATTAATATATATAAATTAATTATAAGTATATATTAATTAATATTAATATATATAACATATATATAAAGCATGTATATATATATATATATATATATATATACACTCATTTTTTTTTCTTTTTTACATAAAGTCAAATCACAGTGTCAAAATTATAGTTTTCAATTCAGATCAAAGCCTTTCCTCATTGGGCAATGGAAACCTGTAACCAAATGCAAGCTGTACCATTGAAAATTCTGAAATGGAGTCAGAATTAATGTGTTGATTATTTCTGGAACTAGCTCCTCAAAGTAAAGGCCACTGTTTCACAGAGTGAAATGGCACTCCAGGCCTTGGTGGTCAAGGATCACTTGGCTTCTGCATTCTCTGTTATCACAGTGTCTTTAAATGTTTTAAAATTAGCAGTATCTTAGTTCAGGTTCCCTCAAAAGTGGACCCTGAGACCAGGGTTTTGGTACAAGTTGTTCATTGGCGAGGTGCTCCAGGAAGCACGGTGCAGAGTGGAGAAATGAGACCAGGAGGGAAGAGAGCCAGCAAAGGATGTGTGAGTGAGCAGGTTACCACTCTGGGCACCGGGCAGGAGCGCACTGCGGAGCCTCCAGGAGACTGTGTAGAACAGACTTTAGAATGGTCCCGCTCACGGTGGAGGAAACTGGGGTATTTATCCACCAACTCCTGCCCCTCATTGGCGATAACTTCTGCGAGTAATTTCCCACACTTTAGGCCTAACTAGTGCAAAGACCAGAAAATACCCTCAAGCTAAGAGATACAGGGGCTTGCGAGAGGAAACCTTTGTGTACCAGGGAGCTGTCCACTTACACTGCAGTGATCTGAGCTGAGGAGTGGGATGGGACAAGGACAGCATCTGCTACAGCTGCCGGCATATAAAAATCAGCAGATTTCTCACAAGACTCTGCTTTCTGACTTCTCATAAAAATATCAGACAATCCAGGCTTGCATTCCCACATGGAATGGCAAGTTGCTGCCCCTTCAGAGGGGGCACTGGGCTCTCTAGTGTGCCACAGTTCCCACCACTCCCAGATGTCTCCCGCTGGAAGCCTATAATTAGGTCTTTGTTTGTTTGTTTTATTCTTTAACACCCAACCCACTTCCCTCCTCCATGTTACCTGCCTGGCCCCTCCAGGAAGGAGCCTGAGTTTGTTCTCCTTTGAGGAGGAGACAGACTGATGCTGCACACAGGCAAGTAGCCTTCAAGTTGGCATTTGGTTTCCAGGGACCAAACCTTTAAATATGAAGCTGTAACAGGAAGCTGGAGGCCTTTCTTGACAACCTGCCCAGCTCTCATTATGACATTTAGCCTGTGATTGATATTGTGTATGTCATCAAGACCTTGGCAGTTAATCTCTGGGTCGAATCTATGGAAACCAAACAGATTTGTCTTCTCCTTCCATTTTGGCTGTGATCTGGGAAACAGACGCTCCCAGCCTCTCTGAGATTCAGAGATTTGGGAGCCATGCAGAGAGGGATGCACACAGGCCGCCTTCAGGATTTGGAAAGATTACAGGTCTGTGGTTTCTGGACGGCTCTGTGCTTTGTTCTCTTTCCCCATCAAATCTGCACGCCGGAGGATAATAGATCCCAGAGCTCCCTCTGCGTGCCAAGCCACTCTGGGTAGACCACACCACTTCCTCTTCTGTCTGGAAATCCAGCCGAGGCTTTCAGCACGGGGATGGGGATGGGGATGGCTCCTTCCACAGTATAATGAAGGAGGAAGGGCCTCAGCAAGGGTGAGGTCAGCTTCAGTGATCAAAGGAGGCAGGCAGAGGTTTCAGAATGCAATTTACTCCAGTGTCTCCCTAAATCACCTCTTCTGAAGCCTCCTTTAGTGGCAGGCAGGGTTCAAAATGGCCTAAACCTCCTAATTTAGGTGCATGGTGCCCAGCTTCTACTCATTTTGAAACAAGAAGAGTTGGTGCCATGGACAGGCTGAGCTCCAGACCTCTCAGAATTAAGCTGCCTGTGGACCTGAAGCAAGGAGAGCTCTAACTGCACTCTTAGGAGCCTGAGGGGTCTGTGCTGGTGCCCGCCTCAGAAGTTTCTGGCCATCCCTTGAAACAACTCCCCACTTTGTGACTGGAAACGCCAGCAGGCAGACTCCAGAGTGGAGTTCAGGCCTGAGCAACCATCCGCTACAGGGGTTGGTCTGTCCTGTATTCTGCACTCCGCTCACCTTTACCCCTCCTCCAAATTAGCCCAGAGGCTCAGTCCCGCCTCATCAGCTCTGACTGAGTCCCTAGCACAGGCCTCACAGTCCTTTTTTTATTCACTCACTCAGTAATTCATTCACTCATTTCACTCATTCACGAAGCCATTCCCTCATTCAACAAATACTTTCTGAACACCTCCTCCGTGTCAGACACTGAGGCTACAGAGATAAACAACACTAAGGAACCATCTCCAAGGAGCCCAGAGCAAGGTTATCCAGCCCCTCACTCCTCCCGGTCCTGCACCCTTCTTCTGGCCTCCACTTCAACGAGAAGATGGAAAGCATATTGAGCACCCTTACTACCCTTCTCTTGACTTACCAGCTCCTGATTCTTTAGCCGTACTACTCTTGGGCAATTATTATCAAACGTGACCGAGCATCAGACTCACTTGGGAGCTTGTTAAAATACAGGCTCTTAGGCCCCTAGCCCCAGTTCAGGGTGCAACCCAGGAATCTATTTTTAGCAAGTGCTGGGTAATTCTGAGGGAAGTGGTCTTTAGATCACGCTTTGACAGACCCCAAAGAAGGGTCACCTCTGCTGCCTATTGCCCTCATCCCCCAACTCAGGATCTTGCAGGAGCAAGTCATAGATCCTGGCTTCTCAGGATCCTCAAAGACACACACCGCTAGCTAGTGCTCCTTTAATTCACCTCCTGTGAACTTGAGAGAAGCAAATTCCCCGGAGCAGTGCTTTCAGCCCTTTCCTTTTCCTCTTAAAAATTTTTTTATGGAAATTTGAAACACAAAGAGAAACAGTAACTATTTTACAACCATCATCCAACCGCAAGCACCATCATCCATGGCCAATCCTGCCTCATCACACCTCCACCTATACCCCCCACCCCACACACAATATATTACTACATTTTCCAACTATATCATTTTTGAAGCAAACCCCAGACATCACATCATTTCATCTGTATTTCAGTATGTATTTCTAAAAGATAAGGCCCTGTGGTATAATTTAACTGTCCTCTGAATCTCCTGCAAATTGGTTGTTAGATCTAGACTCTGAGGACTCTGATCAAACATTCAGGTTTTTCTTTGGTGAGACTACTTTTGTGGTGGTGGTGCGTTCTTCCATCAGAAGGCCCATAATGTCTGATCATCTCTCCTTATGTTGCTAGCAGTCAGTGTTCAATGCCTACCTCCATTAGCTCATCGGGTGTTATAAAATGGTGCTTTCTTCCTTCTTTATTATCTGGAATACGTCTATAAAAGAGAAAATTTCCCTCATCTACCCAGTAGTACAGTTTGTATCAGAAAGGAACAATAAATGCTGGATTCTTTCCCTTTACTATCTGTCTTCAAAATAATGAGCTGGTTCCCCAGCATCTTCCAACAGTGAATAATTGTTTTAAGTAACATTACAATTTAAATGTTTGATGTTTCAATGCACTGCAATTATTTTTATTACTCATGTTCAAATTTTTCCATTTTTGACAAGAGGGAGCCTCTTGGAGTTGTATCCTGAGTCCTTTTCACATGATCCTAGCGGTCTTTGAAACTACCAACCCTTTTTCACATTCTTCAAATCCCTGGCCTGCCTCTCCTCACACTGCATCCCCCCAGCCCCACCTCCTCTCTCTCAGGAATTACTTCTTCTCAGAAGACAGAGACCATGTGTTACAAACATTCTCAATTTACAATTTTCCTCATCTGTACAATGGAGATAATAATAAGCACCTATCTCCTAGGGTTGTTAAGAAGATTAAATAAATTAATAATTATAAAGCACTTCGATCAGTGCCTGGCACAAAATATGTGCTACATAAATACTTGCTAACTAAATAAATATTCCCTCCCCATCACCCACTTCCGTGTTCCTCAGTTACCCAATTCTTTTCTCCTTCCCCGCAGTCTCAGAGCACCAGGAGTAGAACTTCCCTTCCCTCCCCAGGCTGTCTGAGTGTAGATGTATCAGTCGCTCAGCTCAGAGAACAAACCTGCCCAATTCCACAGTTAATTCATCTCCTTGGGGACAGCGGCCTTTCTTCTCCTGCATTCCACTTGCAGAGTCTGACAAGCTCTCCAAATACACGTTTCAATCTGCAAAACACAGCTCTCTAGCTTGGAACATCTCTTCTGATCCCCTGGTAAGTCAGCACAACCGCCAGCCCCCTAGTGTGTGAGCGGCAAATATTGACTTCAACTGTCCTAACTAGCTGACTAAGCCTCATGCAGCCAAATCTTCTTCCACTCTGTTGGCCTAAAACAAATAAACACTCAGTTATTCTACCAACAAAATGGCTTTATTCTGGAACAGCAAGGAATTGGAATTTGTGACACGAGGTCTACGGTAAACCTCAGGCAAGTCCGGAAAAACAAAGGGGAGAAACATTCTTTTACAAAATTGGGCGGGGCTGTTATAAACAGAGAGTCCATTGGAGCAAACTGGGAATTTGAAGTATAGTGGCTTTTCATTGGCTGACTTATGGCAGTCTCTCATTGGCTGAGCTGTTGCTGGGCAAGGAGGAATTTCTTCCTTCCTTCTGCTGGCGAAGTAAAGTAGTATCACTTCCTGTCTAGAGATGCAAGGTACGGCTCTTCCCTTCCAGGTCTACAGTGTGTGTTGAGTGGCACGTGCAAGAGTTCTCTGTTCTGGCCTCCTGACTCCATTTTAAATGAGGTTTCTGTTTATTAATTTTCACAACCCCAAGGCTGCTGAAGCCCGGAGAATGTGTCTGGCTGCCCAGACAACATAGCCTCTGGATTTCTAGGGGTACCCATTCCACTGGCTCTCTGCAAATGTTAAGTACCAGAGTCCTGGAATGGCAGAGGCTGTCTGGGCCTTCCTATTCCGGTTCAAAATGGCCCAAACCAGCAGATTGGAGTCAGAAAAAGGAAAAAGTAGGCACCAAAGAAGAGGTAAAATCTAAAGGAAAAGAAGCAAGGGACTGGCTGCCTGCAGGGATTTCTTAAGCCCGAAGCACATCTCCAGTCTGCTGCAAATCCTCCTCGGCCCACATCAGAGGGTGCCCAGCACTCTTGCTCTGGCGGAGACTGGAGTGTTGAGGAAGTGTTGTTTAACTGTCACCATGGCCTTCTTTGTGGCCTGGGAAGAGGAAGCAGGAGCACAGCAGGCCAGGAAAATGTCTGCCAAAACTTAAGATCAGCTTATTCCCACCTCTCTTTGTAAAGCCCATTTCCTACCTCTGTTCCCTGCTAACCCCAATTCTGACCCTCTCTCATGACCAGCTGCAGAAAGGAAAGCAAATCCCTGGGCTCCAAGATGACATCCGGAGAACCGAAGACAAGCCTCAAGAATGCCTACCCATCTGCCAGGAGGCTGCTGCAGAAGGCAGAGGAGGGGGAGGCGGAAGACTACTGTACCCCCGGAGCCTTCGAGCTGGAGCGTCTCTTCTGGAAGGGCAGTCCTCAGTACACCCACGTCAATGAGGTCTGGCCCAAGCTGTACATCGGTGATGAGTAAGTGCCCAGGTCAATCCTCACCTTCAGCCTCGCCCAGGAGAAGGTCCCCAGCCCCTCCCCAGATCACACCTCTCACCACCTCTTCACCCTGAGCTTTTGCTTTTTAGGTTAGTTGTTTTGTGAGAACTCTTTTAGTTAGGGCTAGGGTCATTTTCATGTTGCAGAAAACTCAGAAAAGGGGCTTAAGCAAGATAGAGTTTTATTTCCCTCTCACATAAAAGAAGTCCAGAGGAAGGCAAGTTGGGGCTGTTATGGCAACTCTAGGGTCTTCAGGAGCTTAGGCTCCTGTGCTTCTGCTCCACCATCCCAAGGTCATGGCTTCCTTCCTCAAGGTTGCTGCATGGGCCAAGATTACTGACAGGGCTCCAGCGATTATCTGTAGGATCCAGACCACAGGAAGGTAGAGGGAAAAGAAGAGCAAAAGGGCATCTTTCCAAAGGGAAGTCCCACCTAAGACTTCCCCTGCCCTTAGCTGCAAGGGATGCTGGGAAATGTAGTTTTTTATTTTAGGTGGTTATAATACCGGCAAGAATAAAGTCAGTTCTCAGTTTGGTGGCACAGGAGCACATCAACCTATGTGCCAGGAAGCACAGGCCTAGCAAAGTTGAGGTTGCTGTCCCGTCCTCTAGATTTTTATAGCCACCATTCCCCACTCTGTAAGCAATTGGGAAGTGCCTACTGTAAATAATATTAATAATAATAATAATGCCTATCATTTATTGAATACCATGTGCCAGGCACTGTGCTAAGCATCTTGCATGTATAATCTCATTTTATTCTCACCATAGCCAAATGAAAGAGGTCATCTAATTACTCCCATTTTAAAGACAAGGAAACTGAGGTACAGACCAGTTAAGTAACTGGCCCAAGGTCCTACAGCTCAGTAGGTGGCAGAGAGCTAGATTCGAACGCAGCCCAACCCAGAAGCTTTCATCTTTAACTAGCACTCCTACTCTGCCCTCCATCCCCCAGATTCCAGCTCACATTCCATCTCTCCAAGGAGCAGATGGTACAGGCCCCCTGCATGTGTGATTTTAATACACGACGTGCTGCTTAAAACCTAAAGAGAATCGTCTAGTCGTGGGAAGATCAAGGGTCTCTTTTTTCCTTAATATTTTTAAATTGAAAAAGTTACAAAAATTATATGCCTTTTTATACTAAATTAAACTAAACAGAGGGTTATAAAAACAAACTGCATAATCTCCCTTTGTCCTCTCTTAATTTTGCCACTAACTAGTATTAAGTTTACTTGCATACTTCTACTACTTTATGTATGCTAATGCAAACATATAAAAGGTTTTCATTTCTTTTAAATACTCTTTAGCGGAAAAAAAAAAGGAATCATACTATTCTGTACTTTTACTATTCCATAGGATAGCTGTACCACAATTTATCCAGTCTTTTCCCAGTGTGAACATTAGGGGAACCTAGGTGAGGGGTGTATAGGGACTCTATGTACTGTTGTTTTTTTTAAAAATAATAGCTTTATTGGAATATAACTCACATTCCATAAAATTCACTCTTTTAAAGTGTACAAGTGTACAATTCAGTGGTTTTATTATATTCACAGAGTTGTGCACCCATCACCACTATCTAGTTTCAAAGCAGTTTCATCACCTTGAATTATTTTCGAACCCATTAAGTAATCACTCTGCATTCTCCATCTTCCCCCAGTCTTAGGCAGCCACCAGTCGGCTTTCTGTTTCTCTGGATTTACCTATTCCAGACATTTCATATAAATGGAATCATAATATCTGACCTTTTGTGACTGGCTTCTCTCACTTAGCATAATGTTTTCAAGCTTCATCCAAGTTGTAGCATGTGTCAGTATTTTGTTCTTTTTATTGCCAAATAATCTCTGTAACGTTTTTAAGTCTAAAATTAGTTCAAAATAAAAATGGTACACATACTCCTTGACTCCAAATATCACTTTAAGAAATGTAATTTACAGGGGCCGGCCCTGTGGCGTAGTGGTTAAGTGCACACGCTCCGCTGCTGGTGGCCTGGGTTTGGATCCTGGGCACACACCAACGCCCCACTTGTCAGGCCATGCTGTGGCAGCGTCCCACATAAAGTGGAGGAAGATCGGCACGGATGTTAGCTCAGGGCCAGTCTTCCTCAGCAAAAAGAGGCGGATTGGCATGGATGTTAGCACAGGGCTGATCTTCCTCACCAAAAAAAAAAAAAAGAAGAAATGTAATTTACAGAAATGAGTACCAATGCATAAGGAAATATGCACAACAATGTTTATTTTAACACTGTTTGAAGTAGCAAAAAAAAACAAAGAGGAGGAAACCTGAATCTCTTATCCTTTAATAATAAAATATTCACTACATGTAGTAAATACATGTTTTTTCTAGTATAAAAGTAATATATGCTCATTATATAAATATAGAAGTCTTAGTTTCTCTATTTGTAGTAGTTTAATGAGAACCTTTCTCATAGGGTTGTACAGATTAAGTGAGATAATATATGTAAAATATTAGTGCAGTGCCTAGTACACAGTAAACACTCAACAAAGGCTAGCTGTAATAATAAAATAGTGATTAATGTATGGAAGAAAACTTTTAAATCTCCCAGAACAATAACCAAAGCCCATTACTCTGAAGCCACTCTTATTAATATTTCAGTATATTTCCTTCTAGACTTTCTGTGTATTATTTTTGGTTTTGAAATTTGTTTTTATATAGTTGTAACCATATTGATTATTCATTTTTTCCACATAGCATCATTCATAAACTCTTCCCTTATTATATACTTCTCATATATTTAATATAATACTATATATTATGTATGTAATATATATTATAATTATATATATAATGATATATCAGATGGATATAAGATCATTTATTTAACCACTTCCCTATTGTTGGACATATCAGTTATTTCCATGTTCTCAATTTTATAAATAATGCTGCAGTGGACATCTTTATGCATAAAAATTTTTTCATATGTAGGATTATTTGCTTAGATCTGACCCTAAAAATGGTATAACCAGGGGAAGGGGGATTGAGATTTTAAGATTTACACTGTCTCTGTGTCTTTATCTATGCTGTTCCCTTTGTCTAAAATGCCTTCCTTTCACCTCATCTCTGTTTCCAAATCCTATGCGTTCTTCAAAGTCCACTCACGTTAGTTCTGCCATGAAGCTAGCTTTCCCCAATCCCCCTAGTGAGAAGAAAGCTTTTTCTCTCTGTACTGTATTATTTACCTTTCCAACAGCTTATAATAGTAATAACAGCTAATTGTGTTGGATTCTCACCATGGGCCATGCCCTGTGCTAGGCATCATTTAACCTCCACAATGACCCTATGAACGAGGTACCATTATTACTCCCATTTTACAAATGGGCAAACCAAGCCTCAGAGAGTTCATCCATTTAGTTAGTCAGTCAGTATTTACTGGGCACTTTACTAGGAGCTGTGGGGGACACAAAGAGGAAACTGAGGCTCAGAGAAATTAAGTGACCAGCCCAAGGTCACCCATCAGTCAGTGGTAGAATTTATATGCAAACCCAGATCAAGAATATGTGGTCAGTCAGATAAAGAAGGTGTTTTGCAGTTGAGGAGAAGAGGTGTGTAGAAATGTAACAGGGAACAGAGAGAGAAGGGGGTGGGGGGATGGAGTGTGGGGTTTGAGTCTTGGCTCTGCCAGTTACCATTTGTGTGATCTTGGACAAGTTGTTTTACCTCCCTTCTCCTTGTATGGCCACGGTAATAGGGCTTATCTCACAGTGTGAAGATTAGATGAATTAAAACAAGTGAAGTGCTCGAGTAGTAGCTGGCACATAGTAAACACTCAGTAAGTGCTTGGTATTATTATGGACCTGAGAAAGCGTCACAGAAGAGGTGACTCCCAAGCTTGACTCTAGAAGATGGGTAGGATTTCAACAAAATTCCAGGCAGGAGGAGCAGGATGAGAAAAGGCATAAAGGTGAGAGCAAACAGGGCAATTTATCTGGAATACAGGGAATGAATGTGGGAGAAAGGGCACTTGCAGAAGGTCTGGGACTAAGCCAAGTTTTACCACTGTGTGGTCAGCCTAGATTTAGCCGTGCAGTGGTAACAGGTGACCCCAACATCTCGGTGGCCTACCACAACGTTTATTTCTCACTCACGTGACATGTCCATGGTGGACATGCCGGCCGGTTCTAACTATGCTTCATGTCCACTTTACTCCAGGACCCAGGACTCAGAAGTAGCCGTTATCTGAGATTTTGGCAGAGAGAAAAGAGATGGCGAACCACAAGCTGACTCAGAAGTGACACAAGCCACTTATGCCCACATTTCATTAGCCAAAGCAAGTCCACGCCAAAGCTTCATGTCAATGGGGCAGGAAAGTGTAACCTACCCCTAGGGAGGGGCAGCAGATATTGCAAATGATAACACAGTCTGTCACAGCCACAATCTACTCCCGGTGTAGAGGCTCCGGGCAGGTTCTTTCACCTTTCTGGGCCTATGTCCTCATCTCTAAAAATGGTTACAGAGAAGATTAAAAGAAATACGGAATGTGAAAGCATTTTGTAAATTATAAAGTAATAGACAAATGCAAATGTTATTATTATTGTTATTAGTGAGGAAGAAACCTGGGAAGGTAGGTCAGGGCCTGCTTGTGGAAGGCTGAGTGCCAGCCAAGGGACTTTATTCAGGAAGCCATTGAGAGTGTTTGAGCAGGACAGACATGTTCTAGTTAATAGCTTGCCAGACAATCGAGTTTGATGCAATAAGATATGCTTGCCTCCTTGATATGTGACCATAACCTTGCTTCTTTCAACCAAGAAAATGTCACTGCCCTTTCGATTCAATCCAGCTCTGTCTAATCGAGCCTCAAAACAAACACACACACACACACGCAGTCTAGGCAGGCTCCACGGTCAGCATGCGTGACCTGCGTGCACAGCAGGGGTAGGGGGCTAAAGTCAGCATCGCGTGGTGTTTGTCCCCTTCTCTGCTTATGGTCCCTCCTAGATACCCACTTCACAAGGTGAACAAGACTCACAGATGCTTACTGAGCAATTCCACTGCCAATGCAACCACGTGGAGGTGTTTCTTGGTCTCTTTGTAGATGTTGCCCAAAGCAGCAAAAAGCTCAGAGCTGCCTTCTTACACACAAACCCTCAGTTTTAATTTGATATTTGCATTTAGGTTGAGTTTCTCCTTTCCCTAAAAGCATCTAAGACTTTTTTTTTTTTTAAAGATTTTATTTATTTATTTTTCCCCCAAAGCCCCAGTACATAGTTGTCTGTCATAGCTGCACATCCTTCTAGTTGCTGTATGTGGGATGCGGCCTCAGCATGGCTGGAGGAGTGGTGCCTCGGTGCGCACCCGGGATCCGAACCCGGGCCGCCGGCAGCGGAGAGCACGCACTTAACCGCTAAGCCACGGGGCCGGCCCAGCATCTAAGACTTTTGAAAGCAGAGTATTAAGGCTCTGGAAGTTAGGGCGGTCACCACCAAGAGTGAAGATGGATGTCCTGGGGCAGCCAGAGCCACCAGCTGTGCCTGGAGTCCAGACCAGTGATGCTTGGGACCTGCTGGGGACCAGACTTACCCCCAAGAAGCAGCTCACTCTTTCTCCCTCCTGTGTCCTCAAAGTCTTCTTTATGAAGAGAGAGGCAGAATGGCGGAGCATCTGCTCCGGACCCACAATGTTTGGGTCAAATACTGATTCCTGTGTGGCCTTGGGCAAGTCACTCGAGCTTTCTGAGTTTCGATTTCTTCACCTATAAGATATGGATTAAGTGGGTTAATACATATGACGCTTAGCACAGTGCTTGGCACATCCAATAAGTGTGAACTCTTATAGATCAAGTAGGTTCTGGAAATTCGACAGTGTGAGAAGAAGGTAAAGAACAGTCATTATGCTTTGCCACTAAGGGTCCCTTGTGCTAAGGGCAGCCTTGGGACAGAAAACACCCCTGGTCAAATTTCTCCCATGAGATGCTGTCATAAACCCAAGGCCAGGTTGGAAGGAAGGGCCCTCTTAATGGGCCTTCTCCAGCTCATGCACCAACTCCTTCCACAGACACTGTCCTGGCCTAAGGAGGCAGTGCCACATTAAAGCCCTATAGGCCTGTGGGTTTGAGATTTTCTAAAGCATTTTCTCAGTCCCAGTTTATCTCAAGGGGATCACCAAGTAGGGTACCTGGTGACTCCAAGGCCCCATTGCTTAACAGCCTGGGGAGGGCAGAGGTGGCCCCACCACTGCAGCCCGGTGAGAAGAGGCCACAGACAGGAGGGAGACGTGCTTGGTGTTCAGTGTGCTGGGTCAGCAGAGGGGGTGTGGCCAGGCCAACCGGCCAACTTTTGGATGTTCTCACGGGGAAGTCTTCCTCGCTCAAGGCGCAGCCACCCTCTCCCCACCCATTTCCCACTACTTGGTAGGGGGTCTGAATCTGCCACAGTGGGAACTATAGAGTCAGCACGAAGTAAAGCAGAAGCCCTCAAGCGGGCTTCAGGGCACAGGGTTCAAGCCCCCACTGTGGGTGGCCACTGTGTGTGGCCTTTGGCAAAACATTTTACTGTTCTAGGACTCAGTTTCTTTATTTGTAAAATAAAGGGATGATTTCAAAGATCCCTTCCAGCTCTAAAGTAAAATTCTTTAAGAAATGTCCTATTAAATAAATTAGGCTTTATTAGGTTCAAGCACATACTTGTTTTATTACTTTTAAGTCATTCAAATTAGATTCAAATTAGGTTAACCAAGTGTTGCCCTCCGGAGAGCCAGGGACTGGCGTCAATGATGAGATAAGAATAATTCATCACCTCTTATCAATCAGCAGTCCCTAAATGGGTGCTTCAGAAGTGCTTGAGTATGCTTGAAAGCACTAAGTTTCTGTAATTTAAATATTCTCACTTTAATCTCACTCACGTCTTTCATTTGCTTAGCAAAATCTTTTTTCTTTCCTGTAGTGAGCAGGAGGGGAAATATCCTGGCTACTGTCAAGGCGATTGCAAATTCCCAGCCAGGACAGCCTCCTGAGAGTAAAGCTTCGTTGAAACAGGGTAATGGAGAAATCTCTCTTCCCTCTCACGACGTAGGCATCCCTGTGAGCCAACAGCGTGCTGTTGAGCTGCTTTGCCACTTGAATGGCGGGGGCCCTAAGCAGCTCCCCATTTTTATTAAAACCACAGTTGCCTCCAAGGTCTGGCTTTTGGAGTCGTCGACATCCAGCTGCCCCTCCCCATAAAGCCTGACTCCTCAATTGCTGGTGACCAGCACCCCCCAGCTGAGCTCACTTTCCAGGAGTCTCTCTGTCTTGCCCTTTCTGTTTTTCTGCTCCCTACCAGACCAACGGCTTCAGAAGCCAGAGGCATCTCCAGGGCTAACCTGGAGTCGAGGAGGCTGGGAAGTGAGGTGAGGGCCAATCAATCAGCTGAGACAGCCCTCAGCTTGAGAGAGGGCCTCTCACTGGTGCACCTGGACAGCCACAACCTCTCCCCCCACCCCGGAAAAGGAGAGCTGAACCTTGCCCTGCTTCTCCAGGGTGGGCCATGGCTTGTTTAGAATGCAACAAAAACACAGCCAGGGTTGACAATTTAATGTGCTGAATGTTACCTGAAAGAACTAGAAAACCTGGACTCTGAACCTCCAAGTACCAAAGGTGACTTGGGTACAACAGGGCACCATTCATGGGCAAGGTGACCAAGGAGACATGCCGGAGGCCCTGGCCTGGCTGGGCCTTCTTATGCTGGGTGACAGCTTCTCAGTGAAGGCCTCAAGCAATGTCAACCGTTTCCTTTCACGGCTAACCAGATGCCTAGTCCAATCATTAATACAACATGGTTTCCCAAAACCAGGCCTCCTGTATATTCTCTTTCCCCTCTTAGCCCCCATCCTTGGAGGACTCGAGTCTCGGGGAGTGGGGTAGACGACGAAGAGATTTCTAACAAAAGTTAAAACTGCAGAGGCCACCTTATGTCTTTGTAATAGTCTGTCCTGAGAACTAAGGAAATAATATCAATAAAAATCACGGTATATGTTTACATATTAAGTGAATATATGCCATGTTCATTACCAAAAATCTACAAAACACAGATAGACAAAAAGAAGAAAATTAAAATTCCCATTACCCATAATCTTATTACCCAGAGATAACCACTGATAAGATTTTGGTGTACATCTTTCTACTGCTTTTTCCCCCTGAATTTGCCTTTTAACCTTTCATAGAAACTTGAATATTGCATCATTCAACTTCACAAGAATCTTGTAAGGAAAATACTGCCAATGTAATTGGTTCTTTTTAACAAATAAAGAAAACCGAAGGTCCCAGAGGTTCACATGCAGCAGTTTAAGCTTATAAACTACACCTGTCAGCCCTATGTTTTCTAGGGGCCTCAAAACCAAACAGCTTTATCATCAGCAAGTAACAAGAATACCCAAGAAACTAGAAAGCCAGTGAATTTTGCTTTCATGTCAGGTGAATTGACTGAGATCAAAAGCTAGAAATGTGCCTGCTGTTTTAAAATCCCCCTGCAAGGAGTAGGTGTGGTCAAGACTCCAAAGGAGGAGAAGGTCACCATCAGGGTCACGTCCATGAAGTGATGTGAGACCCCAACAGTGTCACAAGCATCAGAATAAATAAGGTGCCAGATTACAGGATTTAGGCCCTTGGCAAACAGGAGTCCACAATTAGGGGCGGGAAATCAGCAGGTCCTCACAGATGGAGGTGGGGAGAATTAGTGGGCCTTCCTGAATGCCCAAGGCAGAATCCTGGCAACATGGCAACAGCTTGTTTCCCACTGCAAGGGAGCTGGTGAAGGGCTTGTACAGACGTATACATGCATGTCCCTCCTCCCCTCTGTGCAAGAGTATACACCTGGGGAAAATGGGCTTTCAGGTAGATGCTGAGGTATGTACGCTGGGAACCAGGAGGGCACCAAGGGGCCTGAAAAAGTGGAATGTCAGGAGTGCTGCCTCAGAGACAGTGCTCTTTGCCATTCCTCAAGGGTGGGGGGTTGAAGCAAGCTTCCTGGAGGAACTCCAGAGGGGCTGGAAGGAAGCTGGACCAGGCTGGAGAAGGAGAAAGGGAGGGGGAGGTCTCTGACTGAGGAAATTGGGCTATGTGATAAGGAAGTCACTGCCTTGGCCCTCCAGTGTGTAGTCAGAATCCAGAGCTAGGCAAGAGGTCCACAGGGAAGGAGAAGAGCTAAAGAGAATTGGGTCGAAAATAGGGATATGAAAATGTTCTTCGAAAGTAAACTGCACGAGTCCAACAAATGTGTGAGAAAATGCCCAACCTCATTGCTAAAACAAAGTAATGAAAACAAGACACTTTCTTTTTTTGCCCATGAAATTAGCAAAGAATAAAAATCAGAATGTAAATGTGAGCAAGTTTTCTGGAGGATGATGTAGTAATGATTATCAACTGTGTTAAAAATGCTCATCCCCATTGATTCAGCAATTCCATTTCTAAAAATCTCTCCAAAGGACATAGAGATGTACCCAAAGAAATACAGCAAAGTTGTTTGTTTATAGTGTTTCTTATAACACCTACCACTCTCCCTCCAGGAGAGAGAGACAGAGAGAGACAGAGAGAGAGAGACAGAGAGAGAGAACACCGATGTCCAAAACTGGGGTAAGGTAAAGTTGAGATTTACCTATAGAATGGAATAGCATGCAGCTATTGACGGCTGTATGTTGACATAGGAAGATGTTTACAATACGTCACCTCGTCAAAGTTTTTGAAACTATATATAGTATTATACCCCTGCAAAAATCTATATAAAACATACAAATCTATGGCCTGGAAAAATAACTGGAGGATCTTATATCAAAAAGCAAATAGTCTTTGTCTCTAGGGGTAGAAATACAGAAGATTTTCTTTTGTTGTGTGGGAGGGGATATATTTTCCACATTCTGCATTGAGCATGTGTTATTTTTGTAATTAGATGGCATGTTATATTAAAAATGAACAGATTGCTTACATCTAGGATTTTTCTTAAAACAACCAGAAATGAAAGCTCCTGAATCATCTAGATTCTAGAAGTAAATTCCTAAATCTGTTTTTCTTCTGAGCTTTTCCCCTTGAGCAGAGGCACATTTCTTAGTCTCTTTCTCACATATCTGAGCAGGTGGCCCTGTTATTAAAAAATAAATAAAATACAGTGTCAGACACCACCCTCCAGCCCCATCCCACTCCCAGTGTTTGCTGACCTAGGCATCTGAGCCAACTGGGGATCTGCCTCCATCACAGCCCCTGTATGCTAAGAGTACTAAGAATCACCTGTTTATCTGTAGGTCCCCATTCTGCTGTGGATGCCCTTCTGAGCTCTCAGCTGGACTCTGAGTAAACCAAGCTAGAGGGAAATCCCCAGACTGGTGTGTGAGGACACCACCTCCCCTTCCCAGCCCAGGTAGCCACAGAGCCCCAAAAACCTTCAGTGGGCCTCAGGTACCCACCAGGTCTAATCCTCCCCATGAGCCCTTTCTCTCCCTCACACACAGCCAAAACCAGCTCGGTGGGGCGAATGTGGAGGAGTCATGCAATGAGTCTTGTTGCATATCTACCCTGATCCTTGACCCTCAAAGCAGCAAAGTACAAATTATTATTTAGTCAAACTGCCATTTGATTATGGCAAAACCCAGCTGCCGAACCCAGAGAGAACAGTCTTTATGGTGGGTAGGAACTTCCTGTCAAGGAGAGTTAATTTTAATTTTTCCACTGAGCTCAACCCCAAAGTGAGGTTGATTGCTACTCAGCAAGATGGACTGCATTAGTGGAGGCTTTAATTGAGCACAGATCTACATCCCCAAAGCATAATGTTTGTTGTATACATACTTTGGGACAAGAAGAAAAATGAAAAACAGACCTTTCTGAGGAAAAATTGAAAGCAGAATGTGTCCCATAGTTAGGATAGCAGCCCCAAAAGCCAGCTGGGGGGTTTGGTGGAACTCCCCACCCCCCCATGCCTCAGTTCCAATGGGCTGTTTGCAAATGTTTCTAAAAGCTCAATGCCTCTGTTCAGGTCTCTCTTTCTCAAACACGGACTCCATCGTGGTTCCTCCCATGGCCAAAACAAAGCTCCAGGAAACCAGCGATAGACGAGAGGCCATGGCATGTGTTTCTGGTGCAAGGCTCCTCTCAGTCTAGGGTGTTGATCCACATTGGCCACTATGGCCACTTCTGTCCATGTCCTTTTACCAGTGGCCTTGAGATGAGCCCTTAGTTATTTATTTTTTTTTAAATTTATTTTCCCCCCAAAGCCCCAGTAGATAGTTGTATGTCGTAGCTGCACATCCTTCTAGTTGCTGTATGTGGGACACGGCCTCAGCATGGCTGGAGAAGCAGTGCTTCGGTGCGCGCCCGGGATCCGAACCCGGGCCGCCAGCAGCTGAGCGCGCACACTTAACTGCTAGGCCATGGGGCCGGCCCCAAGAGCCCTTAGTTATGATTCCAGACCCTTGTTATCTCTTCCCTGAGCTATAGAACTGGTCTTTTTGCTGTTGAGGGAGATGTCGTCTTAAAACCCAGATGGGATCACCCCTCCTCAAACACTATCAAAAGCTCCCCTTGACCCCCAAATACAGATTCTGGCATTGAAGCACTTCCATGATCAAATCCCTCACTCCCTCTCCAAACCTTTCTCTACTCTCATCTCACATCCTATGCTCTGGCCAAACTAGTCCCCTCCTCCCTGTCCCCATTCCCAGTATATCGGCAAGTCTGCTGTGATACCACCCTTGTCCAAGCCACCCTCCTCTGTTGGCCATTCAACTGCAATAGCCTCCAGCAGAGCTCCCTGCTTCTTTTTTTTGCCCCCTCCACTCTGTCTCCACACATCAGCCAGACTGATCTTTCAAAAAGTAAGCAATGCTCACCCCTTCCTTAAAATCCTCTGTGGCATGTGGCATTCCACCATACTTCGAATAAAATCCAAACTCTCCCTATGGCCTACAGGGCCCGTCTTTCCAACTTCCTCTTGTACCACTACCCCCTCACTACTACAGCCACACTAGTTTCCCTTCTGTTCTTAGCACTTACTGTTCCCTCTGCCTGGATGAAACACTTCTCCTCCAACTCTTCCCCTAGCTCCTTCTCATTCCTCAGTCTTAGTTTAAATGCCACCTGCCTGCAGTGGCCTTCCCTGACCACCTTACCTAAAGCAGGGTCACAGTTGTTCTGCACAGTTCTTAGTGCTACCTTGAATTATCTTGTTTATTCCTTTGTTGCTTATTTGCTACCCCCATTAGAATCCACGCTTCCTGAGGGACCTTGACTAACCTGTTCACTGCTGCCTCATCAGCACCCAGGATAGTGCCTGGCACGCAGTAGACTCTAAATCATTATCTGGGGATAAATGATTGGTTACAGGAAATAATAAACATTTCCTGAAATGCCTTCATTTTCTCCAGCCTCCATCCCTCAGGTTGTGCCATTTCCTTGGCCTGGTGTGCCCTTGTCTCCCTCTTCACCTTCATCACCAAGTATTGACACTTGCAGTAAGGCAGGCTCAGAAGCCCCTCCCCCACACAGTCTCCCCTGCCCCTTTAGGCAGAAATAACTCCTTCCTCTGACAGCCTACCTCTGCCTCATGTTTCAAGGCCACCTACTTCAACATGACTTTACTCTTTGTTCCTAGAAATTCTTGCCTAGAAAGATAAGGCTATAAACCAGTAAATAATTTCACTGTTGGCTTCAGGAACATCCCCGAAATCAATTCAAACAATAGACAGCTCAAATAGCTCTCCTTTTCAGAACAATGCTTTGCCCAACTAGGGAATGACTCACTTACGAAAGTGACGGTTTTGCATTGTGCTCACCAATCCCGTGAACATCAGTATCAAGAATTTTGCCCAATCCCGATCTTAAACCATTCATTCAAGCCCCCACCTCCATACTCTTATAAACATCATAGCCTCAGAGGAGAACCCTGCTTTGCAGGGTCTCCCCAGAGGCTCTGTGAAGGTGGTCCTCTCCGTTACATTTTGCTTTGCCTGATAATCAGGTTATTCTGGTGACCTTCTGGGAGATTTGGCAGGTGACAATCCCCTCCTGCGACCACTGTAGTGTCCAGCACCGAGCTCTTCTATATTTGGTGAATGATGAAAAAATGAATGGACGAATGAATGGCTCGCCTACCCCAGCCTCCAACCCTCTCCCTTCTAGAAATGGCTGAGCCAGAAACATGAAATGGCACAGGCTGCCAAGGGGTAAGTAAGAGCAGGGCTTTGCACTAGGTTTAAATGGGCTTCATTTCAATGGCTACTCTTTATTTGAGAAGCCGGAATTGACGGCAGAAACCCGTGGGCGGCCCCTGAGTTTCCCCCCAGACCCAGACTAAGACACTGCCCAGCCGACCAAGCCCCTCTCCCTTCCGCCCAGGGCTACGGCGCTGGACCGCTATGGGCTGCAGAAGGCGGGCTTCACGCACGTGCTGAACGCGGCCCACGGCCGCTGGAACGTGGACACGGGGCCCGATTACTACCGCGACATGGCCATCGAGTACCACGGCGTCGAGGCCGACGACCTGCCCACCTTCGACCTCAGCATCTTCTTCTACCCAGCGGCCGCTTTTATCGACGCTGCGCTCCGCTACGATCACAGTAAGAGACCTGCGGCCCGCCCGCGGCCCCGCCCCCGGCCAGAGACCCCGCCCCAGCCTGAGGGCCCGCCCCTTACCCTGGCTGGAAGTGGGATCCGCGCACACCAAGTCTGCTCACCTCTCTAAGCCTGCCCTGCGGGAATTGCATGTGGTTGAGCTGGAAATGTCTGAGCCCCTGGAGGCCGTGAGCCCCACTGAGCGTGCTGCTGGTGGGGTTCGGGCCTTGATTGCTGCTGTGGGGAATCAGAATCGGGAGAGTTCAGAGGAGAGGCCTTTGGCCTGAATCTCTCTTCTCTAAGGCACATCAGCCAAGGGGCAATCTGGGCGCTCTCAAAGCTGGGATGCGGCTGAGACACTAATTGTGCCTGGGCACAAACCTGACTAAGAGCCAAGGGCTTCAATGCCAGAAAACCCTCAGGGAGCTGACTTGAGTGGGAATCTGTGGAGAGACTTCAAATTCTCCTGCCAACCAACCAAGCCCACTCCCTCCCCCTCACCTCTCTTCACCCCCAGGTCACACTCAGTCTAGTGAGGCCTCGTGTAGAAAGCTGACAATCTAGCCTATATAAGTGACAAACTATATTTGAGAATCTGAGTTTTGCACCCATGATGTCCAAGTTTCCCAAAGTTAATTATCCATCTTTTATATCACAGTGCTAGTCCTTGCCCTCAAAATGGAGTTTTAGCTGTCCTAATCCAGGGAAAGGCTACAAGTTTATTTGGGAGAGAAGGGCACAGTTTAGGTATGCATCAGGTAAGACAATATGCAGTTATTGCTGCAGGGTGTATTTCAGTGACATTCCATAGAGGCCAGAGGGACTTGAGCTCCCTAATCTGTGCTCTGACTTCAGCCCCATGTGTCACACCCCTTAATGGGGCCATCACATAATTCAGGGTATCCAGTTACTGAAAGCCTTTCTTACCACAAGAGGTTGGGATTACAAGCCTCATTGGCTGACCAGCTGGCCTGCTTCAGGAACTTGTAACCTGTAGCTGGGCCTAGGCCACATCTGCTGAACAGTCCCAGACCTTGATGGCTGTCCCAAGGTGGCCCTTGCCCTATAGCCAGCCATAGGCACCAACAACTTGTCATTATTTTGGTTCAGAAAGCAATGTGACAATGAAAAAAAGCCCATGGAGCTCAAGTGCTTGTATTAGGGGATGCCTCATTTCAAAGTCATCCTTTTATGAGTCTATTTATGGACTATCTTTTGTGTTATGCACATTCTGGGTTTCCAAGCAGGATCAAAAAGCAACTGGACTCTGACTCATCACCATGAGGTAAAATTCACCTCAAAGTATTTGAAGTTAACTGAAAACATATTTGACATGAAAAAACAAAAAGCTACAACCAGCCAATCCTTCAGATTCTGTTTAATGTGCTCACTTGCCATTACTATGTCTTTGACCCTCCCCTTAATAGAAGGGGTCTGGCAGGCTTTGGAGAAGACAGGCTAGGTTCAAATTCACGCTGTACAACTTACTAACAACGTGATTTCTCTGAGCCTCGGTTTCTCCATCTGGTGAGGAAAATATCGACCTTGAAAGGTTATAATGAGGATCAGCAGTACCCACATAAAGCATTTAGCATAGAACCTGGTGCACAGCAGACTCTCAGATGGGTTTGATAAAGAGAGGTCATGCACTGCGAAGCACATAACCACACCAGCACATGCACATCGTAATAATAAAGTTTCCAATCTCAAAAGGAAAAAAGGCATTCCAACTTTGAACTAGTATGATATACTCACATGACAGCTTGTTTTCGGTTCCTTTTAGAGTCTGCCCCCACTGCTGAATCAGGAAAGAATGGGTCTCTCCAGTCATATGTTTAGGCCTGGGTGGATCAAAGATCATCCATGTGGAGATGTCAGGCTGGTGTGGATTGTGACTGGTAGACCGAGTGGTTGAAAGCACCCAGTAAAGAAAGGGTCAAGAGGGAAAAGTATATACACAGGGAAAAGTATACATGCACCGAGAACATACAGCAGATAGAATGGGTGGGTGGGGGTGTGGGACTAGACCAGTTGGCTGGAGAGGGGGAGCAGGACACGACCGCATTGCCAGGTGGGAGGCTGGGCTCCCTTCTCAGTGCCGTTGGCACTTGCATGTCTAAAGGTTTCCTCAAGTCTGGGCTCAAATCAAACTCCAACCCTTCAGGACCAGACAGAGAGCGTAAAGGAATGAAGCTGTCTGTGTGTAAGGCAGTGGGGGTAGGAGGGGGGTGCTTGTGGCTAAGCGGAGAGCCCCATATCCCCTCCCAAGGGGGCAGCTGCTGCTCAGTCCCAGGCAACAATGGTCTCGTGAGAATCGGGGCAAATGTGATAGATCTGACTTTTCAGGAGAAGTCTCTAATCTGGATTTTAATGTAAAATCGCTCAGTTTTTAAGTGTTGGCAACAAATTGAAAATTTCTTAAAATACTGCAAAGGCCAAACAAAAGAAATCCAATGGCTGTCAGTTTGTAACCTGTGGCCTGAGTGGTGAGGGTAGTTCAGCAAGGACATTGTCATAGACTCCATACAGTGGAGACGGCCTGTGCTCAGCCTGCTTGCCACACATAGTAGGGGGCCTGGTTGTGTCTTGTCATGCATTGGAAAACCAAGGGACACTACCGCAGCAATTTAGAGCCAGGTCCACTCATATGTTTCTTATTATACTCTTGATGTAAGAGGTGTTGATGGACAGTCTAGCCAACAGGCAAGGCATCTCTCCTACCTCTCTCTTGTCCTTCCTTGGCTAGTTTTAGCCAAGTGTACACTGCATCCCACCACGGCCCCTCACAGATTGTCTTGTTCACTCTTTTTGAAAAGTGTTCCTTGTGGTGCTGTACAGCTGTACTCGTGGCCTGTAATCAGCCCCATGGGGCCCATCCCTACCTCTACCCTACCCTGATTTGCCCCTTTGGAAAGAACACCCCAGGCAACCTCAATCAGTCTTGAAAAATCTTAGAGATAATCTAGTCCAGTGACCTGCCCTGAGAGCTGGGGAAACAGAGGCCCAGAGAAGCCAAGTGATGTGCCCAGGGTCACAGAGCTAATCAGAGGCCAGCGGGAGTTCCTTCTGTCACTCAGACCTTGTGGCAGAGTCCTTTGCCCTTCTTTAGAGCATCTGGTGACTTTGCTGTATAAAAGGTCATCAAATATCATGGAAGGTTAGGCATTCCAGCTGGTTATAGGATCAGAAACAACTGAATTTGTCATTCTTCATCAGAAAAAGAAATACTGACAAAATACTGCCATGGGAACCCTATTGGGACAGCCTTGACTGCTCCTGGCACGGCGGCCTCAGAGGTGAATTAGTGTGGTTTTAATTTAATGAAATCTTCTAAGAAATCCCCGGGCAGATTCCATGAGGCTCTAAAGATCAGATTTTAGTATCACCACTCTCCTTTCATTCTTTTTCTTAAACAAACAGTTGCCTGCTTTTGAAGCCATCTTAAAATCTATTATGGATAAGCTAGGTGTGAATAAATAAATGAAGTTTGCTTTTGAGCAGGAGGTTGATTCTCTGGTGTTTCTAAGCTTTAACCAGATCAGATTTTCAGGATGTTTTAAGGGTCTCCTGCCCCACTGCAGCACACACAGTCCTGCCCTCCACACATAGTTCAAAACACACCAAGCACCCTTTTTTTCTGAGGACTTCCACGTGCCCAGAACTGTTTGAGGAGAAGTATGAACTCTGCCTTCGAGTGCTGCTGAGGAAGGCAAGTTCCAAGGTAGTGAATGAGACAGGCAAAGGGCTCCCCCAAAACCAAGGAAGGAGGCTGCTTAGAGAGTACACACCTGGCTGGGGGTGGAGGTGGGGTTGGGGGGATAACAGGCTTGGCCTGTATGTCTGGTTTGAGTGACAGAGGTCTACCTTCTGGTCACCAGTGAAAATATGCCATTGGGGAGTAGTAGAGATTCTGGATTTGGGTTTTCTTCATCAGATTGTGGGAATTCACCTTTTGGTAAAGGCCAAAGGGGAAATATTTAATTGAAATCACCATTTTTCCAACATAGATTGTGCCCTATCAGTCAGTCATAAAATCAGTTTAGTGGATGTGACTAGTATTTCTTTTAAAAAAAATTTGAATAGATTGGGAAAGAATAGAAAACATGAGCATGCATTGTACATCATACAAGTACGTATTATTTTGTGAAACTTTTGTCTGATACACACACACTTGTGATACCACAGAGCATTTCAGAGCTCTGATTCTGGTGTCAAGTGGCCTGGGCTTGAATCGCGGTTCTGCCACTTCCTAACTGTGTGACTTGGACAAGCCACTTCTCTGCACTTTAGCTACCTCCTCTGTAAAATGGGGCTAATAAATGTTATCTACCTCATTGGGTGGTTGTGAGGACTGACTATGACAAAATATGTAAAAATGTACTTGGAAGATATGGGGGTGAGGTGAGGCTACTTACGTGTTAGCTGTGAATTTTATGTTGTGTTTTTGGGGGTCACACAAAAAAGTTTGGAAGCCGCTGATCCAGAAGATTCCAACCCTGACAATGCTGCTTTCGGTCAGGGCCCTAACCCTGGCTGGTGTGAACTCACAGAGGGCCTCCTAGTTTCTCTGGTGTGGGACATGTCGGGAACGGGCCAAATGCAACCTTCCTTGCTTTTTCTTCTGAACTCTTCTTTCTCACCACCTGGTGCTGGGCCCCAAAGGACGGTGCTGAGCAGAGCCACAGAGCAAAGAGGGGGCAGCACCCTGAGGGTCCGGGGACAGGCCCTTTACCCTAGGGAGATCTGCCAAGCACACAAGGCTCATTAACGCCACTGTGGTAAAAACAGAATTCAGCTTCAGGAGCTCCTGCTGGAGCCAACCTCCCCCACCCCACCCCCCCAGCCCCGCTCCTTTCCCCCTTTCTCTTCCAGCCCCTCTATCTCCCTTCCCCCTCCTTCTGCCCTCCCCCTCCTCCCACTTAACAGACTTCAGGCTCCCAAAAGTCTTAACGAACTACAGCTTTCGTCTGTTTCAAACATTTAGTCATGACAGAAAGAATTACCCTTTTTGCCAGGAGAGGAAGAAACGCTTTAGTTATCAGCAGAGCTGGCAAGGGGCCAGCGGCCTCTGGAACAGTCTGTGGGGATTAGAATGCCAGAGGTAGACATTCCACTCCAGGAGCACAGTCCTGCCGGGTGAGAGTCAAGGCCAGCCTCCTCCAAACCCAACCCGCAAGCCAGAAGCCGGCCCTGCTTCTTCTGGCCAAGGTGTGCAAGGCAGAGGTGGTGTGGCCACACTCTTGTAGCTCAGCAACGTGGAGGGTGGGATTGGAGGGCCGCCTGGTTAGCTTGTGGAGATTCCTGAAAATGAATTGTGATGAAATTAATAGTTCTTTATGGAGCACCTCTCTGTGCCAGCACAGTGTGTGTGGAGAGGCCCTCAGTGGAGTCTTTGTTGTTGGGCAGGGTGTGCAGGCCACTCCAGCCAGGGTAGGGTGGGGAGAGAGAATCCTGGTGCCTGGTGTTTGGGGCCTCTTGGATTTCTCATGCTGCCTTGGCTGCTGATCATCACCACTGTCCTGGGCATGGTCCTGTGAGGAAGATGGGGGTCGGGGGTGAGAGGGAACAGGGGAGCCACGTCCATTCAGAAGTGTCTTTCCATGCTGTTCTAATATCCTACTGATGCTCTGTAAACCCAGTGATGTCCATGAGTGTCTTCTTGATCATCCCTCCAGGCCTCAGGCCTCAGACTTGGGAACAGGGACAGCATTGGAGTCACACAGCTCAAGCTACCCCAACCAGCTCAACCCCAGCGGAGTGATCCCATGACCACAAGAGAGGGTGGCAGTGGTGGGGATGGCCAGAGAGGCTAATCTTGTGGCCAGTGGCCAGTGGCCAGCACACAGTAGGGCCTCAATAACAAGTTGCTTTGAACTATTTCTAGTGATGGTGCGAGTTTTCAGGGTGACCGCTGGCAAGTCATTTCACCTCTCTGAACCTTTTTCCCATCTGTAAAGCAGGGATGATGATAATGAAACCCTGAAGGTTGTGTTAAGGATGAAATGAGATGAAGCGCGTTGATGCACTATGTGAGCTCTACAGCGCCACCAAATGGAGGCCCGAGGGATCGGGAAACTGCTTCACATCATGACTTCTCAGCTGGGCCCAGCTGTTGCCATCTTAGTGGCCAAAAGGAGCTTTTATTCTTGTGGAGATTCTTCTAGATTTCTGGTTCTCAAACTTTTTGGTCTCAGAACCCTTTTACGCTCTTAAAAATTATTGAAGACCTCAAAGAGGTTTTGTTTACATAGATTATATCTATCAATATTTAGCCTACTAGAAATAAAAACTGAAACATTTAAAAATATTCATTCATTTAAAAATAATAAACCCATTGCATATTAACATAACATATTTTTATGAAAAATTATATTTTCCAAAATAAAGTTAGAGAGAAGAGTGGCATTATTTTACATTTTTACAAATCTCTTCAAGGTTAAGCTTATTAGAATTCAGTTGGATTCTCATAATCAGCTTCTGCATTCAATCTTTTGTGATATATTGTTTTGGTTGAAGTATATGAAGAAAATCCAGCCTCACTCAGATATGTGGTTGGATAAGAGAGGTATATTTTAATTACCTTTTCAGATAATTGTGGATATTCTTTGATACTACACCAAAACTGGACAAGTGATAGCTTCTTAAAGGCTAGTTGTGATGTGGAATCTGAAGCCACATCAATAAACTTCATACTCTGTTACATGAAAATCCATTGGTCTGTCTTGCATTTTGAATGGATTTTTTACCCATGAATGATTTTGTAATATCCCACATTGGTCATTTGGAAAATATTGGTTTACTAAGATATGTAGATCCTCCAAATGCTGACCGTTTCCACTGTACATAATCAAAAAAACACATTTGTAAATATCACCACCTCTCAACAGAAAATCTTAAAAGTGTTGGGAAACTGTCAACCTCACGGCAACAGATACAAGTTTCCCAAAATTCTAATTTTTGCTTGAAAGCTTGCATTTTATCACTGGCAACAAATACCGTCAGTTGTTTTCTTTGACGTAACAGCCTCACTTTGTTCACTTTTGAGAAAAAGTCTGACAAATACCCAACTTTGAATTACCATGGTTTTTCTGTCAATCATTCTTTCAAGTAAAAATGATGTTTCATGAAACAGCGGCTAATTCAGCTTGCAACTCAATCTCCCATGTGCTTTTCCTTGAGAGAACAATCGTTCTTTGGGATGCAGCCAAAGTGCTCTCTGTGTACATCCCTTTTCAGCACACAGAATATTAAGAAGAAGTGTAACCAAGGGCTGAAATTTGATAAAATTAATTTTTACTACTTCATTAAGGAGATTCTTAAGGGAAATTGGCTTTTTTTCCCCCGGAGAGTGCATGGTGGTGAAGAATGCAGTGATTACTAGTATAGTTTGGTGCCTCTTCTCCCCGCTCCATTTCAGATAAGATCCTGGTTCACTGCGCCATGGGCCGCAGCCGGTCGGCGACCCTGGTCCTGGCCTACCTGATGATCCACAGGAACATGACCCTGGTGGACGCCATTCAACAAGTGGCCAAGAACCGCTGTGTCCTACCCAACCGGGGCTTTCTGAAGCAGCTCCGGGAACTGGACAAGCAGCTGGTGCAGCAGAGGCGACAGGCCCGGAGCAGTGACGACGGTGAGAAGGACAGTGAGAAGGAGCTGTAGGGCCCCACATGGAGCCTGCAGACACTGGGAATGCAGAGAGAAGGCTGGAATAGCTCGGGCCTGTGACTTCATTCATCACGGAGAAGGGACAGTGAAACTAAAGCTTGGCTTCTTCCAAACAATCTTAAACTTCCCGGGTGTGTGCTGATGAACAGGGAGGATCCAAAGCTGCCTCCTGGACAAGGCCAGTACTTGGCTTCACAGAAAAATGGGGCAGACAGGCTTCCCAGCCAGAATTGGTTACAGATGAGCACACAGTTCTGCACCAAGGCGCCTGTATTTTTTTTTTTTTTTTTTTGTAAGATGGAAGCAGAAAAAGATTTAAAAATGTGTAAGCATTGTGTTGTGATTAAACATTTGGCTTTGTCTGAAAGTCACATCGTTAAAAAATAATTTTAAAATATAAATTTATTTTCTAACCACAGAAAAGTGCCTGGGAGAGCTGTGTTCCAGAGTTTGCACAGCTTTTTAGTGAGTCCCCTTTTTGGGGCATCTGCATTTCCTTACCGTCTCCTGCATCCTCTTTTTGATGGAATCCCCAGGCTTGGGTCACCCTATATGTGCTGCTCTCTGGAGGCTGCAGAGAGTGACTCATTTGGTAGGGGCAGGGAGTGGGGGTCCTGAGCCCCTATACAGAAGCCCCTGCTTTGGGCTCCCCCATCTTCCTCAGGGAGCCAGGGCTCTTCAGAATCTTAGCCAGAGCTGGCACTACTCAGAAAAATTCAATAAATTGTGGTAAATTTGGACAAGAGTTTGACTTTATAATTTTAGGAAAAAGAGGGAGGAGACACTCTTTAGGGGACAGGAACTTGGGGGAGCTCCTTTCATTTTGATTCTAGTCAAAGCAACACGGCTTGTTTTCAGTCACACCAGAAAGTATTTGCAGGGGCCAGCCTGGTGGTATAGTGGGTAAGTTCTCGTGCTCCTCTTTGGCCCGGGGTTTGCAGGTTCAGATCTGAGGTGTGGACCTACACACTGCTCATCGAGCCATGCCGTGGTGGTGGCCACATGCAGAATAGAGGAAGATTGACACAGATGTTAGCTCAGGGACAGTCTTCCTCACCAAAAAAAAAAAAATCATGTGATAAAAAAGGAAAGTATTTGCAAATGTGTTTGCTCTGGAATGGGAGAACGAGGCAGCCAGGTGAGCTCAGGTGTGGAGTTCCCCCACTCCTGAGAGCTAACCCAGTCACCATGACTGTGTGATCTCATTCTTGAGGAGAAAACAGCAGCAGGCACCAAGCATCTCTAGAAGAGATGGCTTCTAGAGCCGGGAACCACAAACCAGACAGAACCCAAAGAGAGATGCTGATGGAGATGCCAGGAAATCAAGGACCAGAAACCAAAACCGTCTGGAGAAAGCAAAGTGTGATAAAGGCCTGTGGGGAAAATAAGAAAAGGGGCCCATTCCTCTCATTTGGTTGTGGTTTTCACAGAATGAAAGGGGAAGTTCCTGATGGAGGGAGGATAGTGTCCGGGGCTCAGCAGCTGTGTAAAGCCACCCGAGTCACTTTGTAACCTTTGGCAGGCTGCCCTGCTTTTGTGCCAGAGGGAGGACTTGTGGCCTGGGCCCTTATGGCTGGGCCTGGCTTCCTGGGACTGCACAGGTCTGCTCTGGGACAGTCACCTTGGCTCAAGAGAAATCGGGTCCTCATGATGACTCAGATTTGGGTGTGAGGGGAGCCATACTCAGGCTCTCGGAATGACATGTAGACCAAAAGGGACTCTAGGGTCATAGTGGCCCCTACCATCACAGAATCCTGATAACCCCTTTGACACTCATTTATCTTCTAGGTCTGACCTATTCCTTGTCTGGAGAGAAATCAATATTTCCATTTTAATGAAATATTACATTTATATATCATAATGAAATATTTACATTGAAATGAATCCATATGTGGGAAGGATGGAACATCTATAGGTCCACTGCTGGTGTTCTCTTGGGTGTCCCTCCACCTTCCTACATGCTCTCACCTCTCTGGGGGACTATGAGTCCTGCTGAGGACAGCAGAAGCAGAGAACTTGAAAGTTGGAGGTCTGGTCTCTTCAAGATGGCTCCTGGGAACCACAGGTAGGAGAAAGGAGGAAGAGAAGTTTTTCCAAAAGTGTTTCAAGTCTTCAGAAGTAAAATACTAATTTGGTCAACAAATATTTATTGAGAACCTACAACATGCCAAAAACTGGGTTAGGAAGCCAAAAGTAAAAAACAAAAATGCCTGTTGTGATCAAGTGCCATGAGGGAAACAGAGACTGGGGTGGAGAACAACTGGAGACAGGACAGGGGAAAAACTCACTTTAGATGGTGTGATTGAAGAGCTCTCTGAGGAGATGAGGTGAGCTGAGACTTGAAGGAGCATGTCTTCCAAATGAGGGAAGGAAACATTCTAGGCTGAGGAACAGCACAAGTAAAGTCCCCAAGGTGGCAAAGAGGTGTGTTTTTGAGGAAACACTGAGGTGGTGTGTTTGAGGAACTGCTGTCAGTGAAGCTGGAGCTTGTGGTTGAGGCGGAAGTGGAAGGAGAGGGGTAGAGAGACGAGATTTATTTCAAGAAAAGAAAAACCACCTTAGGGTTTTAAGTGGGGGAATGGTAGGATCTATGCTTTAAGATCACTCTGGAAAGAAAAAGATCACTGGCTGAAGAATGGAGAATGGATTGTAGGGAGTCAAGAAGGGAGGCAAGAGCAGCTAGGAGGCTGTTGGAACTGTTGGCAGGAAAGAGGAAGACGGCTTGCACTAAGACAGCACCCGGGGACTAGTATTCAGGATTATTTTGGAATTGTCCTGGAGAATTAACAGAACCTGCTGAGGGAGGGAGAAATGAAAGTTATTGATTCAGTTTCGTGGTGGTGCCTTGCCTTAATGCTGAGATGGGTTGACCATGACAGAAACGGGGGAGGGGGCTGCAGATCACCAGTTATATCATGTCTGTTTGTTAGACATAAACAACGTGTCCCTTGGGGCCGGCCCGGTGGTGTGCTGGTGAAGCTCGCATGCTCCACTTTGGCGGCCCAGGGTTGGCAGTTTTGGATCCTGGGTGTGGACCTACACACTGCTTATCAAGCCCTGCTGTGGCAGTGTCCCATATAAAGTAGAGGAAGATGGGTACGGATGTTAGCCCAGGGCCAGTCTTCCTCAGCAAAGAAGAGGAGGATTGCAACAGATGTTAGCTCAGGGCTAATCTTCCTCAAAAAAAAAAAAGTGGGGGCCGGCCTCATGGCGTAGCAGTTAAGTGCGCGCGCTCCATTGCTTGTGGCCCGGGTTCGGATCCCAGGCGCGCACTGACGCACCACTTGTCAGGCCATGCTGTGGCGGCGTCCCACATAAAGTGGAGGAAGATGGGCACAGATGTTAGCTCTGGGCCAGTCTTCCTCAGCAAGAAGAGGAGGATTGGCATGGATTTTAGCTCAGGGCTGATCTTCTTCACACACAAAAAAAGTGTCCCATGTCATTTGACCTTGACTCTAGAGCTCGGAGAAATGTTCATGCCTGGAGATATAATTCTGGGTGTTATCTGTGTAGAGGTGGAATTTGAAGCCATCACACTGGATGAGATAATGAGAGGAAACAGAGAGGAAGCCCCCAGGCCTGAGTGCTTGGGTGTTGGAGGGAATTGCAGGAAAGTGGGCAGAGAAGGGAGAAGGCGGATCAGGAGTGTGGAACTATGGCAGCCTGGGTACAAAGAAATTGAAGGTACTGTTTCATAATATAACAGTACTTGTACTCCAAGTATTAAGACTGACTGTAGACCAACAATTGCTTGTAACAACAAAGTAAGCTGTATTTGTAACAGCATCTAACAGTTTTTACAGGATGATGTATTCATAAGCTAATCAGAGATGACAAGCCTTTTCAGAGTAAAGGGTTCTAGGAAAAAGAGCTGCGATTTGGAGAGAACTGGGTTTCAGCTCACAAATTTTAGCTGAGTGAGTCTGGGCAATGAGTTAGCTTCTTTGAGCCTCAACTCCTCATCTGTAAATTGGATACAACTGCCCCATTTCTTGCACAGGGTGGGTGTGTGGATCACATGGGAGGGCTGTTTGTGAACGCTTTGCAGCAATATTGTGAGTCATTATTTCTAAAATAGAATGTGGGTGAGGAAGGCTGATGCCTTCACACCTGGGTAGGCACTACTTGAGCCATTAAAAAGTAAAGGTTGGCAACTGACAACCACTTGTTAAGACTTTTATAAATGAAAGAACACATTACTGGGTGTAAGATGTGCCCTGTTAATGAATCTCAACCTAATGGTGACTGTATTTCAGGTCTGATGAATCCAAGTTCTTGTTTTCCAGGATCCTCAGTGTCACATTTATATCTGAATTGATTTCTCTAGTGAGAGCCAGTGAGGAGGAGCGTGTGGGCTCTTCTGAGGCCACCGCAGCTCAGCACGTTTCTCTCACATGCTCAGCCTTTCTGTTCTGTCAAAGAATCTTGGGACTTAGAGCCAGCAGGAAGGCTCCAGTACCTGGTTATGCTGCAGTCACCAGGAGCGTGTGAAACACAAGGAGTCCTCAGGACTGTTCTTAGATTCCTCTCGAGTAGGTCTGGGGCAGTGCCTTATCCACAGCTCCCTGGAGGACTGTGGGGCAGGCCGAGTGTGGGGGTGATGGAGCCCAGGTATCACACCCACCATAGGGTGTGGTTAGCAAGCCATTGCCAAAGAGAATACAGAGGGGAATCTCAGTCCCCTGAGAATCTTAACACAAGAGGAAAGAGACCGAATATGTGAATGCTTCAAGGTGAGGCCAGCGGGAGGTTCCGCATAGCTTCCAATCAGATTGTTAGCAGGCCCTCACCCCACCTCCCAGGCTCTGGCAGCCTCTTGCCTGATGTGTGGACCCACTGGGCTGCTAAGATCCTTAGCTGCTCCCGAACTGATGCAGCAGTGGTTCAAACAAGCAGGAACCATCGCCTCCCACTCTGAAGGTGGGTTAGAGGCTTCTTTTCCTGCCAGCACAGCACTTGAAAGGTGCTCTTCTCCCCTTTGTGACGACAGCGCTCGCAGAGGCGTCTTCTTGGAAGCTCTTCCTCCCTCAGCCACTACAGATTTGCCCCCACGGACTATGCAGTTGTGGAAGGAAGGGACCAAAAAACAAAATCTTCACACTAAACCCAGAAGGCTTCATAACGGTGAAAGAAAAATACTAAGGGCGAGGGCACAAGGCGAACCACCACCGGCCATCCTCCCTCGGTTGGGGCCTGTGACGCCGGGGTGTACGCTCCATTCTGCTTCTTCAGAGTTCTATTCTGTCTCCTTAAGGTTTGTGTCTATGATCTGTACAACACCTGATTTTCTGTGTTGACCACTGGTGGAAAAGTTCTTCCTCCAAGAGTGTGAAAGTAGTGACCGGCTTCACGGAGAGCCGTGAGCACCGTTCAGACACTTTGAGAGCTTAACGGGCCAGTTTCACATGGGTGCCGAGTCAAGCATTCATTTCTAGGCTTGTCACTTGAATAATCAGATGTTTTAACAGTCAGACCGAACTTTCTCTGAATTCCACAATGTTTGTGAACATGGACATTTTTTTTTTTTTTTGGCCTAAACTTTAGACTTGAAAGAAAACATCCAATCACTCATTCACAACAAAGCAAAACTTTCACACCTTTTTTAAGAAAATGATTTTTCAAACACACAACTCCAAATTGGGTGCTTTTTTTGTATTAATGTTTATAAAAATGAAGTTTGCTACTACTGTACTAGGCCCTGAGGGGAGTTACTACAGACTGAACAAATGAGGCAAATGGGTATTTGTGCAGGATCTCTTTGCAAATGAAGATCAAAGTCAAAAAGAAAAAAACAAATTCACTTTATTTTAAAGACAATGATTGGCATACAGAAGGTATGCACTAGCATAAAATAAACTTTCATGAAAAGCATTAAAATCCATTATAAATTAATTTATTAAATAGGTATTTGGTATATGTGATGGTTTTATAAGATATTACTCTTATTTATTGCCAACCCCCTCCCCCAAAGTCAAAACAAATCAGAAAATCTCATAACTCCAATTTACACTAAATAATTTATTTTCCCAAAATGTGTATGTGTTTTGAGATGTGACACTTGATACAGTTCAATTGGTCATTCTCTATCAATCATAATATGACAGGACACAAGAGGCTAAAAATGGCTCATCATAATTTATTTTATGTTAAAATGTACAGCTTTTTTTTGTTTTTTTTTTTTGTTTTTTTTTTTTGAAGTGACTGACTAAAAAGAGAACAGATAAATACAAGAGTGTTGCTGGCTCCTATTTTATACAAGGATTTCGCCTCTCCTCCTTGGCCCTTACAGTCACCCTGTACAGGTACAAAGGCTACAAAAAAGGAAGCAATATAAACAGACACAAATAACTTTTTTGCTTTTTTACATGCGATTTGTAAGCTTAGTTTGAGCTATTCACAAGCTACTTCTCTATTTTTCCTTAAAAAATAACTCCAATATTTTATAAAGATAGAAAAATCTACAGATGGAATGAAAATGTAAAGTTAGAGGCATTTCCATAAAATAGCAACTTTACACCAAATTCACTATTTTTTTTTAAATCCTGCCAAGTATTTGGACATATATGAAATGTTTCAAAACCTGACAGATAAACACTGAGATATGCTTCATTCAATAAACAGAAGTCTGCATTTATAAAACAGAAAGCTGCCTTTTTTCCCCAAAGAAATCTGTCACCAAAATGGAAAAGGGTCTCAACTTTACACCAAACATTTAGCAATAAAACCCTTTTGACTAACCAAATGGGAATAGCTTTTATAGCTCTTTACAGTTTTATAATTAACAAAAATATAGTTTTTTTTAAACCCTCAAATTAGGGCACCCTAATCAAGGCAAAAAACTTAAGAAATGGCTTACCGTTAGCACAACACTTGTACAGTACTACAAAATGCACTGTCACTAACAAAGACATTAGCGGCATGCTGAAGTGTCACCTTAAACAAAATATACAATAACTGAAATGCTAAAGGCATTTACATGGAGTGGACAGGGAAGGAAAATAAAAGCTCTAGGTTCAGTATTAAAACAGATGATTGGGGGGGCGGGGCTTGATATCCACATTGTTTAATGGAAGCAGGCACGACAAGTGGCTGCCTCCAAACTGTAGTTCAAAGAGAGGCCTTCCTTTGCAGAGAATTTCATATAAAAGTAACAGAAACAAAGGTACCAAAAAAGAAAAAGGAAAAAAAGAAAAAACAACTTGTATAAGGCTTTCTGCTGCATACAGCTTTTTTTTTTTTTTTTAAATGGTGCCAACAAATGTTTTTGCATTCACACCAATTGCTGGTTTTGAAATCGTACTCTTCGAAGGTTATTTGTGCAGATCAATCCAAGAGTGATGCCCAGGGGGTTTTGTGACTGCTCAGGTTGCCTACCTTCTCATGTAGGACCCATTGAGAGACTGTTTGGACATGCCCGTGTTCATGTAGCCGTGATGCCCGGGGGCCGTGTACATCATATTACCGTGGGGCGGGGTCTGCATTGGCTGCTGGGCATATGGCTGGGTTCCCATCATGCCCATCTGCATCTGCATAGGGTATTGGGGCGTTTGATTCATGTAGCCATGGTTGCTGTGGTAGCCACTGTTCATCATCGGCTGGGACATGCTGTACCCATTCATGGCATTGAGAGTGTTCATGTTCATGTTCACAGAGTTGACATTGTAGGCTGGGGCGGGCATCAGGTTCACACTCATGTTCATGCCTCTTTGCATCGTTAAAGTCCGTGCAGGACCCTGCATGGCTACAGTCTGGGAGCGCCCATAGATTTGCGACTGATGGGTGGCAGCGGCTGGTGACAGAGATGCCGATTTGGTTCTCATGGAGACGTGGCCCTTGCTGGCAATCTGGGTTTGCAGTCTTTGGCTGTGGGAGATGCCAATATTTGATGCAGCCATGTTCCGTTGCAAAAGAGGCGGTGGCAGATTCATCGGAGGAGGAGTCAGGTTGGGGGGTGGGGTCATGGTAGCTTGTGCTTGGGGTCCCCCAGGGACGGAGTGTGGAGACTGGGAAAGCTGAACAAGCCCTGTGTTACTTAATGGTGTGGACAAAGAGGCACTGTTTGCATAGGAAGTTACAGCAGCGGAATGGCTGTAAGGCAATGAATGATCAATAAGTGTATTAGTTAACTGCTGTAGTTTGGCAAGGCTGAAGGTGGCTGATGGCTGTGGGTAATGCCCAGCCCCAAAATCACTTTGACCCATTCGTTCATATAAGCCAATGTTGGCATTGCCGGTCTCGGGGATCTCAGCCAGCTGCATCGGTGGGGTGAAGTTAGCAGCCATGCTACACTGAGCCAGCTGCTGGCTGCTGCTCGGAGGCCGCTCCACCACACAGCCTTGAGGAGACTTGACGCTGCAGGTCGGGGGAGAACTGATGCTGGTTTGTTGCAGCATGCTGCAGCTCCCGCTGATGTTGGACATCTGCTGGGTGACAGCACAGCTGCTCTGTGTCAGATTGCTAGAGGTGAGGTTGCTATAGGAGCAGCTGTTCTGTGAAGAGCCGTTTCCACAAATGCTGCCACCCATAGTGGAATCATAGCTGCTGGGGTTTTCGTAGTTCTCAGTTGTGCTCTCAATACTGCCCAGGTCACTAAATCCACTGTCCACAACTTGCTGTGAATGATCTGAAACTGATGGAACATCCATCATTGGACTGGTTTCCATGTTCTGCAAAGATGGCACTGAGATGGCACTTTGATCTGGGCTGATTTGGGCATAGCTGTTTTCCAGGGCAGGAACGCTTGGGCTGTTGACAGAACGTACTGACTGGCCAGGATGGGAATGGACGGATGAAACCGGGCTACTGTGGTCTGACTGCTGGCAGTCATCCAGAGTGGCAGCGATTTGTGGACTTTGGTCTGCATGGGTGTAGTTCTGTAGGCTTCTACAGGCCTCTTGAGTCTCAGCACAATCCTGAAAGGTGTCATCCTGTTCACTGTTCTCCTGGGTCAAAGACTGAACTGCCTGGACTGTCTCAGAGTCGATTTCGATAGTTGCTGTATTTCCCTCTTTGAACTCAGAATCTACTTCTTCATTGTTCTTTTGGTCCTGCTTCTGTGCCTGTTCTTCTGGGGGTTCCTCATCAGATTCAGGAGCAGTTTCAGTGTCTCCAGCAAGCTCCTTAGGTTCAGTGTTACATGAAGCTGCAAGGTCAACGCCACAGTCCATTAAGACGTCTGGGTTTGAATGACCTGGCTGGACACTAAGGTCTAAAAAAGCCTCCTGGTTTTCCAGTACTTCTTTGAAGGCTTCTCGTGGGTGTTCTTCCTTCTCCGCTTCTGCAGACTCCATGTGACTGTCGTCTTCATCATCTGCATCATGACCCTCGTTCTGAGATGGTTCTTCATCCTCTTCCTCCTCCTCTTCATGATCATCCAAACGCACAGGATCTTCTTTGTCCGTGCAGACTTCTGGTTCCTCTTTTTCCTGACTTTTAGCACCACCAGGATCTTTTTCTACATTTCCTTCTTCTTCTTCCTCCTCCTCTTCTTCTTCTTCCTCCTCTTCCTCCTCCTCCTCTTCCTCCTCAGGTTTGATTAGATCATCTTCTTGTTTTTCACCTGGTGATTTATTTGGACTTACAGGTGCACATGTCTCCTCCCTTCTGTTTTCATCCGGAGGCAGCAGGGGTTGCACAGCTTCCTTGACCTCCTCCTCAATCCTGGTGGGAGTGGGGCTGATTTTGTCCTCTGGAGTCTCCTTCTGTTCTTCCACTGTTACTGGGTCATCAGGTTCCATGGGAGTTTCTGGCGGGGTGTACAAGTTCAGTTTAAATCCCGTCTTCCTCTCTTTGTTTGGCCTCCACTTAGACAGACCACGCTTTGTTCCTTTTGGCCATACTTGTTTGCACTTTAGAGGTTCAGGATTGTCTCTATTGCCTTCTTTCAAATTATCTGCATCATCATCGATATTGTCTTAGTGAGGAGACACAGAGAAAGGGGAGGAAGAAAAACAAAGTCTTAAAAAGCATAACCATGAACAACTTGAATTCATTCTTCTAAATTAATTAGCAAACACTGCTTTCAATTCAGCAGTTTAAGAGTTGATGGTAAAGACATAATTAAAAGTAATATAGAATAATATTGTGGTATAAACCGAGTAAACAACCTAGGCCTAGGAAAATAATATATGCTACACACACACTCTTAAAAGAAAGTTGTACTTTTTATAGGAAGCACATGGATAAAGGCAACTATAATAAACTTATTTGAGTTTAACAAACAAGACATTCTATGATGCAAAAGCCTGGAATTCCACGATGAAAAATAAAACCATTTGAACATTTATAGATTAGGAAATACAGGGGAATGGGGTTAATGCTAGCTCATATCCAAATCACCACTATACTAAAGAAATGAATAGAAGCCCAACTTGCATATTTATCCTGAGAAAGTGAACTTCTGTTTGTGGACATTTACTGGATTTAAATGATCTCAGATGACGTTATTTCCTCTGATTTTAATATTCTCTCTGGCATAAAAATAAACTATGTTCCTCTGAAACAAATGAATAAAATAACTAAATACACAAAACACAGATGTATCTGTAATCTACTAAAGGATCATCATTTTTACATGACACAAACTATACAGTATTTACCATGAAATTATTAAACATTTAAAATACAGGTATTCTTTTTATCACTCTTTCTATCCTCATTATATTCTGGATCAATCTTCTGCTCAAATGTATGATTTGAATATTAAAGTAAATAAGAAACAAACCACAACTATGTCAAGTTCATTTTAGTTCAGCTAATCTTATGTTTACTGTACCTGTGTGCACATATGAATATACATAAATATGTAAGTATATTTATATAAATATAAGGAAGCAAACAAATACATATATGAATAAATATAAAACACCCAAGTCTTCTCAAGATCTTCAGAAAATTAAAGATCATACTGATCTCTTGGAGGGGTCAATTTAAAGGAAAAGAGAAATAGCCTTATTAGAAATATTATTCTGGAGAACAAAAACAAGATCTAATAATCAATGTGGAACAGAGATCCCTTTTGCCAGAATGGAGTGATTTCTAATCCAATCAGTGCAAAGCAGGGTACATTCTTAGCTCATTTATGTAATAAAAGGATTACACATAAACTTACCTGCAAATATTACATTCAAATTGGCTAGCTGAAAAGAACACATATGTCATGTGGACTGATTCCTTCAGAAGTGTAAAGTACAATACCTAGTTAACAGACATCTCAAGTGTTCAAATGGTTTCATTTCTCTTCACACAGTGAGGTAACAGCCATGCCAGTGCCCCTGGATTCCACATTCTTATTCCATATGCTACTGGACCTACCAGCTTTTATAGGAACACCTCTCTAAACAGAAGATGAGTTTTCTGATAACTACTTTTTAAGAAAGAAGATCTTGGGGCCAGCCCCATGGCGTAACAGTTAAGTGCGTGCGCTCTGCTGCTGGCAGCCTGGGTTCGGATCCTGGGCACGCACCGACGCACCACTTATCAGGCCATGCTGTGGGTGGCGGTGCCTCATATAAAGTAGAGGAAGATGGGCACGCATGTTAGCCCAGGGCCAGTCTTCCTCAGCAAAAAGAGGAGGATTGGCATGGATGTTAGCTCAGGGCTGATCTTCCTCAAAAAAAAAAAAAAAAAAAACCAAAAAAAACCAAAGAAGTTCCTGAAAGGAATCTAATGTAATATGGCCACTTAGAATTTTTAAAGGCAAATGGCACAAAGTGGAGAATGAAGGCAGTGATGATTCAATTATAGGCTCTTGAGAAGACAGCTAAGAAGTGGAAATAAGGCTCAATTTCTACAAAAAAATCATCTCCTACTGCAGTTTGTTGTTGTTGTTTACATGTTTGTTCATTTAAAGAAACTAAAGAACAAGGCTTGGTTTCTCTAAACCCAAGGTAAGATGCCATTCCCTCAGCAAAATATTGTCTGCAGCAATAGTATTCCTATTAATTAAGAAAGTCAAGTAGATGCTTGCTCAAGTTCTTAAAATTTGTGGCTTTTCAAAAGCAAGGGAGAGAACCTATGGTTCTCAGGGAAATGAGATGGCCTGTTCCCTAGATGAGAATAAAGTAGAGTTTCAAATAGAGTCATTTCAGCAGTAGAGTACGGAGCTCGTCCCACAAATCCTTATGATTCAGCTGGGAGCACAACTTCCCAGCACAATAGGCAAGGGACGGTTGCTTTTAAACAGGGCATCAAAGACGATGCACTGGTGTTTAGTATTTTTTCTAGAGGATGGGGTGGGGTATCCCTGCCAACAGCAATTGTAAAATCAGCAATTTCCTGATTTCTACATTATCCTATATTATCAAAGCTAACAGTGATGGTGTAGGTAAGTTTAGATGATTCTCGATAGTAATATAGCCTAAGACACTACTGATTATAAGATGCACCATCGATTTACTAATATTTGTTTTTCAGGAAAAAAGAAACTACTGCATTCAATGTTCACGTTGATAATAATATATACCTTGATTCAGAAATACTAAGTGTGAAAAAAAGTACATATTAGAATCAAGGAAATGCAGTAGGCTTCAAAGTTTTCGAGGATAAGCCAATTTCTGGAAAGTAAGATGAACCCACCTAGAGGAATGTTCTGGCCTTAGAAGTTGTTTAACATAAAATCCAATTCCAGGAAGAAGGGATAGAACTTTCTATAAATGAGAAAGGACAGATGAGTACTTATTCCTGGTGGGTGGGCACAACCTCAGGGATGACCTTGGATATAACTCCAGGATATAACTGCCTACTTTTTGGCAGTAATAGACAGATATTCACAAGGGTAAGATTTTTATAATTTCTCCACTTACTTCTACAAGGGTCAGTATTCTTAAAGCAATGATTGTCTTTTCCTTCCTCTTCCTCTGTTTGTCTCTTCTTCCCAGGCTGATGTTGGAATGCTTTTCTCAGGACTGGCTTCCCGCCATCTTCCTCCACTTCAATCTCACAGGTAGGCTCCAGCTGTGGCATTGGCCTCTCTTCATCTGAGTTGTCAAAGGGCTCATTCAGTACTTCTGTCGTCTCAGATATGGTCTCAGTCGTTACACTGCTGTTGATCCTCCTGCGTTTACGACCTCTTTTCTTCTTTAGCACAAAAGGCCTCTGAAATTAATTCCAAACATAACACATAAGAGCTCATGAGAAATTAAATGGTTGAGTTGATATGCAGCAAATATGTACTGAACACGTGCCTGAGAATCTTACACGTAGAGACTTCTGTAATGCCTTTGTACTTAACCTTCCATTTGATGTTTAACACCCCTCTTGGGCTCCAACTACACAGGCAAGTGTTTTCCAAATAAAACAGTTGTTTACTCAAGCAGATGCTGTGAGAGGGAACATCCTAGCAGCTTAACTGTAGATCTGAAAAGCTAAAGTTTGCTTTTCTAGCATATATTTTCCAACGGTACTTGCTGGCTTCCTTATCCTGTACACCATGGCTATTAAGTCATCAAGGACACCACTGTTTCTATAAATGATATAATAATCAACCAGCCACTGGGTCACTCATTTAATACCTGATAACGGTTCAAGAAGCACCTACTACATGCAAAGCACTATAGGAAATACTATGGTGTACAAGACTAGCCTACTTGTCCCCCATTTCATAGGACTTCAGGAACAATGAAAAGGGAAGAGAAAAGGCTACTTGAAGAAAGGATTACTCTACTGTTTAAAATGTTAACAGAGTCAAGAATTGATGGCTGCAGGGATGTCGGTAACTAATAATTTTACAAAATATTTTAATATAGAAGGCATTTAAAAAATTAAAAGATGTGAGATCTGTTATTTATAAGATATAAATTTTTTTTTCTAATTGCACTAAAGGTTGGCACCAATGACTCTCCATAAATGCAATTATAAAATATTTTTTCCCAAGCAAAAAGTATTTAATGATACAAAATTCAAATACAGGAATAACAGGTAGATTTGCTGCTAAAATGTAATCTGTCAATAATGGGCCTGAAAAATTACTGAAAATACATTGTAAAGACGGTTCAGCATGCTTGGTTAAAACTCAAACTCTAAGTAAACTGTATCCAAGAATTATTGTGTCTCACGTTTTTAACTCTTTGAATGTTCAATGACGTGCACATATAAGCCAAATAATCATAGTCTGTAATTTAACATTTGGTTATCAATCCTCCCAGTTGGCTGCCCTCCCTAATCCACTAGAGTTTTCCCAAACATGAGTACAGATAATATAAAGAACTGGTTTTCTTTAGGTTGAGTCCATTTATATGATGGCAGTCCATATCATATCTTGGATGATTCTGGTTTCTAAAACAAACTTCCTTTGTTATAAACATAATACGTGAAGGCATTTTCCTTGTAAGAAATCAAAACATTATTCATAAGCCCAAAGTCCACTTTATGGGATGCTCCTTTCTACCAGCTCCCCACAGCTGCCCTTCTACTAGAAGACTGCCAGGCTTAGAAGAAAGTGCACCAAGCTGGGAGTTAGAACAGCAGGTTCTTTGACAGACACCACACAGGATGGCTTTGGGGCTGAGCCTTAACTTGTGTTTTCTCTATTAATCTTGGCTATACTAACGATATCTGGCCCCACTCTGTCACAGATAGATACTGAAGACAAAGATATCAGATCTGGGTTGAGCAATTACCTAAAGACAAAATCAATTTTTTACCTTCTGCACAGGGTGTATCTAGAGAAACCACCAGGCTACTAAGCTATGAGACATTTCACTAATGTGTACTTGGCCCACAAATACAAAATATCAGCATCAAAATGAAAGGCCTGAAATACCTTCTAACAATTCTATGCGAAGAACAAGAAAAAGAAATAGCACTGGGAGTGCTGGGCGTGGCGTTTGAGCACTCATCTGGTCAAACAACTCACCTCTAATGAATTGTTTGACCTTGGACAAGTCTCCTAGCCTCGCCAAGCCTTGGTGTTTTCATTAAAATTTGTGGAAGGGTGATTTAAGCACTCTCCAGGGCCCTTTTCTGTTCCCATAGCCCGATTTACTCTAGTCCCACAAACCAGCAGGTGGCAGTAACTCCTAGACTAGAAAGCTGGCCTGTTCCTGGTTTCCTGTCACAGCACTAACAAACCTCAAAAAGTAAACACAATCATAACTGTAAGATAAACGATGATGATATATGATCAGTGGGACTGGATACAAATAAACTACATTTAAAGAATAGAGAGTGAAACAAATACTAATAGATAGAATGCTTGCAAAGACAAATAAGATTTGATTGAAACTGACTCACAGACTGAAAATCTAAACAGACACATACCTTTCTCTTTATGGCAACTGACTGTGGTTTAGTCAATCTTGGAGGAGAGCTCTGAATATTTTCTTCTTCCTCTTCTTCCTCCTCCTCCTCCTCCTCCTCTTCTTCCTCCTCCTCCTCTTCTTCTTCCTCTTCCTCCTCCTCTTCTTCCTCTTCCTCCTCTTCACTGCTCTCTTTAGACAGCTCCATCAGCTGCCCTCGCTCCCCTACCACTGGCCGGCTCTCCGGGGAATGCAAATATTTATTTTTCGATTGTACTTTTGCAGGTGATTGCCTACTGTTAGCTCTAGGTGACAGGATTTCTTGCTCCTCCTTTTCCCAGCAGCTGGCTTGTTCCATTAGCCGCTCAGCCTAAGGGGGGAGGGTAAAAATGGCAGGCCAGTGAGAGGGCAGTTAAGCAGCCAGAGCCTCTAAGGATCAAAGGCAAAGGATCGCTAAGTCATTTCTGATCTGGACAGTCAGGCAGCCAAAAGACATTCCAGCTGCATCATCTCAGGACTCTCTTGCATCAGTTAGGATAACAAATCAAAGAAGATTGGGTTTCATGGGATATTTAGCAATATTAATGATGCAGCGAATTGATTTGAGTCCTTTATCACTACATTACATGCTTACTGGCATGGAGCACTTTAAGCAAGTTCATAAACACAAAGAATCGATTGACATTGCAGCCTTGGAGCTCAGCACCAAATTTGATCTGATTACATGCTGTCAGTAGTGAAAAATGCTGCTTTGTAATCAATGATAAATGTTTCATTTTTCATACTCAATTCAATAAAATTATCATGTCTTACCATGCAACCTCAGTTAGGATAAATTAGTGCCATATCATTTCACAAGTTCTCTCTACATAACCAAGCTTTTGACAATGATGTTAATGACTTTCTCAGCTTAAGAATGCTTCAAGATGGAAGTTACACAACTTAAGCTGATGAAGCCAATCATTACCTCTTTTTCAGCTTCTCGCTCTTCTTCAGAAACTGCTGCATTAGAAATTAAAATTGGGGTCCACCTCAGACTCTCTGGATCAAGTTCATTGGTCCGGGAACAGGTTTTCAGCTTTTCCATGTGACCCAATATCAACTTTTCTCTTCTAATGATGACAAATCTGTAATGTGATGAGGCAGAACAAAGTGCAATCAAAAGCTGAAATTTCATTTCACCTTCACATACTGACATATGCTAGCACTGACATTGCCTCGGTTAGGAAAAATCAGAAAGCTCATGAATGAAAGGGTATAGCAAATTGAAATTTGATTAGCAAAAGAGTGTCATTTCCTGTTTTCTTTCTAGGAGAAAGGTTTTGATAATACCGTTGGGGAACCTCTTATCTTTAACTGGAAGAATCTGCCTAACTCCAGAGGCCCTTTCTGGTATAAGACGCTTGAGAGGTAGCCAGGGTGGTCTAGGGCACCAGTACTCACCTGCCATCCCTCTTGTCAATCATGTGGAGGTGCTGCAGAGTGGTGGCGATGTCGTGTGGGCACATGCCCGTAGCCCTGCTGATCGCCTTGATGCTGATGTGCCTCTCATGGTGGTGGTAGAGGTATTCTAAGATGACGCTCTTCCAATAGGCCAGGTAGGAGAGACGGCCCAGATCAGAGAGTGGCTTTTCAGGAGACCCTGCTTGGCCTTCTCTTCTAGAAAGCAAATAGCCTAGGGCAGAAAGAGCAAAAGTTGACCTCATTGCGGTGTTTTCAGACACTGGAACACGGGCCACTCGAAATAATATAAGTAGCAACCAGGTAAAAACACATCGGAGAAGCGCATTAATTTTATGTATGCAGTCTCTTCCCAGTGACGGTGATTTGACGTTGATGAAGTTTATGCTTCAGAACATTTTACAGTGGCACCGTAAGTCAATTCCTGTAACTAGCAGCAGCATTCCAAACACACACTGTGGCACAGTTAACAAAACTAAGGTTGAAGACATAACTTCTGGTAAGTCTCAGCATCCAAGTCTCCTACCAGCTTTAGATTCTTTCAAAAACTACATGTCAGGCACTTACTCAGAAATCCTGTCAAGGGACCACCCCAAACATTAACGAGCAAGTTGTTTTCCGCAGGAAGGACCTAATGACCCTTTGACAGCTGGGTCTTAATAAAAGAGAAGGGCCTCTGTTGACTCAGATTCTATATTGCTTATTACATTTAACTAGCAGGCTAATCTGAAGCTTTGTTTTAGGACTAATAAAAGAATGTCTTCTAAGTCAACTGCTACAATTCATATCAGCTCCACTAGCTCTATTTTCACGTTTTTCATGGAAATTAATTTATAATCCAACCCCAGAATTTGCTGCTCCTACAAATTAAAACAAAACAAAACAACCTCTTTAAAACAAACTGTTTTGTGTATACCCAGAAAATCCCCGAGCACGGTAAGCTTTCTGCAGTAACGTGCATTCTGCCGCGTTACTGTGAAGGTTCTTTGGCAAAGGAACTTTAAAATGAGAAAAACTTTAAATCCACTTGAAGGTAATGAATGAAAGCTGGCGGCTGTCTCAGTAATTAAGAGCCACTTATGGAGTAGAGAAGAAATGCTATAAACTAATGACGTCTACCTTGCTCTAATTATCTATTTCAGCAGCCTCATCTTCATGAACTTCCTAAATTGAAACAAACATCAACCACATACAGTAGGTGGCAGCAATTACAAAATCATGCTGCTCTGTAAACCAGCCAAATCTTCAGCATTTTTCTTCTTTATCTACATTTCCAAAATGGCTGCATTCTCAAGAATTTTCTCAATTTTGGATTTTTTGTTGGAAGGAGAAATCAATGCCTCCGATGCATTTTCCTGCCTCTCAAAATCACTGTAAATAATGCAGAAATATAGGATAAGAAATCTAAGCTGACCCTACAGGGGTATAACCACAATATTTTGCATTTAGACGGTTTTAATCTGAATGCCATTATAAAAAGTAGGCATATATTTAACTTTAGGTTTTGCTGAAGTTTTTGACTTATTTATCTCTTTAACTCATGTTTAAGTGCAAGGTATCTGATTGAATGCAAACAAGCACCACAAAATTTTACAGTCAAATCACTGTCGACACGTCATCCGGCTGCACACAGAGGCTTTCAAGAGCAGCGTGTCAGGAATGCTAACAGTGATGGCCACTGTGCCGAACCCAGCCCACATCATGCCCTGTCAATATGGAGAAGAGCTCTCTGTCGCCAGAGTACAAAGGGTGCCCAAACCTCAGAACACAGATAATTGGCACATCCGTCACCTGCCTCCTAAGTGCTTAGCACATGCTGAGAAATTTACTCAGTCGGCTGGAGGTCCCAGCTCTGTACTCCTGTGCGGGGAGAGAACCATAGTATCGTGAATATGAAACTATTCCCCTTTTGTCCATAAGATCCCACAATTAAAAGTTCCCTGTAGTGACTGTGAAATTCTCCAGCCCCTCACTGGTTCTTATCTGAACTCCAAAGCTAGGGAGGGAAAGCACCCCCTCAGCCTAGCAGAAAGACTTCTGTGCAACCAAAGTGGTCAGAAGGTGGTATGTGCCCTCCCTACATTATGTCCCCCACCACGATGAGCAACCTTACCCAGGAAGCACATGTATTTCTTTCTTCTTTTTTGGGGTGGGGGGTGAGGAAGAGTGGCCCTGAGCCAACATCTGTTGCCAATCCTCCTCCTTTTGCTGAGGAAGATTAGCTCTGAGCTAACATCTGTGCCCATCTTCCTCTATTTTTTTTTTTTTTTTTGGGAGGAGATCAGCCCTGTGCTAACATCCGCCAATCCTCCTCTTTTTTTGCTGAGGAAGATGGCCCTGGGCTAACATCTGTGCCCATCTTCCTCCACTTTATATGGGACGCCGCCACAGCATGGCTTGCCAAGCAGTGCATCGGTGCGCGCCCGGGATCCGAACCAGCGAACCCCGGGCCGCCGCAGCGGAGCGCGCGCACTTAACCGCTTGCGCCACCGGGCCGGCCCCCATCTTCCTCTATTTTTATGTGGGACGCTGCCACAGCATGGCTTGATGAGCGGTGCATTGGTCCGTGCCTGGGATTTGAACCTGCAAACCCTGGGCTGCCAAAGCAGAGCACATGAACCCAACCACTACACCACCAGACTGGCCTCACACATATATTTCTTTGTTCTGTCTTCTCTTCCCACAATCTCTACTCTGGGCTAAGAGGAAGCAGCCAGAATCCCCCCAAAACATATTTGACACAGCTGTTCATGTTTTCACACACTGAGGTAGTACAGATACACCTTATCAGGGCCTGAGCCTAAACAAGGTAGGCAACTGCAACTATCAGGCAACTTGTGGTCTGTGGAGAGCATTTAGGTATGAAACTTTCAGCACCTGCTACTCCCACCATGTTAAGTGGCTGTCTCCTGGGACACTCCCTCCGACACAGTCTGCAGTCTGTGCTGACATTGCCACAGAAGAGTCCAGGGCCTGAGGGGACCAGGGGAGCGGGCAGCAGGGCAATGAGCCCCGACAAGCATGCGTACACCAAGCCCAGTAGACTTTCACAGCAAACACCTCCATACTAAGCTAGCAAAGGCTACAAAGCAGTAAAGCTACCAACACCTACCAGGAAGTGATCCTTTCCTGGGTGTGGGGAGAAAAAACTGCAAACCAAACTCCAACAGGAAACCTCAAGCAGGTTTTCAGGGATGATGGGCAGCAACAATAATAGACCACACAGTACCATTGCCTGCAGTTCGTTTTTCCTTCTCTCTGACTCATGAGACCCTCAAGGAGCTCACGCCAATGAAAGGAACTTATTGTTATGCTAAGAGCCATCTGTAAGTCCACAGAGTCTCCTCCTGCAGGAGAAATTTTTTGTTTAAATGGAATCCATTTCAACAATCAAAATAACCAAGGATAAATTTCTGATTCCTTACTAGTTAAGTGAAATCACTTGTAATATATTAAAATATAGAGCTTAGAAGAAAAAGTTGTGTCGTGTCTACTCTGTGCACTAGGTGGATGTAATATATAATTTAAATTTTACCTGCAGCAGGCACTTTCCCTCAAAAAAGCTGTACCTTCACTATTCTGACCTTCATAACATGGAATGTTTTAAATAATGAATTTCTTGCCATCTTTTGTTTCCTTCTACTTTTTCTAGGCTCCTCAAATTACTATATAGCCCATTGACAGAATAATTTTTGGTAAGAACATTTACTTATTAAGTGATTATAGAGATGTGGTGGTTTAAGTTACAGCTCTTAAATTTAACTTACCAAAAAGATTCCAAATAATTGATCTAAGATGCAGGGAAATAAAAAGCACTTATCTTGGAAGCCGGTGTATTATCCTGAAGCATCTGAAACAAGTACAATACACCCCTGGTGAATAGATTCCCATGGTGCTCTAACACCTCGCCTTAACTCAGGATACTTTCAATCAGAAACCTGAACTATCCCTGGGGAAACCTGGCTGTTCAGACTGAAAACAAAGTGATATTTGGAGGACAAATCCCAGTAGCTGCAGTATAATTAATTGCTGGTGAAATTATTCCCTTTAAATTGTCTGTGAGCCAGAGGTGCTGGTGAACAGCACGTACTCTGTGATCAGGAGACTTGTAATTGAAAGCTGACTAGCCCATAAACCCCTCACCTACATCCACTATCCTGATACTAGCAAAAGCTGGCTTCCTCTTTGGCTTCACTGGAACTACTTACCCAGGGAAGGTGAGGTCTGAGTCTCAGTGTATGCATCACACACTTAATTCAAAAGATTATCAAGGTGTTTGCTTAAAGGGAAAATAAGAACAATGTGATGTCTGCAAAAAGTAAGCATTTCTAAGTTGGAGTACTGCATGGGACCCAAATTTATCTCACCTCTATTAAGGCTGACCTACTTGTAGTAAGAGAATCAGTTTTCATGTTAACTAGCCCTGATCCCTCGAATTTGAAATGGTTAACTCCCTCCCAGGGGGAGAAAAAAAAAGTGGTAGAAGAGTTGCCTTCGTGTAGACAGATGCATTAGGATAAGGAAGGAACTACCTAGACAAGGTCAAGATTTGTTTTCGCAGACCTAAATTCCCAAGTTAATTGAACTCCCAGCATATTAATTGCAAGTTAACCCTCATTTAATATGAGACATTCCTTCCTTTTAAACTAGTAATATTTCAAGATTGCAGACTGGACCAGACGTGGGATAACGTACTTAGGCAAGGATAACGATTTACCCCCACAAAAGCAGCCACCCTCACCCTTGCACACCTTCATCTTCTACCACGTGGAACCAAACCATATGAACTTTCTCAAACACAAAAGTGTAAACTTTGGCAAGCTACTCCCAACTCCCATTTGTCTGGATTATGTGAATTTGGTCACTAGCTGCTTTTAGGAGAAGATAATCTTCAAGGATTACACACCTTTCATCAGACACCTGTTTAGCTCAGCAAACCCTGCTGAAAGGTTCCTATCAGTAGACAGCAGCGGGTTTGTGAGCCTGGGAACTGACACCAGGCCAGGGATTTATGGCTGCTCTTGAGCAGAGGAAATCCAATGGCTCTAACCATGTATCTCGTGCTTGGGGATGGAAATTCACTGGTCCACACTCATCTGTTACTGGTTTCTGGGGTTAAGCAGCTCTGTGACCAAGTGGATGAATGGCATGTTATCAGTTTAAATCATGATAAACGAACTTGACAGGCTATTTATGTCTCCTCGCTGAAATTTTGCGGTGATTTTGCAATTAGTAAAGAAGGAAGCTGAGCCTTTGCTTTCCCATTGTTTAAGGGAATAGGAGTGTTTTTTTAAATGACCTGTGACCCTCCTGAATTCTTATTGCTTTCCATTTACTAAAAGATATAGATGCCTCCCTAGCAAAAATGGAAGTTTTGAATTTTTCAGATATTTTATATTTTAAGAGATTGGTTTTGAAAATGTGGAAATTTAAGACATCTCTCCCCTAGTTCTATGGGCTTGAAGTAATTATACAACAACTTGAATAACTATTGCTTGACTTCTCAACAGACTTCTCAGTCTACTCTCTATATACTCAGAGGGTGGAGTGTGGTCCCCTAGACCAGCAATATCAGCATCACCTGGGAACTTGTTAGAACTGCAAATTCTCAGACCTACCAAGCAGAAACTTTGGGGGCAGGACCCAGTGCCTGTGCTTTAACAAGCCCTCCAGGTGATTCTGATGCACACAAGTTTGAGGACCACTGCTATAAACTCTGCTATAGAGCTGCTGGGTTTGATAAGCATGTGAAAACCATCTTGTACAGGAGGAGCCACTGAATAGACGGTGGGACTGAAGAATCTCACATAGGTGAGGAGACCTCACCCAGCTCGTGGGTGGTAGAGAACTGAGGACAGGAATCTCCAGAACCCCACCAGACTGAAATTTAGCTAGAGGCCACTGAACTGCTGAGCGGCTTCGTCCATAGGTTCTATGCCTGTGCTTCTCAACCTTCACTGTGCAATCACCTCTTGCTACAAAGTGGATTCTGATTTGGTAGGTCTGGGGTGGAGGGGCTGAGATTCTGCATTTCTAACAAGTTCCTATACCATGGACCACGCTTGAATAGCAATGGTTTAATCCATTACATCCGTGGTTCTCCAACTTTTTGGTCTCAGGACCTCTTTCCATTAAAAAAAAAAATATTTGAGGGGCCAGCCTGGTAGTGCAGTGGTTAAGTTCATGGGCTCTGCTTTGGCAGCCTGGGGTTTGCAGGTTTGTATCCTGGGTGCAGACCTACACGCCACTCATCAAGCCACGCTGTGGCAGCATCCCATATACAAAATAGAGGAAGATGGGCACAGATGTTAGCTCAGGGCTAATCTTCCTCAGCAAAAAGAGGAGGATTGGCAATGGATGTTAGCTCAGAGCCAGTCATCCTCACACACACACACAAAAATTGAGAGCGTCCATTTAAAAGGGCTATATCTATTCATTTTATTGAGAAATTTGACAAATATTTATTTATTAATTCATTAAAAAACCCAATACACCCATGTGTTAACACTTTTTTATGAAAAAAAATTACATTTTCTAAAATACAAAAAATTAGTGAGAAGAGTGGCATTGTTTTACACTTCTCAAATCTCTTCAACATATGGCTAAAGAGAAAACAGCTAGATTCTCATATCTGCTTTAGTATTCAGTCTGTTGTGATATCACAGGTCATAAAATTTCTTGAAAACTCCACTGTACACTCATGAGAGTATAAGAGTGAAAAGGACAAATAGCATATTAGTGTTACTTTGTAAACAGTTATGACCTGTAGACTCCATGAAAGGGCCTTGGGGATCCCCAAGGGTCCCTGGACCATACTTTAAGACCATCTGCATTAAATAGAAGATGAGAAGAATTTTTAAAAGTTGGAAAACGAGGCCACAGGTATTTTAAAACAATATGGCATTTATTGATTACGGTATGACAGATCATAGAGGTACTATAGGTTGGTTAAGAGCAAGGGTTCTAGAACCAGACTGCCTGGAATGGAATCCAGGGTCTACCATGTACGAGCTGCGTGAGCTTGGGCAAGTTCTTTAACCTCTCTGGAGTCAGATCCCCCATCCATAAAATGTGGAGAATAATCATACCTATCTCTTAGGGTTGTTGTAAGAATTAAATGAATTAATACAAAGCATGTAGAACAGTGCTTGGCATATTACAGAAACCCTATATAAGTGTTAGCTATTATTATTATTATCATTTAACATACTGAATGAATGAAATCTCAAGGTGATCATTTGGGTGACTAGATGTCCTTAATGTAGGGGGAAGAAATGAAATTTGAAGAGAAGGAAGCAGACAGACTGCTCTATGGAGTCAGATTGAGAAAAGCTACCTTTCTTTTCCTACTTTTGTCTGAGGCAGCTGAAAACCACTCCATTCACTCCATTGCCTCAGACAGACGTCCCTCCCTCCCCCAGCTAACCATAAATTTAATTAATGGAAGAAGCAATGAAAAAAAAAACCTTATTCTGCCTCAGGAATGATCTCAAGAAACTGGCAACTGAAAGTTCCCAGCAGGCACAGTTCTGTGTCCCCCTCCAATTCCCTCTGGCTCTTAGGTTCTTAACTTCAAGGACCACCCTCAGGAAACAACAAGCCCATCAAACCACAATAACAATGACTGCTTGAAGGCTTCAGCAGAACCCAGAGACAGTCCCAGGACAGATGAAACAAAGACCCAAATGTTCTAGAAGACCCAAGTGTGTCCCTGAGAAAATGGCCTGAGCCAGTGAAACCCAGAGAATGGAGACAGCAGGTCTTTGGGGAAGGAAGGCTGGATGCCCTGGGTCACATACCACTCTTTCTCTAAGCCCCTTTTTAAGATCTCCCCTCTCAAAGATCCCACAAGCTTCAGCAGACTGCTCTGGTACTGAGCTTCTCCTCAATTACGTAAAGGGGCCACTGGTCTTTCTTACTGAACACTCCCTGCCCCCAAGTCCACTTGGGAGAGGAATGATGTTCCTTTGACACCCCTAAGGTGTATGGTAGGTGCATGACTCCTCTGCTGCTGGGGTGTGTGTGTGTGTGTGTGTGTGTGTGCGCACCATGCTGGAATTTACTATGAGTTCCATGATTCTGCGAGTGGTGGATTCCCTTGAAGGGAGTGGTCCTTCTGTGTGTCAGTCACTCAGGGAAAAGATAGGTTCTTATATGAACTCACAAAGTGAACTCACAAATAGGGCATCAGGCGGCAGGAAAGGGAACTCTCCTCCCTCTGTAACACCCTTGTGTTGAGGAGGGTGAACATCTGTGAATGAGGTTCTGAGTAGGGGGGTGACCAGGGCCAGAGACAGACCCCTGTTAGACAGCCACAGATGGCCAAAGATGAGTCAATGGTATTTTTATAACTGATAATCTAATTCAGTGAGAATGTCTCTATTTCTCCTTTTTCTATCCTCTAGTCTAGCCCAATGGTTCTCGACCCTAGCTACACATTAGAATCACTTACTTTTAAAAACTTTTAATGGCTTTTAAAACACCACAGATGTCTGGAAGTGAAAGTCTTGCTGTTGGCAGACAGCATGATTTTATATATAGAAAACCCTAAGTATCCATCAGAAAACTATTAGAAATAATCAATAACTATAGCCAAGTTGCAGAGTACAAAATCGACTTAAAAAATCAGTTGTATTTCTATACTCTAATAACGAACTAACAGAAAGAGAACTCAAGAATACAATCCCATTTACAGTCGCAACCAAAAGAATAAAATATCTAGGACTAAATTTAACCAAGGAGATGAAAGACCTATACAATGAAAACTATAAGACATTATTGAAAGAAATCGATGATGACATAAAGAAATGGAAAGATATTCCATGCACATGGATTGGAAGAATAAATATAGTTAAAATGTCCATACTACCTAAAGTAATCTACAGATTCAATGCAATCCCAATCAGAATCCCAATGACATTCTTCATGGAAATAGAACAAAGAATCCTAAAATTCACATGGGGCAACAAAAGACCCCGAATAGCTAAAGCAATCCTGAGGAAAAACAACAAAGCTGGAGGCATCACAATCTCTGACTTCAAAATATACTACAAAGCTACAGTAATTAAAATAGCATGGTACTGGTACAAAAACAGACACAGAGATCAATGGAACAGAATTGAAAGCCCAGAAATAAAACCACACACCTATGGACAGCTAATCTTTGACAAAGGAGCTAAGAACATGCAACAGAGAAAGGAAAGTCTCTTCAATAAATGGTGTTGGGAAAACTGGACAGCCACATGCAAAAGAATGAAAGTAGACCATTATCTTTCACCATACACAAAAATTAACTCAAAACGGATCAAAGACTTGAAGGTAAGACCTGAAACCACAAAACTCCTAAAGGAAAATATAGGCATTACACTCTTTGACATTAGTCTTGGAAGGATCTTTTCGAATACCATGTCTACTCGGACAAGGGAAACAAAAGAAAAAATAAACAAGTGGGACTCATCAGACTAAAGAACTTCTGCAAGACAAAGGAAACCAGGAACAAAATGAAAAGACAAGCCACCAATTGGGAGAAAATATTTGCAAATCATATATCCAACAAGGGGTTAATCTCCAAAATATATAAAGAACTCACACAACTGAATAACAGAAAAACAAACAACCCAATCAAAAAATGGGCAGAGGATATGAACAGACATTTTTCCAAAGAAGATATACAGATGGCCAACAGGCACAAGAAAAGATGTTCAACATCACTAATCATCAGGGAAATGCACATCAAAACTACACTAAGATATCACCTTACACCCATTAGAATGGCTATAATCACCAAGACAAAAAATAACAAATGTTGGAGAGGATGTGGAGAAAAGGGAACCCTCATACAATGCTGGTGGGAATGCAAACTGGTGCAACCACTATGGAAAACAGTATGGAGATTTCTCAGAGAATTAAAAACAGAAATACTATACGACCTAGCTATTCCACTACTGGGTATTTATCCTAAGGACCTGAAATCAACAATTCAAAGAGATTTATGTACTCCTATGTTCATTGCAGCATTACTCACTATAGCCAAGAAATGGAAGCAACCCCAGTACCCATCGACTGATGATTGGATAAAGAAGATGTGGTATATATATACAATGGAATACTACTCAGCCATAAAAAAGACAAAATTGTCCCATTCGCAACAACATGGATGGACCTTGAGGGTATTACATTAAGTGAAATAAGCCAGACAGAGAAAGACAAACACCATTTGATTTCACTCATATGTGGAAGATAAACTAACACATGGACAAAGAGAACCGTTTAGTGGTTACCAGAGGGGAAGGGCGTTGGGGGGTGGGCACAAGGGATGAAGGGGCACATTTATGTAGTGACTGACAAATAATAATGTACAACTGAAATTTCACAATGTTACAAACTATTATGACCTCAATTAAAAAAAAAAAAACTACAGATGTCTGTATCTCACTCAATCTCAACTCTTGCCCATCTCGGGCCAGGCTGGTCTCAGATGTATTATGGGTTATATTAAACAAAATGTCTTGGGTACTATATCTTGCCCAGAATGTTAAATGGTGGTGCAACACCAATCCCACTTCTCCCCTTCTGCCACCCCAAAGGGCTGTGGAGGTAGCAGTGGTGCCTAATGAGAGATCCACGGAGAAGGAAAAGGAGACATCTAAGAGTCGAGGCTAGGGAGGAGATGGTCACTTGGTAAAGAGAGCTCTGTGGCAGACTTCACAGAGGTTTCATTTATTTAAACATTTAGGGGCCGGCCCCGTGGCTTAGTGGTTAAGTGCGCATGCTCCACTACTGGCGGCCCGGGGTTCAGATCCCGGGCGCGCACCGACGCACCACTTCTCCGGCCATGCTGAGGCCGCGTCCCACATACAGCAACTAGAAGGATGTGCAACTATGACATACAACTATCTACTGGGGCTTTTGGCGGGGGGGGGGTGGGGGGGGTGGGGGTGGGTGGAGGATTGGCAATAGATGTTAGCTCAGAGCCAGTCTTCCTCAGCAAAAAGAGGAGGATTAGCACGGATGTTAGCTCAGGGCTGATCTTCCTCACAAAATAAATAAATAAATAAATAAAAATAAATAAATAAATTTAAACATTTAACTGAGGAATGTTTGTTTATGTATGACCTGTCACCATCCCAGCAAGGTCCTGGTCTGGTGTATTAGAAGAATATAGTTTTTCTTTCTAAGAAGATGACCATGTATGAAATAGGTTCAGTCCCTCGGTTTCCTTGTTAGGAAAATAAGGCACCTCAGACAAAGGACAAAATGATCATGGAACAAGATGGCAGTATCAATATCGCTTACAGACTAAAATTATTTGGGAAAGGCAAGAATTTTAAAAAATATCTTTCCTTAAATATATTTGGGGAGTAACCAGATTCTTCATGAAGCCCATGGCCTATTATAAATCTAATAAAGCTCTGATTTGTCACTCAGAGGCACTTCCAATTAGGTTATGGGAAAGTACCAGTACCATGGCCTCCGAAGTGACGGAAATTAGAAAGATATGTCAGAACAATGTCCTTCTCTTTGACCTTCTTTGATTTTCCACAGTTCAAACCACCTTTAAATTTGGGAAAGTTTTAGGAAAAACAAATTTACAAGAAAAATTTTTTAAAGATGAAGTAATTTGGCATTTTAAAATTATTTCCTCTCTCACAAATAGGCAAAAGTCCACATTAGAGATTTCAATCTGAAAAACTATTTCAGGAACTAATTTAATTCTTCCAAGTTGAAACCTGGATAAAATTTTCACATCTAAGTTACAAAATCCTGGTAACAAGAATTTACCAGTGAAAAGTTATAAGATTTTAAACACTGCTTTAAACACTGCAAATAAAGCATCTGCTCCAAGCAAGTAACCACATGTATTGCATCACTTGTAAGATCATTCTCCTGTTGCTAAAATGTAACAATTGAACTTTCCCTTAAATAAACTACTAAAAGCAAAAACTAGAGTTTCTTTTGCCCACTTTTATAGGTCTGAGGTTCTGTGGGGGCAGCTGAGATAGTTCACTCTAATATCTAGTCGTCTGGTCTAATCCTACCCGGCAGACTGAGGGGGAGTGTTTATATCAGCGTGGACACTGCCACTGATTTCAGAACCGAACTTTGGGAGACAGGATGGTTAGAAGAGCAACTTGGCTTTCCATTTGCTCTCCCACAACCCCCTAAAATACTGTGTGTGTGCACGGGTGTGTGTGTACTAGCTTTAATTTTCAAAAACTGGACAAAGTATGCTATAATTCCAATTCTGGGTGATGAGTTTTCACACAGCAAACACAAATATACAGCAAGCCTAAAGAAAGAAAAAAGCAGGAATACAAATCTCTCTAAAATGTTTCTTTGGTTTCAAAGTACATTTCAAAAGGGAATCTGTCAGTCTTTGACATAACTTTCTAAAATCAAAACACAGCCCATCACCCAATCTGATTGATCAACTGACGGTGAAAATGTAAAGCAGAGAAACTATCTCTAGTTGTCCTCAGGTCATCTAGACAAACAGTCTTATACCACTGGTCTATAGAAATCAAAAACTTCTCTTCTCACTTATTTATTTATCTCCCATAAGCTTTCCCACAGGATTTGAGGTAAAAAGCCTCTGGTGTCCCCACAGTGTTACTGATGAGCCCCATTTTGACAGACACGCAGCACACATGACACGCAGGCTGGGGATGGGAGCTGGGGCGGGATGAGGTGTTCAGTGAAGGGAGTAGCTGGTTCCCCAGTGGATGTGGTGTCATGTAGGTATCTAGCCTTTAATCCTAAAGGAATCTTAAAGCCCAAATTGGCTACAGTTAGATGTTAGCTGTTGGAAAAACAAAAACATATGAAATATCTTCACTAGCACTGTTAAAAGACAAAATTACTACCTCTTAGGTTAGTAGGCAATACCTTTCTCAAAATCCACTGTTTAGAGGGGCTCCCTAATACTAGCAGTACTTAAGAGTTGAGACTTCAGTAACAATATAGTAACATTAGCACAGCATTAGCCATAATAAGCTAATATTATCCCCACGAGCCTTTATCCTGTGTGGTCACTGTTAATCAGAGAATCTCCATTCAACTTTCAAAGGATTGGGATGGTTTAGTACTGTGTTCAACATTTGAGTGCCTACTGTGTCCTAGGCACTTTTCTAGTTAAGTTGTATATAAACACTCCATTTTCCAAATTTAATAAGGAAAAAAGCTCTGGGAGTTTAATTTGTTAACTAGCATGCAACTGCTGAACTCAAGAACCACAAACTACGTAAATAACAGGAACTCAAATAGACATGTTAACAGCTCAAGTTCATTTTTTAAGAATCAATTCAATATGCTACATGCAAGCAATCAATCACACTGCAATCATCATTTACAAATCAAAGGACAACGCAGATACTCACAGGGGATATACAACGAGGTGGAAGTGTGTGATTATGACGCGCAGATTGAAACTGTAAATTATGTAACTGTCTCTTGTAATTACCCTGCTTGAGAACCAAAAGAGACTTCCTGTATAATTTTGCAAGAGAATGGGGATGGAGATACAGAATCGCTTTTTAGTTGGCTTTAACCCTTCAACAGCTATTTAATTATGTGTGATGAGGTCAAAGAAAGTTTATGCTTAATTCATGAAAAGTTGGCAGGGAGGTATTTCAAAGTAATCCTCTGAAAAGCTCCAGATTATTAACAAGACCTGATGATTTCTCTTCCTCTTCAAGAAAGATTTCTATAAATTATTTGGTAAAATAAACAACATTTAAAACAAATTCACAGGCGTCAATTCATTTTATTTCCTCTCTAAAAACATTCATTATGGTCTTCAAGTTTTTAAGTGATGCAGCTGAAAAGCTGCAGGGGTAGAAGGCTGTCAGAGTCCTCAGACATGTCTTCTTTGGTAGGGAAAAAAATCTCATTAACTTCCTTAAATTCAAGGGGAAAAGCTCCAAAACTGGGCAGACCACAGGGCAGGACTTCTAAGCTATGAACAGAGAATCATCTTAAGAACGAAGGCTGTTTTTGCAATAAATAATCAGCAGAATCTCATTTCAGCATATTTTAAGACATTCTAGCCTTTTCCTTTCCTTTTCTTAAAAATCTAACTTGAAACATCTTTTCTCTTCTGTAAGCACTGTTTCTAGTGCCTAAAGATCTGCCCCAAATTGGAACTGCTGAAGACCCAGCATTCTAGGAGGAAGGTAGGGCAATTTCCTACACTTACAGCATCTGCCAGTATTGCTTTCCCTCATTTCAGATCTTTAAAAAAAAAAGAAAGAAAGAAAAAGAAAGGCAAAACAGAAAAAGAACAAGAAAAGTTCCAATGCTGCAATGTCTCTTCTTTATCTCTTTTGGCCTCTCTGTTCCATATTTTCTCTTCAGTCCACCCCTATTCTGCACAGCCATTCCTTGTCTGAATCCTCTATTTAACACCATTCTGTTATCACCATACAACCCTTCAATTATGTTTCTTCAGGTTTAAGAGTGGAAGCATAATTTATAGGAATGCTATTCTTTAATGGACTTGACTCAACACTTGAGAAGATATGATTCTAGTAAATTTCAGTACATTTCCTTCACATAAAAATGGTTCTGCAAAGTCAGACATGGAGTTGACGCCAATACACCACACACTTGTGTACTCATGTTTTGATCTTAAAGCAGCAAAGGTAAAAACTCTCTCTCTTTTAAAAACATCACTAATATAATGCCACCAATAAATCAAAAAAGTTTTCCAGGTTTAAGAGTTACAAAAATCTAAGCTCTAAAACAGATATCATAGGGCGTGACCTCTCAAGACCATCACTTTCTTTAAAAAAACAACAAAAGCAAAAATAAAACAGATATAGAAAACTACACTAAACAAATATATAGCTTAATGGATTATAAGGCAATCACCCTTGTAACCATCACCCAGCATCAAGAAATAGAAGTTTGCCAGCTACCCCAAAAAACCTTCCATTTGTCCCATCCCAATCACCCCTCCTTTCTCCCTCATAAGTAACCACTATCCTGACTTTAATAGTAATCCCTTGGGCCGGCTCCGTGGCTTAGCGGTTGAGTGCGCGCGCTCTGATGCTGGCGGCCTGGGTTCGGATCCCGGGAGCGCCCCGAGGCACCACTTCTCCGTCCAACGTGAGGCCGAGTCCCACGTACAGCAACTAAAAGGATGTGAACCTATGACATACAACTGTCTGCTGGGGCTTTGGGGGGAAAAAAACTGAATAAATAAAATCTTAAAAAAAAAAAAAAAATAGTAATCCCTTGTGTTTCTTTATACTTTATCATCAAAATATCCCCAGGCACTATAGTACAATCCTGTCCATAAAAAAGAAAAAAAGGTTTTTTTAAATCTATAGGATCCCCCCTCCACCCCTTTCTTTTCCTTATAATTTATCTGTTGATGAACTGGGGCCATTTGACCTATCAAGTTTACAGAGCCTGGATTTTGCTGACTGCATACACACAGTGCAGTTCAATTGGTTCATCTTTCTTCTGTGTTCCTGCAAAACGGCAGCTGGACCCAGAGGCTTGATCAGACTTGGGTTCCATCCTTTGGCAAAACTACAAGGAGCTACGTTCCTTGATCAGGAAGCACGTAATTTCTAATTATGCCCCCTTTTGCAATATTTGCTGCTGTCGATATTCAACGTCTAGAGCCATTAGTTCACTGGCAGAATTGCAAAATGGTGATGTCTTAATTCTATCATTTCATTTAATTTCATTTGTTAGCTACAATAAGTTTATAAAAAGAAGCTTCCCCTCATTTACTATATGGTGACTAGTGGTATAGTTCATATAGGAAAGGCAGGTTAAATGCTTTATTCGCCAGTTTTCAAGATAATGAATTGGTTCTTATCATCCTCGAAGTTTGTTTGTCTTTAAATGTCATTATGAATGTGTGAGTTTAAAAATCTGATGAGTTTCAATCAATTGCAATTATTATCTTTATTATTATATTTATTGTCCAGTGGGAGCCTCTTCAGGTTGAATCCTGAGTCCTTTTGATAAGAGCCTAATAATTTTTGCCTCCTTGCTGTCTAGTGTGAAAAGAAGGATCACTCCTTTGTATAGAAAGAACTCTTACTTCATTTTAAATGATGATTCAACTCGTCCCACAAAAAGGACATATGCAATACATTGTGTACAGTGAGGTCTACCTATTGCATTTTCTCAAGGTCTCAGCAACACTTTTTTCAACACCTTCTGCTGTATAATCACTCTGCATATTTTTTTCAATGTGGACAAATAGTTACATGCATCACTGAATTACTTTTAATCCACTCAACTATTTTTAAACACTTTATATTATAAACATTAACTTAAAACAATTTTGTTGAAAAAAGAAGCTCCTCTATGATGTTAACCCAAAGCAGGATTCAATACAAATAATTATAAGACTGAGGTTTTTATATTGGTAAACATGAAAATGTAGCATTAATATTAGAGTAGAAACATGTTAACCACAAATCTATGGGGGAGAAAAAAAATTAGATTCCTAACTAGTATTTTCCTAATAGAATTTTAAACAAATGAAAGAAACTCTTTTGCTTTACCCAAAACAAATTGATGTAAAAAAAAAAAATACTACCTTACAACCAGCTGAAATTATAAATGTGTTGGTTAGAAATACCATCATAAGAGGATGTTATCAAACTATCTTAGAATATTCTACTTCCAATATAATACTGCAAGCTGGAAAATATGTTTAAGGGGAATAGTTCCCTTGAAACCAAAACCAGGTAAAGCACCAATTTTAACCAATCAGAACAAAATCTTTATCTTGTTTTAATAATGGAAAAATGCTTCCCTTGCATATATCTTCACTGGGAAAATGGAAAAGAGAGTTGGAAGCATTTTCTCCTCTGCCCTGGCAGAGCCCTGTGTGCACCCTCACACGTAGCATCGCATGGCTGGGATGAATCCTCTGTGTGTCTGATCGTCCACTACCCTGTGGCAAGGGCTGGATCCTTTATCCTATGGTCTCATCACCTAGGCTGACCCTGGCAGAGTCCATGTAAAGCATGTTTGCTGAAGGAAGGGACGAAGGGATAAATAAGTGAAAAAAAACAAAGACTGAGAGGAGATCTGAGATCAAGCACCAATTCTGCCATAAGCTAGCCGGGTGAATCTGGTAGGTGTTGTCAGTGACACAAAGAAGATTGACTAGATTTGGCCATTCATTTAGTCATTTACTCCCTCAACAAACCTTTTTGGGCACACACACTATGTGCGTGGCACTGTGCTCATGGCTTGGAGTTCAGCAGTGACAAGTCACTGACTTCACGATGGCGTTGCTAAGGTGCCATTAACTGTCGAAGATTACGTTTTCTCATACCAATTATCTGAATGGAATTTGCCCATTAGTGGGTTTCAGAATGACTCACTGCAAATGCCTGTCAATGTTAGAAATCCCAACAGACAAAAGATTTGTAAAAAAATACACCTGCATGCCAAAACTTGAAAAAATTCTGAGCTATGTAAAGCAAAACAGTAGCTACAGACCGTATGTTTCATATTTATAATGTTTTCATTGAAGCAATGAATACAAACTATTCTATAAGAGCTATTTATTTGCTCTTATTTATGACAAGCTTAGTTAAAAAAAGATACATAAATAAATCGTTAGCTGCAGTGCCTCATTTCAATGCATTCAGTCAACTTCTAAATAAATCACTGAGAGTTCCACTTTCAACCCTGATGTTATCTTTAGCATATTAAATATATTGTACTTCAGTCCAATACATAAAACAGTCACGACAAAGGCAACATTACAATGAGAAAATAAGGAAAAATAGCCATTTTCCTTATTATATTATAAACTGGAATGCTATTAAAACACATGTCATCATTATACTTGATTACACAGGCCAAAACATGTCTTCCAAAACCCAGCAAAAGTCTGAGGATACAGCTGCTGGTCCTATCCTCCAACAAGTGTTATGGTGGAGGTGGGGGGAGGGGGTTCCTATCTTAGAAAAGGTTATAAAGGACTCAAGCACCATTTCAAAAGCATAACTTATTATTCTTTAATGATGGCCTTGACTGTGCTCACCCAGGGAGGATAGCTGCTTGGGAAAGCTATGCAAAGAGGGAAGCTTTCTTGACAGTTTCTGAAGACTAGAGTTGGAATTTTCCTTCTAAAATAAATGCATGAAGCAATGAATTATCTGACAAAAGTAAGGAAAAGCAAAGTGTCTCTTTAGCCAACTGTGTATAAATGTGAATTTTGTCACAGCTCTCATTTCTCTGCCCAAGATATATAGTAGATAACGACAATCTTCTTTCTGATGCAACTTAAATGATCCTAAGATAGAGGCTGCACTTGAACAAAAATACCAGACCTCAAAAGAAGTCAGGGCACATCTGACAACATTTGGGAGTAAGTAAACCACACCTGATTGATTATGTTCTAATAAAACAAAATTCTTCTCCTGAAGAATCACATGTGAGAAGAGAAAATACATTAAGAAAGCTCTTCCCATGGTAACTGATTTAACATTTGTTCAACAATAAGGGCCTATTAAGTGCCAAGCTCTTCCAGGAGGTGAGACTGCAGCAGAGAACAAAGTCTCTACCCCCATGAAGCTTACTTTTGGTGAAGGAGATGGACAATAAATAATAAATATATAAAAGACATATGTAACTTTCCAAGTAACTTTGCACTTGCTTAGTCTAGAGCTTTTTTTTTATGGTCAGTGTCACTGAAAAAAGAGAAAACTATTAAATAAAAATTGCATAAGGAGTTAAGTACCACATGCCAAATTTATAGCTCTTTCATTCAATTTGCTTAACTCCTCCCAGGGAGTCAGAGTGTTTCAGTCATATAACCTAAGAGACACTGTCATGGTCCCTCAAAACACACCTTTGATGCTTAGTTTGTGGGACTCATAAATGGGGGAAAGTGAAATATTTATCCTGCAGCCTACCCAAGAGAAAGTTTATTCCCCAAGTAAATGCTTCATGACCTCTGCCCCATCATGGATAAGGCAGAATTCACCTATCTTGCTGGGGTAAAAGGATGAGGCTGCTCAGGGTGAGGTGACAGGCATCAGAGTTCTGGCCACCCTGGGGCTGAAGGTAGTACTGTCTGTCTCTTGTACCCATTCCCAGGTCACCCGTTGGGAAGTGCAGCCCTATGTCAACCACAACAGTGCAGAGATACCCAGAGACTGTCGCTAGAGAGGTGGGGTGTCTCACTAGGACCTGTGAGGCAAGGGCCCAGCTCCTGGGGAGAATCTGCTTACTCTGATACTGTACTCAACTTGCTCTCTGAGAGAGGCTAGTGACTCCTGTACAATCTTAGTTCCTTAGTGTTTACCAACAGTCAGGTAAAACATGGCTTACTGGAACCCAACCAACCCAATTCCTAAATTTAAAACTCCTACTTTCTATAGGAGATTGGCCACGCAGTATCAAAAATTTGTTCCAAAAGAGCCATTTTCAGGTAGGATGAAATCACCCTAAATCTTTGCATGAAAGTATTCTTAAGTTTTTCTTGGGGCCAGCCCCATTGCCGAGTGGTTAGAATTTTGCACGCTCCGCTTCAGTGGCCTGGGTTCTCGGGTTTGGGTCCTGGGTACAGACCTGCTCCACTCATCAGCCATGCTGTGGAGGCATCCCACACACAAAATAGAGGAAAATTGGCACAGATGTTAGCTCAGGGCTAATCTTCTTCAAGCAAAAAAAGGAGGAAGATTGCCAATGGATGTTAGCTCAGGGCAGATCTTCCTCACCAAAAAGAAAAGTATTCTTAAGTTTTCCTTAAATTGTGTTTTGAGAAGTTTGTTAAGTGGTAGTTCTTTTAAAGCAGTCTATTGAAGGCACACTGTTAAAACTGGAATTTGTTAGCTGGCAATCTGAACTATGAAATGTATTCCTGTATTTAGATGTCATATAATACAACATTTAAGCCAGCAGCTAGCATGTAAGATACGGGGGAAGAAGTTTTCTCTTTGAGAGAGTGGACATGATTAGCCTGCCTCTCAACATCAGACCCTGTTAGGTAGAGACGAAGTATGTGGCTTTCTTCCTAACTCTACTTGATGGACCTAGAAAGGCACAGAAGCAGGGAGCTAGAAACCAGACAGAAGATGCTTTCTAGTCCTAAGTGGTGCTTCCTCAAGAACCCAGCCAAGAGCTATAAAGAGGCTAAAGGAAAGATAAGCCTGGGACTATTTATGTACCTAACTAAAAGATCTCTGTCATTAGAACCAGAAAGGGGAAAGAATGAAGGCAGGGAAAATTAACTCGTTAATTTTCAGTGAGAAAGAGACTAGATATTAAATTGTACCCAAAAGCATCTTTCCTTAAAAAGTTTATTGTATTTTTTATTTTTCTTAAATCCAGGTGTGTGTATGTGTGTGTGTGTGCCATTTATAAGAAGAGAGAACAAGCAGAAGGACACTGCTAACCACACTACGACATGACCAAGTTCATAACTTGGCAGGCACAAAAGCGGGTCATCTGTACCCATCTTCTAGCAGTACACACTAATGACAGACTCAGTTTTTAAATAGTATACATTCCTCACGAAAGCCCAAGGTGAAACCCTTCAACATATAAGATCATAGAAAAGGTCAACAAAGAGGATTTCCTGAAGTGCGTGCCTAATTCATTCAATCACCCCTACTTCCTCTAGATAGAGTTCTGTTCCATGAAGGAGAACCCTGGGACAATGCACAATCTTTCAATACTGAATAAAGAAAGCCAAGAATTAAATCTGCTTCCCAGCTTCTATGATTAGTCTACAAATAGACACTAATTTTACAAATGACTGAATGTACAGTTAACTGATAACTGACGTAATTCATAAGCTTGTCATCTATATATCAGTTTAAATAAACTATAGATGTAAGTTTGTAGACTTTTGGACCCAACTGTCAACTATCCTTTATAGCTCGCCCAAGATTAAGCCAAGGCTGAAACAAAGAAGAAAAAGTTAATATAAGATTTAGAGTTCTTATAATTCTAGTTAGCATGTATGATTATTTTAAATTAGAAAAGAATGTTGAATTTCATCAACTGCCTTTTCTGAATTTGTAATAAACAACCCATCTGGATATCACTTTTTGTGTTCTCCTTAATCTTCCTGCATTATCACTCCCTTCTCTTCTTTCCACAAATGCTCCAGTCTATAGTTTCCTCCAGTCTCTCTGGCTTAAAAACAAAAACAACCAGGTTCCTGTGCTCCCAGCCCTTGATGGTCAAGTATTTTGAATCTACTTCTTTAAATTCCACTTAAACTACAGTCCTCCAAAGTATACTTCTTACACCTTATCTTAACATTCTTCTCTGGAGCACTGAACACTGGCTGGGGGGTGATCTTAGACAAGTTTCTTCGTGTCTCTGTGCCCTGAAAAGAGAGATGATAACAGTAACCAGCCTCCTCGGGTCTTTGCAAGGATTGAGTTAATGTGTGTAATTCAGGTGACAGTGCCTGACACATAGTAAGTGCTCTAGAAATGTCTGCTATAATTATGACTATTGTTGTTGAAATGCTGACCTCTTTTGGAGTCCCTGACACCCTTCTCTCCTGCTCCTCTTCCTACTTACGGATCTTTTTCAATGTCCTTGATGACTTCCTCATCCTCTATTAGCCCCTTAAACGTTGGAACTCCAAGCACTCCATCCTCAGCCCCGTTTCCCTGCACTCTCCCTGGGTTGTCCTCATCCACATGTACAGTTTCAACCACTGCACACCCATGACTCCTGGTAGCTCCCTCTAATGCACACCCCAGCTGAGCTCTGAACTCCAAGGAAAGCTGCATGTGGATGTCCAAAATCACAGCACAGGCAGCGTAGCCAAAGCTGCACTCACTGCCTTTCCAAGCTCAGTATTTACCGAGCATCACTAGGCACCAGGCAGAGCTCTACCTGCTGCAGAATGAACAGGAAAATACCTTCCTCGTTTCCACGCATCCTCATGCCACTGCCCTAGGTCAGGCCTTCAATGACTCTTGCTTCTTAAATTAATTTTCTTTTCAGTCACAGCAGAAAGTATGAATAAGAAAATAAAAATTGCCTGTAATTCTAATTCTAGAGATAATCTTTCCTTTGTATATACTTTTTACATAATTGAGAACATATTATATATACAATTTTGAAAGCCACTTATTTATCATAAGCATTTTCCTATTTTATTAACCATTCTTCAGAATATAATTCTTAATGGCTAATAATATTCCATTATACGGATGTACTATAATTTTCTCAGGGGAATGGTTCTCTCCTACCTTTGAAAATTGAGGCTGTTTCAGGGTTTTTTTTCCTATTGTAAATAATGACACTATGAAGGACAAATGTACCAAAACATTAACTCTTTGAGTAACAGAATTGTGGGGGATTTCCTTTTCTCTTGGTATTATATCTACATTTTTCTAACCTTCCACTATGAGTCTATATTGCTATAATTGGGGGAGGGAGGGTTAAGGGAAGGAAAGTCCACCATTAAAAATAAATAATGCAGGGGCAGGCCCAGTTGCGCAAGCAGTTAAGTGCGTGCACTCCGCTGCGGCAGCTCGGGGTTCACCGGTTCGGATCCGGGGCGCGCACTGACGCACCGCTTGGAAAGACATGCTGTGGCGGCGTCCCATATAAAGTAGAGGAAGATGGGCATGGGTGTTAGCTCAGGGCCAGTCTTCCTCAGCAAAAAGAGGAGGATTGGCAGATGTTAGTTCAGGGCCGATCTTCCTCACAAAAATAAATAGATAAATAAATAAATAAATAATGCAAAACAAAACAATGTCATTATATTAAGTATGAAATTAATGCATATTGACTCAAGTATGTTTATTTCCTTAGAATAAATTCCTTTCAAAAATAAGTGTTAGGTGTTTTTGATACACCTAAGTTCTGGAAAATGTCAAGCAATGACATCTGGAAAATGTCCACCAATTTATCCTTTCTCCAGTGTAAATATAATAGTGCCCATCTTTGTCAACTTATTTAGATTTTGGTAAACTTAAAAGTCTTTGCTAATTTGCTAGGCAAACATTGTAATCTTGCAGTTATTTGAATTTGCATTTCTAAATCACCAACAATTTTTTTTGACCTTTTAATTGGCCATTTATACTTGACAGGCTTCGGAGTGTAGTGGCTAAGAGACAAAGTGCTTGGACTCAATTTGCAGCTATGCACTTATTTGTGTAATTGTGCCTCAGTTTCCTCACCCATACAATGAAGTTTAAAGTGCACATCTCGACCACTGAATGAGTCACTACTCTTAGGAAAGTGCTGGCACATATGAGGTACTCAGTAATGTCGGCAATGTTGCTGCCACCAATGATTTTCCTTTTCTGCATGTTCTGTGTTCATGTCCTCTGCTCATTTTTCTATTAGAGTTTATGTTTTCACACTATCAAACCTTTCCTATACTAGAGATATCAAACCTTTGCCTGGCACATTTGTTGCAAACATCCTTCCCATTATGTTTGCTTTTAAATATTAATACTTTTTACTACATAGAAGTTTTACATTTTTATACAGTCAAGTCCATTTGTATATTATTTTGTGATTTCTTTCATTGCTTTAATGTTTAGGATGTCCTCGACCATCTAAAGATAGGATAAATAATTATATATCCTTTCTTCCACTTTTTAAAATGTTTTTGTGTGTTTGTTTTTTGTTAATCATTTAAATCTTTAATCTACCCAGAGCTTCTTTTTTAGTTACTCAAACATCTAACATGTTTCCTCACATGGTCATGCTTTTGAATATGCTGGTTCCCTCAGCCTGGAATGTTTTCACTTCACCTTCTTGTGAGCTCTCAGTGTATACTGTATAAACATACTGTCTGGCAATTGTTGACTTGTCAGTGAGCTTGATCACTCAGCAAGAGCTATGTCTTCATTTTTATCACTGGTGCTCAGCAGAGTGTAGTCTAGGGTGCCCCAATCAACAAAGTTTGAATGAAGAGAAAAAATGAATGAAGTGACTCTTCTCCTCCTCCTCCACTGTCCAGTTTAGAAACAGATAACTGCATTTACACAAACACACAGGTAAGTGATGATGCCAACCTCTTTCACTACCGCTTCACACAATGTTCTGTAACCTATTGCTCAATCAGCTGGCTTTCCCTGGGTCTGGGAGGGTCTTTCCTAGATTAGCTAAGGAGGATGGGTTTTGCATCCTGCTCCCCAGGCAAGGTTCTGGCTCTGATGGCTTGAGTAAAAGACAATTCATTATCTGCTCCCCCATTCCCAGCCAAGCAGAGTCTTAAACAACTACAAGTATATATAACAGACTATAACTGTTCCATAAGTATATACCAGTCAAAATATGCCCAAGGCTACTTACTACAGCACTTTAAAAATTGTGAAATATTGGAAATAACCTATATGCCCACACCTAGGAGAGTAGGAATAAACTATGTACATCCACACAATGGAGCACTGTGCAGCTGCAGGAGAGAAGAAGAAGATCTCCATGAAGTAGTTTGGAGTGATTCCCAAGATATGTTGTTAAGTGAAAAAAAAAAATGTAACAGACTATCTATAATAGGCTACCTTTTGTATAAGAAAGGAGGAGAAATTAGAAATACACATCTATCTTCTCATTTGTACAAAAAGAAACATGGGAAGGATAAACTAGATACTAATGAGATTGGTGACCTGCAGGAAAAGATCAGGGAATGGGAACGAGTGGAGGGAATGGGGGAGGCGAGTGACACTTCTCTGAGGATACCCTTTAATATAGTTTCTACTTTGAAAATCATGTTAACGTTTTAACATTCTAAAAAAAAGGCAATGAGAAACAACTAAAGTGGACAACAGAAACAAATAAGCCTAACTGTATTTCAAATGAATAATATAACCACACTAAAGGGGGAAAAGTTACAAAGAACTAACCCCAGTAACATTTGAACACAGTATTTTGACTAAATGTACTCGGGGTAAAGTCAAAAAGAGCTGTATACAAATAGTGACCTCTAGTTAGGAGGTCTGTTTCTCACAGTGGTATGAGTTAGCAATTCTGAAGCTACTTAATGTGTATTCTAGGGCTGAGCACATAAGTAAATATACTGTAGATAATGGAAGTCAGGTTTCTCACTGTCAGAGAAGAGAGTTACAAATATGGAAATGTGAAAGGATAGAATAAAACCTTGTAGTGGTGTTGATCTGGAATGCGCAAGGTTACAGTGTAAACACATGATAGGGTGTGTGTACGTATGTATGCGTATATATGTGTGTATATATATATGTACACGTGTACACACATACACACACACAGAATTCATTCTTTCTTAGTTCTGCCCCCTGAGAGGCCCTAGAAGCAGTGATACCCCAGTAGCAATAAGCACACCTAAGTCTCCAGCTCTTGGTTTCTATACTGTTCTCCACTATAAAAAACCAAGGACTGTAGGAGAAATGGGTGATTCCAGACCTAGGTCAGAGAAAGAAGATGAATCTGGAACATCATGTTGTACCAGAAAGTAAGGAAGTGTTCAAAAGGATGGGACATGTCAGAAGGACACAGGAACCAACTTGAAGCAGTTCCCACTGAATAAATCTGGGACAATCTGAACATCAAAATAAATAATGGCAGCAAGTTATAATTCATAGAATAAAATAAAAATTCATGAGTTCATAATTATATAAATAAATGAAGTAATTATTCAATTAAAAAATTAATAAAGAAACCTCTTCCTTACAGTAAATGTCAACTAATAAGTAGAAGAAACAATGGAATTAGAAAACCACCAACTGGTGACTACCATAGTAATAACTATTTTAGACAAGAATCATAAATGAATGCTAAAACTAGTAGCTCAAAATTGGATGACAAACAGGATATTTACACAATCCCAAAGTATCTTCTTACCAGATATTTACTGATTACAAAGGGGAAAAGGTTATTTTACAATGAAGAAACCTGGCAGACACCACTTTAAGCCAGTAATGTGACAAATAAATTATCGTATGATCTTGATACTGATAAGATGCACCGAGGAAGACACAGCATCACTTCTGTGGTATTCCTGCCAAAAATATGTATAACTTGAATCTAACCATGAGGAAACATTAGATCAGCCTAAATTGAGGGACACTGTACTAAAGAAGTGGCCTGTATACTTCAAAAATGCCAAGGTAAAAAACGAAACAAAAAAATGACTGAGGTGCTATTCCAGATTACTCAAGAGACGTAATAACTAAATGCAACATGTGATCTTAGACTAGGGAAATTTTTTTTTTCCTAAAAAGGGCGTTAGTGAAAACTGGCAAAATTTGAAATTTGAACAAGGTAGGTAGATTAGATAATAGTGCTGAGTCAACACCAATTTCTTGATTTTGATGATTTGTAGTTATATATAAGAGCATCCCTGTTTTTAGAAAAGCACACTGAAATATTTAGGGGTAAAGGTACAACAGGTCTGCAATCTACTCTCAAATGATTCAGGAAAAGAATTATATATATATCATTTATATATATATCACACATATATATATCAATATGATAGGGGGGCATTGGGGAAGGAGAGGAAGGGAGATTGAGAACAATAAAGCAGAAAGCAGGTGTGAAAAGATGTTAACATCTGGGGAATCTGGGTGGAGAGTATGAGAATTCTTGGTACTGTTTTTGTCACTTTTCTCTAAGTCTGAAATTATTTCAAAATTAAAGGAAAAAATGGGGAGCTGGAGAAGGCACTGATGGGCAGCTCTGTCAGCAGGGGCAGGCCATGGCCTGGCAGGGAACACTCTAGTACCCAGCACCCAGCAATACCCTGGGAGGAAGAGCAGCTACCTGCCTTGTCCTGGGAGGCTCCAAAGCAGGAATAACAAGTTTTGCAGGAAGGGGGCTTCTCTGAATTCTTAAGATGTCTGGTAGGGATGGAGAGTGGTGTGTGTGGGTGTGTGGGTGTGTGTGTGTAGACAGAGATGGTGAGGATTTTTAAATTTTCTGACAGAGGAAGAGAGGGAATCTCAGAATCCAGATGAATGAGATGTGCTATCACCTTCAACCCATGACAGTCACTCCTCCCCCTCTACCCACTTAAGTTTGGGGCAAAGAGTCACAAAACCCACGAGGTGGTTTATGAGCAGGCTGGCAGTTGGTACCCTTTAGTCACTCTGGCCAAACTCTGCAAATGACCTTCTGGGGAGCCCTGCTCTGACAAATCCCAGACAAAACTGTCCTAGGAAGAGAAAAACAATAACTTACTCCAAGGGCAGCATTTGGTGCCGTGGATGGCCATTCCAACTCTCTTGACTGTCCTGGAGAACAGTGTTCAAAGCTTTGGATTCACAGTTCTTTATATACACACAACACATTATATTTCACCCATGTCTACGATCCAGTGTGCAAGTAGGCAGCTGGGCAGCTATGGCTTTCTTCCTGCTGGTATCTTGTTTCAGCTTCCTAAACTAGCAGTTACTATAGACAAAATGAAGATTTTCCTGCCTTACAATTTTCTTTGAATTACTGAAAATACCCCATGACCAAAAGACCCTCAGGCTCATGTACAAAATAAAAATAAAATAAATCCAACCATTAAAAGGTCCCTTAAAAAAACAAGCAGATTTTAGAAAACTCGTAACCCTGGTTATCTGTTTTGCCCTAAATTCTGAATTATGAGGTTGACAAGGATTATGAGAGGCCATGGGGTTTATCTCCTCCTTCTGCAAAAGATTAGGTCTAAATTGTTCTAGAAAAATATTTATCTACTATTATTTTAAGTAACTCCAAAGAATGAGATGCTATCAATATTTTCAGCAGCCTACTCCATCTTCTTTAAAACCTTTGAAGTCAAGGAATTTTTTTGGTTTTAAATTGAATTTCTATTGGGTTTATACCAGTTCCCATTTTCTTTGAGTGTTATAAAATTCTTCCCCTACTCTCCTCTTCTCTTAAGAAATAACACCAACTCCATTTCAACTTTATTCAAATCATTCGCCACACTCCTTAACCCACTCCAGTGTAGGGGCAATGCCAAGGGTACAGGAAAGAGAAAATCTAAAATTACACCCCCAGCACTGCATTGCCTGGAAGCACCCTAATGGATGGCATTCACCATGATGGCCCTAAGCCACCCAGAAAGGTTCCATTGTGTTCCATAGTTCATGTTTAAAAATACAAGGTAGGGGGCCGGCCCAGTGGCGTAGCGGTTAAGTTCGTGTGCTCCGCTGCAGCAGCCTGGGGTTCGTGGGTTCAGATCCCAGGCACAGACATACATACCGCTCATCAAGCCATCCTGTGGTGGTATCCCACATACAAAATAGAGGAAGATTGGCAACAGATGTTAGCTCAGGGCCAATCTCCCTCACGAAAAAACAAAAACAAAACTGGGGGCTGGCCTGGTGGTGTAGTGATTAAGTTCGTGCGCTCTGCTTTGGCGGCCCAGGGTTTGTGGGTTCAGATCCTGGGCGCGGACCTATGCACCGCTTATTAAGCCATGCTGTGGTGGCGTCCCATATAAAGTTGAGGAAGATGGGCATGGATGTTAACCCAGGGCCAGTCTTCCTCAGCAAAAAGAGGAGGATTGGCAATGGATGTTAGCTCCGGGCTAATCTTCCTCACAAAAACAAAAACAAAAACAAAACAAGGTAGACTCTAATACAGTTTTCATTAAAATGGTTAACATAAAGATTTAGCATTTGAAGGGAATGTCTTTGTTCCTGGGTTGTTCTCTTACGTAGAAGACCTCAGTGCCAGATCATGCTGTACAAACAAGATGATACTGTATTTAGAGACTTGCATTTTTACCTGGTAAGTACCAGTCCATTTTTAATTTTGGGTAGAAAATTATTGTGGGCACGAAACCACTTTGGAGATTCAATTCAAATCAACAAAAATACATCTAGTGCAGTTTATTGAGTTCACTACCCCACTGAATACAAAGAAGAAGGTATTCAAGAAGGTTACAGTAAGTTGGAAGTATGACACTTACATCAATAATTACCACAAAAGGGTGAACTGAGTCTAAGTGCTATACTACAGAGATGTGAGCCAAGAAGGGAAAGGGATGAAACTCCAGGAGGTGGGATCAAAAAGAAGAGGCTCTTGAGCTGGCTCTTAAATTCTTTTTTTAAATTTTTTTTTATTATTTTTTTTGTGAGGAAGATCAGCCCTGAGCTAACATTCATGCTAATCCTCCTCTTTTTGCTGAGGAAGACCGGCTCTGAGCTAACATCTATTGCCAATCCTCCTCCTTTTTTTTTTTTTCCCCCTTTTTCTCCCCAAAGCCCCAGTACATAGTTGTACGCCATAGCTGCACATCCTTCTAGTTGCTGTATGTGGGACGCGGCCTCAGCATGGCCGGCGAAGCAGTGCGTTGGTGCACGCCCGGGATCCGAACCCGGGCCACCAGTAGCGGAGTGCGCGCACTTAACCACTAAGCCACGGGGCCAGCCCAGGCTGGCTCTTAACAATGGGTAGGATTTTGAACAGACAGAGGCTGGGGAAGGAGGAAGTGGTCATTTCAGGGAAGGGACTCCACAGACAAAGAATGGAAGTATGGGAACATGCTCAGAATATTTGAAAAAGAGGAAATCAGTAGATGAAAAAGCCTACAAAATAGGCTGGAACTAGGTGTTGGAAGATCTTGAATATTGAGCTAACGAGTTTGCCTTATTTTGTAGGTATGCAGATACTATCAAAAGTTTAAGGCCTGAATGGCCGCTATGTATACCAGAAATTATAATATTTATGAACAACTTATGAATGGTGGCCAAAAGAACTCCAGAACATGACAATTGGATTTGCCCTTAGAACTGATTACAACTAGGACTCTGTAAAATAAAAACGGTGAAGTGCTGCTAAGACGGCCCTCCATGGGATAACTAGATCAGAAAAGAATAAATAAGACTAGGGTAATATTTATTTTAATAACTAAAATGTTATCTGAAAATATAAAAATAATCAATGAAAAATACTTCAAAAAAGAATAATATTCTTCAATGTCAACAAATTATACAAATCAGTCCAAAACTACTAAACAGTTATTTTACACCCAGACTTTAATATTTTAATATCTAATAATACAGATTTAGACACAACATATTTCTTCATGATTTTCCTTGAGGATATTTACATAGTGGTTTTTACATTTGATGTACTTTACGAAGATTACATGATTTCCTAAATTTTCCTTCTTCCAGTTTAAAATCAGACAAACTATAATCTGGTAATGAAGAAGTACACAGTTGCTAGTGATAGATTTTTACATGGTCAGAAATGACTATTATCATCAGATACGAGACCTTCATGTTATTTGGATATTTTGATTCACTTCTCCAAATGTAGCCTTAACACTACACTTACACATCCAATATAATATAAACAAGGAGAAAAAAAACTACCAATATTTTTTTACATTATCCTGGGCATACTTTTATATATTATTCCAATTTTAATTGAGGAGACTCAAAATATACAAATGTGTATAAAAAATATTTCTTGGGCAACCTCTAGATAGAAACATTGTAATAATTTCCATAACAGAAAAGGGAAATTAACAAAACAAGATAGTTATTTCTACTAGAGAGGCTCAAAGGATATGCTACCTAAAGAACTGTTTTTCTAAATAGAAATATCCCTTTCCTGCTCTGTACTGTACAAGATTATAGGCAAAATTTTAGGAAGCTGCAAATCTTTTAAATAACACTTCCTTTAGCTTTAATCGCAAATAATTGCCTCTTTTGGTGCTAATGAGCATGAGCACCACGGAATGGAATGTAATTCTGCCGGTTCATTCAGGGTAATGGCTTTGTGAGCTAGTGACACTGCAGAGAGATCTAGTCTCAATTTCCTAGAGTACAATAAGTGAGCAGCAGTAAATTTTTCACTTGAGGAAGATTTTCTAACCTATGTAAACATAAACAGAAAACCCATTATCTATTGATAAAAACAACAAAGTAGATTAAATAAAGTTTTATCTGTTACTCTTTCCTTTTACAGCCATCAGTTCCCCGGATCATGAAAGTAAATAAAGCACTTCACTTACTGAAATCAATGAGAAACCGTCCAAATCCTTGCCGTTGGTGCTGGGGCATGATCATTATGCAGGAGACATTATACTTCTGCTGGCAAAGCTTTTCCTGAGGGAAGGAGGAACAAATCAAGTATGTCAGAGCTCTGCTGAAGTGGGCAATTCCCTGCACCTGCCACCGTCCCTGTACAATAGTCCACTAAGGTGAGCCAATGTGTTAGGTCAGGATCAAGCAGAATAATCCTACTGTCTTCATCAATCAAACTATCAGCTAATGACAAAACATCAACTCCAGGCATGCCTCTCCATTATATCTTTATTCTTGAAAGTCAATACCATCAAATATGAAAAAAGAATCCAAGGAAATATGAGCCAAATGAAAGAGAACACAAACAGTATGGAAGAAATGCTTTCCTTGCTCAGACAACTTGGGAGATAGGGGAAAAAAAAAACATCCAGAGAGTCACTCAGCAGGTTAAGTTAGGACTTAGCCAGCTATCTTGCTAAATAACTTACAACTCTGCAACAGCAATCTGTCTTCTGCCTTTAATCAAATGCCCCAGTGAAACTAAAATAGTATATGCATGGGTAGATTTGCACAAATATATTTCACCTATGAATAAAAAGTCAAAGTAGAAAGCTAGAGAAACAATTAGTTTGCATTTCAAACCAGGAAAACAAAACAAAAAAGACAACAGCAACAAGACACCCCAAAGCCTCCAAACAAAAGTGAGGACAAAATATTACCAACAGGCTGAAACCAGGTGGAAGACAGGGAAGAATACAGTGGGAAACAGTTCTTATAGTTAAGGAAAAATCTGAAATTTTCATGGCATGTGGCATCAGAGCAGCAATATTTTATTCAGAGTACACAGAAGCCGCCAAAACCTACACAGAGGAAATCTAGAAAAGGCTTTTGAGGTTGTGAATGCTCTGGCCAAATATAAACCACAAATAAGACTGACCACAAATGGTACTAACCACATCAAAGAATTACTTCAGAACACCCAGATCTTTTATGAACCTATTTGAAAGATCACAGGAAACGGTTGTGGAAAAAACCCTACAGGGCAGAATTAGATTTCTTTGTGAAAAAGACGTGCTCCCAACTTTTACACATTTGTAGCTGTCTATGGAGTCTCTAAGAAACAAAGGGGAAGAAATAATGTGTGTCAGTTTTCCTATGAAACTGGATTGTCCATCACTAGATATACACATCAGTGACAAAGGTTCAAATAATTAGTCTATTTTGCAAAGTTAGACAAATGGGTCACTTTTTCTAAAAAGAGATGTACTCTTGGTTAAAAGGATTCAACCTTGATACCATTCTTTTCTTTGTCCCAAACTATTCCTACCTTTAGGAGATTTTTAAAAATCCAACCCAACAATGGTCCTCCCCTCACCATCCTCCACCCTTTAACACACGTTACTACAGCTAAATTTTAAACTATGGACAAAATAACTGCTCCTTCTTCCCTTCCTGTTTAGAGTCATGTATTACGTGCTTGGAAAGTCATATGCATATAATGATTTACAGTGAACTTTTTCTAGGTCATCTTCGCCATCCTCTGGCTATAACCTCTAGAATTTGGTGTAAGTATAACCCCAAAAGGCCATAGTCTTTCACATTCCAAATGACATGTTAGAATATGGTTTAATTTGCATCTACAAGCCTTTAACATGGTTATTTTTTAGATTAATTTTTGTTTTATTACACTGCCAAAGAATACTAGTATTCTGGGTATGGTAAGAAATGACAGTAGTTGCTGCCATACTATGAAAGAAACTGACGAAATGAGAAAAGTTTAGCTTGTTCTAAGTAAAATGTTGGGTCTCCTGTGAGAAAGAGAGGCAGAGACTCAAACCACAGGAGTCGCCATCAACTGTAGATCCAGATGCCAACTTGAGACAAGGCGGGACAAGGACAGCAGGCACGTTGAATTTATGTTTAAACTCAGATGCATTTAAAGAAACACCACTTTCTAACGGAAGAACAATCATGACCACTATTCTTTTTAACTCTTTGGAGAAAAAAGATCTTTACACACCTATATAACAAGTAAGACGTTTTATAAATTATATAAATAGATCTCCTATTTATTGTTTTATTTTGTGTTAATTCTTTGTCATCTTTTGAATCTGTAACGTGCAAATTAACTTTCTTCTTTTTCGTTTTAGAGCTTTACCAAATATGTGGATTAAAATATTCAGGCTGTTTCCCATGAGTGCTATCACTTATTTGTATTTTTCTCTCCGGTCCCTGGGTTGATTCTTAAATTTAGAAAAACTACAGTTTGCAAAGGACCTTCATTTATATTCTATCTTTTGATCTTCCACGAAAATAACACTTCTATAAGGCATTCCATTTACATTATGCAAGAGTAGGTTCATTAAAATTCACTTATCTTACCACCTAATATGTAAAAATATATCATAAAATAAATAAAATACAGGGTTCGGATCATTTACCTTCTGCCTGGAAGTCTTAGTTACCCTCTTGGCACATTAAACTATTTCCTTGGTGCCTAAGAAAAGTTAAGGTCATTACCTGGTAAATATCTCCAAACTCAGCTTTCCTTTATTGCATATGAGTTATTGTTTCTCAGAAGCCTTTGGACAGAAGAATGTGAGAGAATCGCTCTGAACCAGTGAAAAAGACAAACTATATCCACTCAATATGTCAAGGGCTTCCCTGTGTTAACAGCTGGAGATACTCAGGCTTTCTAAAGGTGAGGCTGCTTTAGATCTTAAAACAATAGCACAGAGTGTAAGAGACGAAAGAATAAAACTAGTCATTATATCAGCTTGACTGTCCAAATGCCAACGTTCCAACTCATTGCGATACTGATGACCACAGAGGGAATGCAATGAGGAGAAATGAGAATCTCTTAAATGCTACATTACACTGAAACCTTCTGGTTGACACCATTTAGAGGGAAAAGGGAAATAAGCTTAACATTTAGAAAATCAAAGATACTAGGTGGTCTGCCAGGCAGCAACTATAAGGTTAGGTGGGTGCTGACAGTCAAGACAGCAAACAGTGATGAAGTCCTTTACACACTTCCTAGGCACAATGTTTATTGTTTTTGTTTTAAATGAGCTCTGAACAAGAATGTGAGCTTTTCAGAAACATGTGTCACTTATTCAAATTATAGTCATAAAAAAGCCCTGTTCAAAGAATTGGGCGCTACCAAAAACATTTTGCAAAAGAAAATGAAAGTCATACTGGCTCTTGTTTTACCTTAGAGAAGTATCCAACCAGATGACAGCCCTTTTCATCATTTTTTGTAAGGACATAAAAAAGGAATGGCTCGACATCATAATACAACGTTTTGTGGTCCAGGAAGAGCTTGGCTAACAAGCAAAGGTTTTGGCAATAAATTTTGCTCATATTCCCATCAACCTAGCAAAGAGAAACAGACAACATTATTTAACATAAAAATACCACTCAATATAAAATTGTTTCTTTTACATGGTATTTTGGAAAGTATACAATTTTATTTCCAAATCCCAAACTGAGAGATTAAAACAGTCCATTAAACAAGTATAAAGTTAACCAGTAAACAGCTGTCAGTTGGCAAAGCAGAATTCCACCTTTTCTCTTAAATTAGAGTAAATTTAAGGTAGCTTAAATTTCTCTTTAAGCTACCTGAAGACAGGCCATATCACTAGCAGAGGAGTAATTTTTATTTGCAATTTATTATGAGTAAAAAATGATCAAGCATGCCCTCTCTATCTGAACCAAGTAAATCTGAATTAAAGAAATGTAAACAGATCAGAATACTGCTCAAGTAAGTTAAACTTTATGTTAGTTTTCAAAAAGGTTTCACTTTAAAATAAATGAACTATATTATTCTGATTCCTCAGAAGTGTGGATTAGCAAAAGAGGCTTCCATTTTTATTTTATCCCAAGCATCGTTTTAAATATAATTGGAAAATATAAAATTTCTATGTTGGGAGTACTTACAGAGAAAGTGAGATGAATGTCAACCTACAATAAGTACCATAATTACCATCTACTTCTCTTCAAAATAAAAAAATCAAGCTGTGATACTGATGGTTATAGACAGGAGGCTAGGCACAGATGCCAATTTCTTTGATCAAATGTAGTTACTTGTTGAAAACACAAAGCACAGCAAATTCAAGAAGAATTTCCCTAGCACTTTTCTTAGGGGAAATGGATATTTGCTAACCAGAGCTCTTGAACAATGAACTTGACCATTCCCAAGTCTCCTGTGGACCATACAGGTTTCTCATATTGCACAAATTATTTTTAGACTTCATATAACTATTTCCCTTGGATGAAACCTAGGTCCCACACATAGCAACATAATCAAATATGGGCAACGGACACAGAGGATACAATTCTCTCTTTAATTAAAGGAAGTTTCTATGTATTTGGGAGTATGGTTCTTTTGGAAATGGTAGTACATTACAAAAAGGAAAGATGGAGATGTATGTATCTGTGAACCAGAAAAACAGAGATGACAATGCTGAAGCAAAATTCTTATCAGTTGTGAAAAGTCTAATATGGCCTGCTTTCAAGAGAGATAAAGAGAAGATTGGAAAGTAGTAATCTGTGATTATTCTTCATTTATTTTATAAGTTACTTAGGAAACTACTAAGAGAAAAGTTTCCTACATGCTCTACTCTAAGTATTAATTCAGATTCTAAAATAGTGACCTTGACACTTATCCAATCCAATTCCTTCAATTATTTTTATGAATAAATTTTACAAATCTGCTCCTGATTTTTTCCTCTCATCTCTGTATGATCCAAAAGCACCTGCCCTGAAATAGCAGATCATTCTTATCAGCCATTCTTATCAGCCTAACAAGATTGATTCTCTTACCCCTGAGAAGACTCTCCCTGGATTTATGAGAGCTTCAACTCCACAGGCAGATTCACACTGATTTATTTAACAATTACTTAAAGCCAACAATGTGTTTTGTCTTTCGGGAAAAATGAGACAATGATTTTCATTTTATTTTGGTTAGAAGCAAGGATCCAAGAAAGGCAATAACAAAGGAGCCCATAGGAAAGTTGAACTTGTGACATTAGTTAAGTCTCAATTGAGAACAACTCTGTTGTCTCAACTGGTTGGAGCTGCGTAGCATCCCAAGACTAGCAACAGGAAGGACAAGCAACATGTATTTGGCTTTCCCTCTAGCCCAGTGGTCCTCACTGGGGGTGATTTTGCCGCCCAAGGGACACTGGCCATGTCTGGAGACATTTTCGGTTGTTACAACTGGAGAGGATGTGGTGCTACTGACTTTTAGTGCGTAGTGGCCAGGGATGCTGCTAAACATCCTACAATGCACAGGAAGCTCCCAACACCAAAGAATTATCCGGCCTGAAATATGAACTGTACCCAGGTTGAGAAACCCTGTCCCCACCCTTTACTAAGAACTAACATATAATCAAATCTTCTTAGCAACAATACCTTCCTTCCTTCAAGCTTGCCAAAAGAGCCTGCTATAACTAGAAAGAAGGGACTCAAAAAAACCCATAAGACACAGCTGGAGTTACCTGTGTTCTCTGATCAGTCTTGGGAAAAAGTAGTGGGCCTAAACTTGTCTGACAGAGGGAACCTGGTCCACGAGAGAAACCTATGCATGACCCTCCTATACTAAATATAATGCAAGACATTACAGACCAGAACTAAAGAGAAATGTGCGGCAGAATAATACATTTCAGTCTGAACAATTCAGAAAAAGAGAATCCTACAGTAAAACTGTATTTCAGAGATAGAAGATATGTCTGCTATGCAAGGAAGGCTTGTTCTGAGCACCCAGGAACAAAAACAATGCACCAAAATGAGTAACAGAGAAGAAAATAAGTCAAGGAAATAGAAGTGCTCAACTAGAGTGAAGAAAATAAAGGAGAGAATTAAGAAGTCCCATGAACAGGCAGTAAGATGAAAGAAAGGCATGGCCTCCTCACAGTACAACTGACTCAGCTAAACTGGATCCCTGAAACTAACAATAGAACATGATTAAACAATGAAACGATATAGAGGCAAAGATCTTATGCTACTAAATCAATTCTGAAAACACAAAACGTCTTTAAGAACCCACAATGACAGACACATGGCCACAAGGGGTTCCTGTGAACAGCAGAGTTCTCCAGGGATGGCCATCCACCCAGACTGGGGGGAGTCCCAACATCTGCTGGGGTCTCACCAACAGGATTATCCACCCTGCCAAGAAATGGGTGGAAACACAGGTGGTTGTGTATTGAGGAGATATGTACAGCTGCTCAATTCCCTGCAAGAGTGAGCACCTGCCAGACATTGGCTAGAGCTGCTGAACAAAGCTAATTTCTCCTGCCAAAGAAAGTAGAATTTACAAAGAGCTGAGGAGATCATAAATTCACTGGTGAATATATCTGGTGCAGACAGGGATTTGGGGGAAGGCAAAATAAGTTAATGTGATGAAGTAGGAATTTATCATCAATATAACTGGTTGCTTAATATGGTTAGATAAACATTCCAAAACATGGAGATATTTTAAAGAGCTGTCTGAATTTCAGTGCCAAAATTGAATATACTTTGCACCCTCTAGAAACAAATCAGTAGACAGTCAACACTTAGAAGTACTAGGTTTCAAAAGCTGAGTTTTTTTTATTTACACATGCTTACCTCAAATACTGAAAGGTCTTTCCTTCGGTAAATTTCATTTGCTGGAGGATGAAACCATCCACATTTCTTTGAGTGTCTTAACAAAATATTTTTACTTTTCATATATTTAAGACAGAATTCACACAGGTAAAGCTTTGGTAATCTGTTAAAATTTTAAAATCAAAGAATCTATCAGATCGATGCTACTGTTCAGGGGAAAATATTAAATATTGTTCAATTTTCTCTAAGTCATGAAAAGGCTATAAAATAGTATTTGAAAGAAGTAGTTTCAAAAAAAAAGAAAAGAAAAAAGAAAGCCAGTAGTAAATAGAATGTACAAACCTTACATTATTTTTCAATATAATAATATTTGCTGTCTTTACTTTGTGAACAAATCATTTGTTTCCTTAGAAATATCCTACTGAAAGAAAGGTTTTCAGACTTGAAATCACTACTCTAAAAATCAACAATAAGATGGCATCCTGTCAGGTTAACTATGCATATTTCTTAAATTTCAGATTTAATGTCATAGTTTCAATAGTATATATGGTCAGTAGTGTAACTATAAGAATCTTTTATTCAGAGAGAAGTGAATTCATTATTTTTTAAAATGATATGCATACTTATAATGCAGAGAAGTCCTAGAATTGAGATGTTTCCATTTCTATTAATGGATGATGTAACTTTAAAGTTATTATCATAGTTAGATATGGTGTAAAGCAATAAATGTAGAAAAGTCAAAAGACATTATTTGTTTCTACCAATGCCACTGACTCTTTGAGTAACATTAGCCAAACAGTTTTCTCTCCCCTACCGACTTTTTCTCCACCTTAGAAATTATAACATTAAAAAAAATCGTTAAGATCTTTTACTTGTACCCTATCACACTTAAATGGACATTGCTAGTCTTTACAAGAAAATGTTTAGAAGCACATTCAACGTGTTTGAAGTATAAGAATGGGGAAAAAGGTTTTGGGGAGAGTTAGATACAGACTCAGATAATAGTAATTTCAAATCTTGGAGTTATATGCAAATTTTATTCAAAGCTCTCAGAACACATGACTTATGATTACCCATGCAAATTAAAGCTCATAAGTGTCTTTTATTTTATTTTATTTTTTGCTGAGGAAGATTGGCCCTGGGCTAACATCTGTGCCCATGTTCCTCTACTTTATATGTGAGATGCCTGCTGCAGCACGGCTTGATAAGTGGTATGTAGGTCTGTGCCCGGGATCCGAACCTGCAAACCCCAGGCCGCAAAAGCAGACTGTGTGAACTTAACCACTATGCCACCAGGCTGGCCTCCATCATAAGTGTCTTCTAACAATTGTTCAAGAACACACAGCCAAGTGATACCAGCTGAGAAGAGAAACCAAGACTCCTGACTCTTAGTTTGCCACTTAACTTCTAGAACACCCTCCTCATTTTCTCCAGTTAGATGACTGGCCAGACATTCACATAGTAGAGAAAAGGACAATAACTATTCTAGAAGAAAAGCAAGTTTGTGATTATCAGAAACTTTGTAGGCTAAAAAATTTCAGAAGATACTAATAAAGTATACCCTGATGTACCTGAAATCTGTTTACAAGATATCCACTTTTAGATGTATTAATTCAGGACAATTTCACATCTAATCTTAGTTTAAGACAAGAGAAAACTCTAGTACCATTATTTTCTCTTCATTTTTAACAAGTTAGTTACAAACGGCTCTAAAACTCTAAAAGTAAAGATTTGGGTAAGGGTCTCTTAAGGCTACTCACTCCCAGATACTTTCTTCCATTTTTCCTTCTTTTGCTACATTTCTGTAAGAAACTTGAAAATAACATGCCAGAAATCAGAGACAAAACTAATAGGCCTAATTAGAAAAATGAAAAAGGCAAATGAGAAGAAACTATCCAATACTTTACAAAGGCTAACTTTTTTTTCCTGATTTGGTTTCATATACAAGCAACATTTACCCAATTAACCAAAGAGAGAAAGCATGGTGTAGAAGCTAAAAGGCAAAATTTACAATGCCTGTGTACCTAAGGAGTCTACACGGAACAGTGAATACTATAAAAAGGTGCTGGCAAAAGTAATGGTTTTGGAAACACTTAGAATCAGCTATCAAAATTTACGTCTTAAAAGTCATCTTATTCCTGCTTTAGAATCAAGAATTTTCCTTCCTCAGGGGCCAGGCTGGTGGCGTGGTGGTTAAGTTCACGCACTCCGCTCTGGCGGCCCGGGGTTCAAAAGTTCGGCTCCCAGGCGTGGACCTATGCACCGCTTAGCAAGCCATGCTGTGGCAGGCGTCCCATATATGAAAGTAGAGAAGATGGGCACGGATGTTAGCCCAGGGCCAATCTTCCTCAGCAAAAAGAGGAGGATCGGCAACTGATGTTAGCTCAAGGCTAATCTTTCTCACACACACACAAAAAAATTTCCTTCCTCACATATATGACATTAAAGTTATATACCTGCCAGGCTTATTCATTACCTTGCATATTCCTGTGGGTAAGGCGAGGAGTACCAGGTTTGGATTTCATATTTCCCAAATTCTATTACAGAAGGGTACCGGCCACAGTCTTCCACTCCACTTTCACACTCTATTTTCTGTCAGAGAGAGAGAAAAGAAAACAAATAAAATATAAGTAATAGAAGAGGATTTTTTCACTTACATTTTGGTTCTCTGACCAATGGATATGACCAGAATACTAATGTTAACTGTGAATTTTCATGTTGAAAAAACACTATAGGTCTCTGTGAAATAATAATCAACTTTGTGTAAGATTCATATATAAACAGATTAAGACCCTAAAAAACAGTATCACCAAGATAGAAAATGAGTATGACGTAAACATACATGAATGTCTATTGAACTGAATTCAACCATCTGTTGCAATGTATTAAAACTGAGGAAATCATAAGATGATGTGGCTGTTATACACTCTTACAATCTCTTGTTCCTCCGCGAAGTAGTGTTTATCCCAATTGTAATTAAATAATCAATTGAGAAGTCTGGAGCTTAACATCCATCTCCTCTTACTCCCCTGACTCCCATGCAGTGAGCCATACGAGGTGAAGACTGCCTGCCTGATTCGCTGTGCTATTCCCAGGGTTTAGCACAGTGCCTGACACAGACAAGAAATGTTCATGAATGGAAAAGCCAGTGTTACCGTGTGGGAAAGAAAGGGCTTTAGATTTAACTGTGTCTTTCAGATAATAGCCTGCTGCTGTTCATCATGTCTGTCTATGAATGCCAGAAGCAGGCTGAAAAAATGGTAATATTTAAGGACTTCAAATCTCAAAGACTGGGGGAAATTTTGACATTTATCTTAGCAAAAGGAAAAACAATACAAAGCATACTGATGGGGCAGAATGAGAAACGGAAATATCCAATAGCCTCTAAAGTAGAAACATCAGAAGTATTTCGCCCAAGTGGCTGCTACTAAAAATAAAGCTTAAGAACCTATGGATAGGGCTGGCCCCGTGGCTTAGCGGTTAAGTGCTCGCACTCCAATGCTGGCAGCCCGGGTTCGGATCCTGGGCGCACACCGACACACCGCTTCTCCGGCCGTGTTAAGGCCGCGTCACACATACAGCAACCAGAAGGATGTGCAACTCTGACATACAACTATCTACTGGGGCTTTGGGGGCAAAAATAAATAAATAAAATTAAAAAAAAAAAAAAAAAAAGTTGGGATCACTGGGCTATAAAAAAAAAAAAAAGAACCTATGGATAGTCCCCTCCCCGCCAAAAAAGAAAGTGAGGTGGGGCAGGAGTCTATCCGTGACTACTGGGCCATAGCAACTGAAGGTGGTCTCCTGACATAAAAAAGTCACAGTCCGTAACAAATTTGTCTTGAGAAGTCCAATAAGCTGTACTTTTCAATGTTTTGCTGACAATAAGCTAAGTAGAGTTAATATTTTAAGCAGAATCATTTAAAGAAATTTTTGGACAATGAATATAAAAGTGACTACCAACTGATCATGTGATACAATATTGCCTTCACCAGTGCCAAAGAGTTAAAATTATGAGACGTTTTTCATATGGCTGGCCATCTGTGTTGGAAGAAGCATTAGTAAATTTAAAAGCGACAGTCTTCTTTTTGTTAATGATTTAAAATTGCTATTTTCTAAATCTGAACAAAAATAATCAGAAATCTATTGCTTCACACCTAGAAGCGTTTTTCAAAATCTGCCTCAACTACTGCTACTCTGGCCTATTTTCTGAGTCCAGCTGAGCCCTTTCCAACTTTTAAGAGTGGAGGTAACTCTACAAAGTTATTGCTTTTGAAGGTACAGTCAACAAAAATTATCATGTAACAGTTAAAGAACCACAAGGGATTCTGAGGGAGAGTCTCTGTAAAATCAAAACAGCAATTTCATAATAGTCACACATACAAAAGTCACATATCATCCTTGTTACTATAATGTGGTATCCTGGCCTTACCTCCCAAGAAAGTTCCTGGGCCTGCTTAAAAACATCCAAATCCTCTTCAGTAACGGTATCCTTGTTTCCAATCACATTTATATCTGTACTTTCTTCTTTGATGCTTATTTTGATTTCATTATCTGTCATTTAAAACCAGCAGAAAGGGTATTCACTGACTTGAATCACAAGTAACCAATATATATAACCAAAACGGTACCAAATTAGCATAATGGGCAAATAGGGATCCTTTTTTTTTTAAGCTTTATAAGCTTTTAGATATAAGCATTGCTCATAGATCCAGCAGTACCCTTTCCCTGCTGTGCCCAAATTTTTAATTGAATTATCACTGTCATCTTTTTATAGCTTCAATAAATAAATGAGGGACAGTAAGAACAACACAAAGCAAAATCATATTTTTCAACCAAGATTAGAAGTTATATCAATGTCTAGCTATAGAATTCCCACTATCACTTTTGAGAGAATAAAATCTACCACTTTGTCCAAATGACATTTTTGTTTTTTTGTTTTATAAATGGTAGCAAATCTAACGGGCCAACTTGTTAAATGAAATTATGAAATAAGTTTTCTCCCTAAGGTGAATACACAAATAGACACACACACATCCAAAAGCACACTTCACAGAATCACAGATCAGGCTTTGTTGAGAAGGAAGCAGGATGAACTTTGTCACGAGAAAGCAATGGAGCAGAGGGAAATGAGGAGCTGACATCCCCCCTGTTGGAAGCACTGACAGCACACGACCAAACAGGGCTGTGGCTGAAGAGGCGGCATGGGAAAGAACATGGCAGAAGCGTGACAGTGGCTACTCATGCGGGACTACAAAGCCATAAGCAACGCTATGAAGGCATCTGGGGGTCCTAGTGTCACTACGAATGGAAATAAATAATAAAAGGTGGGAGAGTATTAGTTGGAAAAACAACATTTTGGAGGTTTAGTCAGCATTAGAAAAAGGTCAAAGTTTCACTGCTTCTGTATGAAAGTGAAGTGAGAACAAGAGAAATAGCTAAGACCTATGTGACAAATAGGAATTGATTTATTTATTTTTTTCGGGGTTGGGGAGAAAGGGACGGGACGCAGGTTTGGTTGGAGCTTTGACCTTTTGCTTACCATCATCCTGATCAGGTTTAATCCTTCCGTCTGTCAAGCTCCCCTTCCCTGGTGAGGGGGTCCCCATCTGAGGGGTCACTTTATATTTTAATCTGCCTAGCATCCTGTGCTTTTTAAGGAAAGTTGTTCGCTTGAAGTGAGCAATTGCTTTAAAAATACGTCCTCTAGCCATCCCCCAGCTAGAGGAGGAGGCGTGAGTAATAAACCTACTTCTAATATCTCTTTTCCCAAAGAAATGGGCTTTAGATTTTGCCGTGGAAGATAATTCAGTTTTACGACGCATACGTTTGGGTGGTGCATAACTTGGGTGTCCCTTCTTTCGAGACTGTCCCTGAGTGGTATAGATATGAGAAAGTCCATCAAAGAGTGCCTTCAGCTGGCTGTTATTAGTAAGACTGCTAAAGGAGGGCACACTGGACTGGCTGGAAGAACTCTGTGGGGAGGTAGAAGAAGTGGAAGTGCTGGACTTTTGTGAACTGGGGCTCTGACCAGAGATGGGGGTTGGGGGTAGAAGTGAAGAAGGTGGAGGTTTTAGCTTTTGTGTGGTACCTGTAGCCAACACATGAGAAGTGCATGACTGTTTCTGAGAGACCTTTTTCCTTGGACGATAGTGCTTTGAAAAGTCTATTATTTCACCTCGTGATCTGCGACCATCAGGTGATGGTGTAAAAAACTTAGTAAGGCCATCAATGAGCCCTTTGGTTTTCTTGTTAACTTTAAGTGTAGAGGCAGAAATGTAGGTGGAGGTGGTGGTGATTTTGGTGGTGGCACCAGGCCGAGTGGGGTCTGTAACAGCCAATCTGCTGCTTGAGTCCTTCCCAGATGCAGCATGACCAGATGAAGGTGTGGTACAGACTTTAGTCTTTTGACCCCTACCAGGTGACCCCCTTCCTGTGAATGCATTCATGGATCCTTCATCACTGGTTACAGACCTAGGCAAAAATTTAGAGAATAGTATCAGCATTTAATAATAGAATTATAAAGGTACCTAAAACAAATTTATAGCAACTAGAGGCATTCAATGTGCTTAAACTTAAGAAACGGAATTGCAACCCTAAGAACTGTTTTCGTGTGTGTGCCTCCACTTAGATGTTTCTCTGCTGAAGCAGGTAGCAGCAACTGCATTTCATGTCATGATTCTCCCAGGGCCCATCCAACAGGTACTGGAAAAATCCATGTGGACCCAAGGCCAATATACGTAAGAAACTTTTGGAAGAGACTAAAAGAACACCCAATGCTTTCATTATAATTAAATAAAAATGCTACCCCTTGTGTTGTCACAAGTAATTATGATTTCCTGAAATGTCTTTTTTAAAGTATTAAAGGAAATAAGTCCTAAGTGTTACAAAAGAATAAGCTTATCTCATCTTTACTTAGAAGCAATTTTAACTCAATTTGAAAATTATGTCAATCGAATTTGGGTTTTTTTAAAAATAGAAAACATTAAAAGATACCCTCTTTCTCTCAGCATTTTATGCTTAGAATGATAACCAATAATACTCTCTAAGTAGAGGAGACAATTAATTACAGCATAAAATATTGCTGAAAAAAGGACAACAATAGCAAAAAACTGAAGAAATGATTAAAGAAAAGCTACAGCGGGTCAGACATGACATGGAAAGTCTGGTGAAGAAGCAGCACATTTACCATGGTCATTATCAGACACTGGCGTCAGAATCTTTATACGCTGGTTCTGACTGCTAGTTCAGTTCATTTCACGCTGGTTCTGCCCATACAGCTGTGTGGTCACCAGAGACTGGAGGTCATTCCACTAACACAGCTGCTTACAGGAACAGCAGCTGCCTGCCTTCACCTCAGGCTAGAACTTGCAAAGCTACCCACTTTGCAGCAGAATTATATACAATAGAAACATTTGCACGTGAATTATGGCAGTGCTGGGGCCCAAGAACGCACTTCAAAAATTATCAATTTAGCTGAAGGCTAATAATGAAGAAATGGAAGCCTGAAAATATGATACTGAATTATAAAAATATCTTAAGTAATTACAAATAGAAGAGCACATTTTAGTGGTCATCTTGTACATAAAGATTTAATGAACAGTTTTAGCACTCTGCTGAAGGGGAGGCTGGTGCAGATCAACGGGTCAAGCTACCAGGCTCATCTGAGGTGGCTCAACCACCAGGAGCTTTGCCCGACGCCACCGATTCAGCCAAATCAGGTTAACGCTGGAGATCTCTAGTGTCACAGCGAGGGTTACCAATAAACAACTCATCCAGGCTACAATGTTTCGCATTTGAATGCTGCATTTGGACTGTATCTGGAATCGATTGCCCAGAAAGGATAATATGCTTATAAAGCATGTAAAAAGGAAAACTCCCTAGACTGTCTTAAAAATTCCTAAGCTCAAAGGACAATTTTGGACAAACAAAAAGTTAGGATTGGTGCCAGATGTAATTTTCAGCTGTGTCCTTTGTTTAGAAAGTTTATATTCTAATTTGGTTTTTTTAATTGGGCCCTGAGGATACAGTCCCATTTTAAGAACAATGCTTACACAGAATGAATGCAAAAACATATAATTTCTACTTCAAATGATGCTAATATGAAAGATTTTATTCACAAATGTTTCATGTTTGCCTCCAGAAATTAACAAAAATTCCACTTAAAAATGTCCACCAGTTAAAGGATTTTCATAGAAAACTCTAGAAAGGAACATACATTTTCTATGTCGCCTTTGAGAGATAAAGGTGCAGGAGGATACTGTTTTTCAGAGAGCAGGGATACAGTGAATTGCTTCAGATAAAATTAGGGGGAAAAGAGTAAGCAAGCGAGCAAGATACCTGGTGTTTGTTCACGGTGTGTGGTGTGTGCGGAGCACCTCATTTCTACATCACAATGGCCCTTTCACTAAGCCTTAAGAGACAGGGCAATGGTCTTACTGATAGAACTGCCTCAGATATGCAAGTCGACTGATTTCATCTGTAAACACCTTATTTAATGCTGACAGTCAAATCTATACTCGATACAGGTTAAAAAAATACACCCATTTCACTTCTTCTCTTTTCTCTACTTCTCCAAGTAACTCCTGCTAAATGTTCTACTGGGCTTTAGTGGCAACTATATGGCAACAGGCTAGTGGAAATGGGGTTATCACAGTAGGCCATTGCAAATAGAGTATTTTGTATGTCTGTTTGCACACGTGTGCACATACCAAATGGCCTGTCTAACTCTTCGGGGACAAACATGAGGACAGTCATTTGCAGGTTTCTCAGAAGCTCCAAGTTCATTAAAGGGATCCTAAAAAGTTGTAATACTAACTAAATCAGCATAGAAAAGAGAAGTATTTTGCTAAAATGTTATCTGGAACAATAAAAAAGATTCATAATAGACATGGACAAATCCCTCTCTTGTTTTAAAATTCCCATAAAAATGCTTATATAATTAAGCACTTCTAATGCACAGCCAGTAATAAAGTAGGCTGAATGACTGTTTCCAATTCTTACATTCTGCTTCCATCCTGCAGCTTGAAAAATGTCGCTTAGCATCACAAATACTGCCAAAAGAAGACCCCAAAATGCCAATTGTAATTAAAAATGTTATTTTCAAAAAATTTCCACAGCTTATGCTAATAGGAGAAATATTCCTCATCCCTTGAGTTTGTAAAAATGATGCTAAAAAGTTAATGGAATCTAAGGGGGTTACAATCACCTATATTTTAAAGCACAACATAAAAGATTTCTTTTGATAAGATCTCAACCTACAACAATCGTTGCTTTAATTTATTTTTCGGTCGTCCAATGGGTTTTGCATATCGTCGTTTTATTTGTGCAGCTTTCTCATGAAGTAGTTTTCTTCCCTTTTTCTTTGGTCTGCAGACTTGGCAAATCCACATCCCTGAATTAATATATATATGAGAAAAATATTTTAATGTTTCATTTTAGGAGAGAGATTAAATATAAACTGCAGCTGTAATAAGCTGCCCAAGGATGCCTGTATGCAGAACTAGACTCCAGAAGGTGGATCATTCCCTTTTGTTATTCTCCTCAGGAAGCCGTCATTAACGGTCAGTATCCCCTGGGTCAAGTCAGTGAGAGCAGAGGGCTGCCCCTATCTCAGGACCCTTCCATTAGGCTTTTCCCAACATGTCACCAAGCCTCCCTCTACCACATAAACACACATGAAAACCCGATCATGTCAGATATATCTTTTGATTTGAGGAAGATATTTTCAAGTCAATCAGTTTTTGGAAATTCTGGAAAAAAATATTTGTTTTATCGTCTCTGGAAATTTTCCACACTAAAAAAAATTATCTGTATAAAATATAATTTTTAAATTAAAACTGAAAAATTTTAAGTACAATGGAACTACAATAATTAAAACTATACATCTGGCACAGGGAAATAGATCAACGGATGAGAACTGAAAGACCAGAACAACTGAAGCCTGTAGAAAAATTCAGCTTATCCAAAAAGGTCTTATTTCAAATCAGTGGGGAAAGGATAAAATGATTCAGTAAGTGGTGACAGAACAACCAGTTATCTATCTGGAAGGAAAAGAATTATTTCCTATCCTTTATGAAAATAAATGCTAGGCAGATGAATATTATAATATGCCAAATTTAAATGTTACAAGTACCAGGAAAAATATGTGGATATTTATATAAGCTAAGCGTGACTGACATGTAAGACTGAAGCCATAAAGAAAATGATTCATGGATTTGACTACATAAAAATATAGAGAGCTTCTGCAAATCAGTAAGAAAAAGGTGAAAAACCCCAATAGAAAAATGATTAATGGATAAAAACAGGCACTTTACAAAGATGATATACAAACAGCCAATAATCAAACACAAAAAAGTTCAATCTCACTGCTTAAAGAAAAAAATTATTGGACATCTTTTTTCTATTATCAAATTGGTAAAAATTTAAAATAATAACACGATTTCATTGAATCTAAGACACTACTGACTATCAGATACATCTGATTTCAAAGACATTAAACGTAAATAAAGTGTGTCTTAGTCTCAATGATATATAGTAATGGTGAGTGTTGGTCATAACACAGGGAAACAGGTATTCTCATACACTGGTGGTGGGTCCGAAAACTGATACAAGCTTTCACGTACATAGCCTTTTCCAGCAATTCCTCCCCTAGGAATTTATCTTAAGGCAATAACTGTGTACGGAAAAAATTGCAAACATTTGTAATGTCCACCATGGGGCATTGGTTAAATAAGTTATGGTTTTTTTAATTCATGGGGTTGCAAAATCAGATATGTTCAGGAACTACCCAGGTACAATATATGTGACTGAAGCAAGCTAGAATGTAAGACAATAGAGAGTAGTGAGATTGGGGCAAATTGGAGCACACATACTCTACCTAAGGACTCGAATTCAAAATTTTTAACATACTGTACCAGCTCTTCTATAATACATTTAGAGAACTCTTTAAAATATATATAATATGATATTGTACCAACAAAGCATATCTGTGTCCCACAGTCACCAAGTCTATAACCCCCACTCTATATACTATGGAGTTCTATATACTACACACTTATTAAAAACTATGTTTAGGAAAATATTTAACGATGTGGGAATGCTAGAATCTATTGTTAGGAGGGTAAAAGCATAATGTTACAAAAATATGTACAGAATGTTCCGTTTCTTTTTAAAAGGGTGTGTGGAGGCAGAGAAGGAATTTCTAATTGATTGTTCTTTTTATTTCTTTTTGTCAATCTGTATTTTCTAAATCTTTCACAATGAAAATTTATAAATTTTGTAATAAGGCAAAGTTATTTTTAATGTTTAACATATTATAAAATGAGAAAAAGGAGACTGAGGTAGGCTTGCTTACACAATAGAGACGAAAATCCTTATTCTATACGGATATATCTATAGGACAGTTCAGACGCTCATGTTTAAAATATCAACTAATGGCCAAGAAAATGGTGATGGCTCGTCTCATGGGACTTTGGAGTCATCACTATCACCATCATCAAAAATAGGTAATTTCCCACCTCTGAACACAGTGCTGAATAATATGGAGAGTGTTCTAAACTTCTGACCTACCTAAACTTATTCTAATAGGGGAGTGCTTTCCAGAGAGGAATGGTCTTTTTTATCCCTGTTTCTAAATTAGAGTCTTTATTACATACATTACCCTCAAACTAAATGCTTTTACACTCCTCTGTTCACAACCTGTGCCAAACCCACAAGTATAAGGAAGGTGGGAGGGATGAAAATATGCCTCAGGAACCTGTCTACCTCTGGGTTGTTAGACATCGGAACAAGGCTAATGAGTAGGTAATAAAACACATTTTTAGTATGGTTTAAAAGTTCACCTTTTGGCATTCTGGAAAGTGGGGGGTCACAGCACTCCATATGGAATCCTCTATCACAGGAGTCACAAAAAAGCATATTATCCTGTAATATAGCATATTAGAGACTAATTGAGACTGAAACCAACGGTAAAGGCCACAAATTCTTATGTTATCTGACTTACAGTAATAAAATATAATGAAGGAGCACCACGATCCCTGTTGAAATTTGACATTTATGTATTTAAAACTTAGGAAAGAAAATAGCAACAGTCTACAAAAAAGAAAAACTTTAACACTGAAAACTAACAATTTACCTGGAGATGGACTATTGAGAGCCGTACTTACTGCATTTTTGCCTTGGATTCTACATGCACTGCAGGTCTTGCATTCGATGCACTGCCATCTTAAGGCCTTTACATTTGTTGTTAATTCAGGACAAAATTTCAAACAGGATGGGTGTCCTATAAGAATAAAAAGCAAACTGCTTTATGGGAATGGTGCCTGCCATTTTTTAAACTCTCATTCCCTAATACTTAATAGATAGCAATGACGCCAGCCAAAGAAGCTTAAGAACTTGAAAATACAAAAAGATCAGAGAATCCAAGGTATACTTTCCTTTCTGCTTTTTCTTTCCCTGTATGTATCGCAGTGACTGTAAAAATGTTTTCCCTGAGAGAAATTTGGAAAATTTATACCAATTCCAATCACAAGTCTTGGAGAACTTGAAGATAACGGATGCTCAGATCATATTCTCACTCCTGTGTCTTCTGTTAAATCTCCTGCCCTCCCCATCTTCATCAACCACCATTTACCCAAAGTTTTCTGGTTTGCCGGACTGTGAGGGGAGTGCTGAAGTTCAAACAATTCCTGCTCTCTGTGTGTGATGAAATCATAAAACTTAAAACAACAGTTAGCTAAATAAAAAACTGGTGCTGCTTAACACAATACAACTATGAATGCCAAAAACAACAACAACAAAAACCAATAGTATACAAAGAATATCCCATTGCTGGGATATAGAAGGAAGATACTATTGCCACCTTGCCCCCAAATTCCTGAATTTAAACTCTGGAAGTAAGAGCAGAAATAGCAAATTTGAGAACTAAGAAGCTGAAAGATCCAGGTCACTGGACTATGTCAAGAAGCACACCCTCAGCAGGCTTCCCCCATTTTTCTGAGTATTTAGCCTTTCCACACTGTTTTGAGCACACTTGTCATCTAGCAGCTCTCACTTTACAGAGGAAATCTGGAGACCCCCAGGGGCAACGTCATTCAAGGAAGCCAGCCAGGCTGCACTGAGGAATCGATTTCTCCAAAAGGCTTGGGGAGTGTGAGCCTAGACTCTTTGAAAGGCAGTTCAGTTTAAAATCTGATGGTCTTTTATCACATAAACCTGAGCTCTCCAAACCTGATTTTATTTTTCTAAATCTGGTTTTAAAATAGTAAGAACATTAGTAAATCCCATGTGAAAGAACTTATAACCAAGCTGCAAAAGAAATCCGAGGAGTAATAAAAAAAGCAGATTCTGCAATTTCAAAACTGTTTTATAATTTCCTGACTTTGGCAGGCTCATTGTTTAAATATGTATTTTGGGTTGCTGCCAAAAAGGTCCTCCTCCCTAAAGCTTAACAGGTGCTTCATAAAATTCCACCCACCAGGAGATTGGGCTTTTTGAAGTAAAAACATTCAAAATCAATCATCAGTGCCGTTAATAAAAGCACACTATTCCTGAGTAAAAAAAAAAAAAAAGTCTAAACATCTGTATTTAAGATGTTGAGCAAATAAAATGTTGTCATAGGATTGCGACCTCAGGCAGAAGAGACACCCAGGCAGATGCATGTAACCTACCACACCATTCTCTTACAAGGGCTTCTCTCATTCAAATGAATGCCTGGGGGTAGGGAGGCGTTAAATATATGAAAATGATATCAATCACCTCTTTCTGCTCAGGAACAGCAAAGACAGCTTGCTTGTCGACTTTGAGAAGTATACTCTGAAGGGGGAGGGGAGAGGTCTACTTTGATCAGGGATTTTTTTTTTCCCTTATATAGTGAGGGGGGTAAAAACTCAAGTTTTAAAGAACAGCAATTTAAATTCCATCCTTAAAATGGGTCCCATCAGTTTAAAAGTATACCATTTACTTTTTTTTTCCTGCCTTTTTATTACTTCCTGTAAGTCATACATCACTAGCACATATGACCTCAATTTCATGCACTAAATTTTTCTCTACACTAAAATCTGCTTTTGTACTCTGTAGTTTAATAGTAACTAAGGTAATTCACATCATATTACAGCTTACTATTTATTCTCACATCTATTCTATGAAAAATACTTTTTAATAATTATACATTTTGAAGATTAATGGGTTTCAGCCACTTTCAATCAAGAGCGAGGAATATTCTTCCTCTTATTGCTTTCTCTCACTTTAAGCAATATTATTTATCTCAACTAGTACTATTTAAGCTACCCTATCAAATTCTAAAATCTCCAGCCTATCTTTCCTTTAGGCAGCAATCTTACCTTTATTTAGCTCAAGAGAATTGGCCATAGATCCCTTCCAGCTCTAAATTTCTAAGATTCTGTAAAGGATGCTGAGGGATGAAGAAATATTTCCATTTTATTTTCTCATGGCCAACTTTAAAATAACACAAAAGACTGTAACTGAGTCTTGATATACTACTCACAATCTATAGTAATTAGATAAAGGACAACAGTGCTATTGATAACGCAATTTCTTACCTCTCAGTTAGCCATTCCATAAACTCAACAATTCCCTCTAAAATTTGGGTTCTTTCTGCTGACACAGTTCTTGATGGTTTGTCTTTCTGTAGTTTGTTTCACTTTTGTGGTTTGTAATTTATCAGATTTCAGAGCATAATATGTATTCATTCACTCATTCATTCTTATTACAAACACATACTAAACACTAGTAGCTTATAACAGTTTCATCTAGCAAAACCAAAGGAAAACTGTTTAAAATTAAACAAGTACCGATGAGACCACAAACCAGTAGAAATGATTTTTGGAGGAACTACTGTGGGAGAAAAAAAGCACAGGCTCTGTAGTAGACAGAATAATGCCCCCCAAAGATGTCTCTGCTGTAATCTCTGTAGCCTGTAAATATACTGCTTGACATGGCAAAAGGGACTTTGCAAATGTGACTAAGGGTACAGGGTTTGTGATGGGGAGATTATCCTGGCTTATCTGGGTGGGCCCAATCTAACCACAAGTACTTAAAAGCAGAGAATCTTTTCCAGCTGGGTTAGTACAACAAGATGAAAGAAGGAGGAGGAGAGGTTCAAAGCAGGAGACAGACTCCACCCAGCTTTGTCAGCTTTGAATAGGGAAGAAGAGGGGGCCACAAGCCAAGGAATATGGGCTGCCTCTAGAAGCAGGGAACGACATTCACCTGACAGCCAGCAACAAAATGGGAATCTCAGTCCTACAAACACAAGGAACTAAATTCTGTCAACAACTTTGTGGTAATTTGTTACAGCAGCAATGAAAAACTAATAAAGACTCAGACACCGGGTCCCTCGGACTAGCTATCTAACCAACCACCAGTCTATCTGAGACACAGTGAGGAAAAGGACAGACAATTCAGATCATATAGTCTAACGGGAAAGACAGACACTAAACACGAATTAAATTAACACGTGATGACAGGGTAGCTCAGAGATATGGAAGAATCTAGCAGGAGGTTAAAGGAAGACCTTCCTAAAGAAGAGACCCAAAGGATGAGTGAGGTTAGATGGGACCAGAGGAGGGGCAGGACAGGAGAAGTTAGCATGTGCAGAGGAAGAGAAGAGCATGGTACATTTAAGGAGTGGAAAGAGGTTGAATATAACTAGTGTGCATAATATGAAGGGGATAGTGATGTGGAATGGGGTTAACAGGAGCCCAATCTGGGAGAGTTTTTTAGGGCTATATTAAAAAATGGATTTCCTAAGGGTAATTGGTAACTACTGAAAAATTCTGTGATTAGATTTACAATTTACAAAAGTAACAGGCTGCAGTATGGAAAATGGATGAGGGGAAAAAGGGTCAAGATTAGATTTAGGTTATTATAATAGCAGACTGAGTGGGTTTGGTGGGGGTGTGTGGATATACTGAGGATGTGGGATATATATTAGGACACAGAATCAATGTGTTTTTGGTGATTCCTTGGTGTGAGAGAAAAGGACAGAGGATGGTTTGTGGAACTGAATGAGTAGCCGGTGGGTGCCATTTGCTGAAATGAGAAATCCCTGAGGAGAAGTTAGATGTTGTTTGTTTGCTGAGATTTCTGTTGTTATTGTTGCGGTCGTTGTTTTTGGGTGGAGGCAGCATTGCAAGCCTGATAAGCTGTTTTGGATATTAACTCTGAGGAGCCTATGGGGCGTCCAAGTGGAGAAGTTCTGGAGGCATTTACATCTAAGGGTCCAGAGCTCAGGAGAAGACATGAAGCAAAGTAAGAAACACAGGGCCAAGGACAGAAGCCTGAAGAAACACTGAGGTGAGGAGATGCAGAGAGGCCTAGGAGCTAACAAAAGATGTGGAAGGAAGTGGTAGAGAGAAAACACGGAGAATACAGTATCACAGAAGCCAAAGGAAGAGAACATTTCAAGGAAAAAGATTCTCAACAGGTCAAACATGGCTGAGAAGAGTATTTGGTGTGGATTGAACTATGTCCACTAGATTCTCACGAAGACTGAAAAGCGACCTTTAGATTTGGCTACGTGGAGGTCACTGTTAATCCTGACAAGCACAATTTTAGTGAAACAACAGGCCAGAAGCAAGCTTTCTGCTTCCTGTTTCTCCACTTGGATGGACAATCCAGCTTTGGGCTTGTGGAGGGTGAGGCTCATCAATCCTTCCTCCTCCATTTCTATCTATTCCTCTTTGGATTCCATCTTTAGGTTTCTTTCTAGTCAAGGGTCTCCTTCTCAACCTCGTTATTCAATCTGTGTCTACTCAGTGTGAAACTGGATGACTAACCAACCAATCCCTGGGTTTTCTCACAGTGACCTTAACAAACTAGCGATCTTTTTTTTATACCTATATATCCATATAATGCACCACCTAGCTCACTCTGGGAGCAGAAGGTAGGCCAAGTTTTGTTCAGGGTTAACACACAAATAAAGACAAACCCAGAAGAGACTTCAGGTCTCCTGAGAGCAGATTGATATTCGACCCCACAGCTCTTGCTCCCTTTACTGTACAAAGGTGATTTTTCTTCCTCTCCCAGCTGCATCACAGCAGTCTTTCTCTGTCTTCAGTTTCAATGAGCTTCCACTTAGAATGATGCTGTAATTTTGAACTGTACACTTATCTTAGATTTGCTAATTTGAAAACACACATGCACACAACTCATCTGTAAGTAAGATTTAACCACCCAGCAATCTGAGCAGCAGACACAAAATTTCATTTGGTATAATATCTAATACTTATGTGAAGCTAATTAAAGATAATTTGGTCTTAATGAGGCAAAGAGAATATAACAGTGTTAATTTCAAAGTAGGCTGATCCATGAAAGTCAAGTAAAATCTCTTCCTAGTCCCAACATTTCCATAGACCTAAAGACTATCTGATGATTCTCACATTCATATTAGTGGTTAGAATGATCCTCCACATTTGTGTAATGTTTCATAGTTACTGATAATCTTCACATCATTACCTCACTGGATCCTCACAACAGTCCTGTGGATGCAGGGTGCAGACGTCATCCTCTGCATTTTACAGATATGGAAAACTGCAGTTAAACCTCCGGCAAGCAGAAGAGAACTGGAACACCACATTTGGGGCTCCTTGCATTATGCACCTCACCTCACATTTTTCCTACCTGCAAACTTGATTTTCAAAAGAACTTTTAGTAGGAAAAACAGTTAACAAAAATACTGCCCATTTGCAGCACTGAGCCATCTTAAAAATAGAGAAATTTCTAATTGGCTTTACTTTATGATGTAAGCAGAAGGAAACATTTATTACTTCCATCTCTGAAATCTAAGCAGAGTCTAAATGTGACATCATACAAACGGTACTTCAGATAGAGGTGACCAAAAAGCAACAGGCACATATGGGAAACACATTTAAGAATGATCCTCTTTATGGGCTGCCATCTATCTATACTTCCTTTTTTTTTTTTGGTTTTATACTACCATGGGTATTTTTTTCACATAAACATCTTACATCAGGGATTCCTTGGATCATTACAAAGTCTCAGTTCAATCCTAGAACCAACGGACTCTTCTACGTGTGAGACAGCGGCCATTTCCATAAGGCCAACTAAAGGTACCAAAAACTCTGTAATTCCCACTTGAGAAACTGGACTGGACCATGACACTGGGGCTTCCATCATTATTAGTGGGCACTTTTGAGCCATGCCAGCCTATTTTATTCTTTTATCCCTATAATTACCAAGGTGTCACAACAGATCACTATAACTACAAGAATTCCCCCAAGCTCTCTAAGAAGAACCATATTTTATTTTGATCCTTCTATTTAAAGACTAGCAAATAACAAAGTCCACTCATCTGATCTACTAGATGAAGTAAATGTCTACAGTGCATCTCCCTGAGTTAGGAACAAAGGTTTTTTTGACTTAAGTAGCTAAATCCAGAATGGCACAGTACACTCAAGGGAAGATTAAGTGAACCTCAACACTAGAGCCGGATCCCACTGTGGAGTCCAGAGAAGCACTCTGAGCCATCCTCAATCCTAAACAAAGGGAAACGATGACCCCAGGGCTTGAATTTCTGCCATGACCCATACCTCAACTCCAAAGCTTCTGGCTCTTTCTACCTGAAGGGAAGGGGAAAGACTGGCTTACAAAATGACTCTAGCTATATAAGCCTCTAGACACTATTCTCAATCCATTCTTCTCCATTTGTTAAAAGAGAAAACAAGAGAGTGTTTTTGAAAAGAGAAAACATAACACTACACCTACACACCCTGGAAAAATAAGAAACTTTAGAGGAAAAAAATTTCAGTGACCTCAAAGTATAAAGGAGATCAAACCTCTCCTTTGGCAGGTCTTCAATCTGGGAAAGACAAGGGGAGATTGATTACATCAGAAAATCTAAGATCTGCCTGTTTAGAATTACACCTTTGTGCCCTGTGAAGGAGGCCCTGAAGTTGTGATCTAGAAGATAATGATCTCGAATTCCTTATCAACTCATGTAAGTGTATCACCAGAGGTAAGGAAATATATGAAGGGAACTTTTCTTCCCACATTAAGTGCATCTTTAATCTGTCTTGGCGCCCAGACAAATAGATACTCAAGAAATAAAATAATGAAAGGTGTTTTTAAAGTACCACCTTAACAATCACAAAGGGTAAACCCTAGACAAGAGAACACCATTAAATTGATCAGGCAGTTAAACAAAAGAATAATTCATTCAGAATGAGCCTCGTGAGAAAACCCAAAAGATAACTACAGAGTCAGAACTGATGAGTGAGGCACTACCTCACCAGGATAAAACAGGGAGATTGTAGGGTTGAAATTTATTAAACTGAACATACAGATAATGTTTCCATGCCCTTTTGTCACTATCCATGATACCATGGGCAGGTAAAAGAATTTTAATGAATCTGTAAAGCCCATCAAAAAGAGTGTCAGAATGCATTTCTTAAGCAGAGTTTGAAATGTCTTATTTCCAAGGCTCTCCTCTCCTAGTCAGGTCCTGAAAGCTGCGGAACCACATAGGGCCTATCAGGTTAAACCTTCACAGGAGGAGGAAGGATCGTTACACAACAACGTCATTCTTCAGTGTGAAACATTTCCTCTATCCAACCATCAAGCAGCTGTCTTAGATGGTGGTAAGATTTAAATTACTCACAGCAATCAAGGACAACAATATCAAACATGCCAAATAATAACAATGGCTGACATTTATAGTTCACTTACCATAGTTCTTGTAGACCCTGTGCTAGGCTATTTACTTGTGTTCTCTCATTTAACTCCCACAAAACCCAAGAGATAGGTGCTACCATCATCTAATTTTCTAATGAGGAAACTCAGGCTCAGAATGGTTAAATAACTAACTCAAGGAAGAGGAGCTGGACTATGGTTGGCTCTCAAGTTGGCTCTTAACCACTATACTATACTGACATCCTAAATGAGTATGTTAGGGTGTTGCGCAGGTTTGTTGTTGTTTCTAAAGATAACTATAACTAGAGAACTACTTGGTCATGAATTTTAAAATAACACTTTGGGGATAAAAGTTTCAGCAGTCTAGGGGAAGAAAATTTTAAAAATTAATACGAAGAGATTAATTTTTAAAAATCCAATAACTTCCACTTAATTTGTTGATATATATATTTGTGTATGTGTACGTATATAAGTATGTGTATATGTGTGTGTATATACATACATCTAACCATATATCTATCTCACCTAGGCAACTATCACCTGCTTAACAAGAAGGAAGACTGGCTTGGTAAGACAAATTCTTTTAATGTAAGCACAATTTGACTTTTAATCTCATTATAAAAGTGGAGATGTGGTCTTAAAATCTTATGCTGAGAAAAAGGCAGAGGTGACAGCTACCTTGAAAGCATTTTGGGTATTGGCGTTTGACAACGGTCCAGTGTCCCTACCCAGCAATTCCTTAATTTCAATATCACCTTCTGCATAGATCACTCTTTTCCTATCTTATTCTAGGCAATTTGAATTTCTTTCATGCCTGATGATTTCTTGATTCTATCATTGCAGTTTCCAGAACACTGTCCCTTTCATTTGGAGTCACACAGAGCTGGGCTGTAATATTATATTTCACCAGTAGGTGTCATGACCTGAAACACTATATATTCCAACTCAAATCTCTCTTAAATTGAGACTTCAGGTTATAGAAAACAAGTGATTCTGATTGTATTCAGCTTGAAAACTTAGAACTCTCTACATTGAATTTAAACTGCAATGTTGGGCCGGCCCCCTGGCCTGGTGGTTAAGTGAGCGCGCTCCACTGCTGGCGACCCGGGGTTCGGATCCCGGGCTCGCACCGACGCGCTGCTTCTCTGGCCATGCTGAGGCCGCGTCCCACATACAGCAACTAGAAGGATGTGCAGCTATGACACACAACTATCTACTGGGGCTTTGGGGGGAAAAAATAAATAAATAAAATCTTTAAAAAATAAAAAACATAAAAAATAAACTGCAATGTAGAATACTCCACACTGAATTACCAATGCTGGGTATGAAATCAAAGCTTAATTATAAATATTAATATATAGTGTTATATCAACATATATCTTTATGTCAGTGCTAATATACTCACACTTTTTTTCCCCTCTATCTGCACTTACTTTTTAAACTTAAAACCTATGCTATTACCAAATAATTGCTTTAAATAACAAACATAGTTTTGATAAAGAGATAAATGGCATGTAGCTATAATGGAGAGTCATTGTACATACACACAAAAAATACCAACTTACCACTACTGCCACAATCTGCACAAGAGAGGAGTTCTTCTGGTTTCTTTTCACGATTTGATTCTTTAGTCCCCAGACAGAAGCTACATATTGGAATGGGATCAGCACGGGGCTATGACAGAATTAAAATGAAAAAATACTGTTAGTTTTCCATTTCAAAATTAAAAACAAAATATTCAAGTCAAAAGCTTCTTATAAATTTAACCAAAAAAACCTGCTAAATAAGGTATTCAACATTTTCTGCTAATAAAAAAAGCTCTTAAATTATTTGATACTAAAGTATTACCTAAATAATATATTTAAGTGCAATATATAAAATTCAGAAGTAATTTTCATTATACCAATGAAATCTAAGACCTTTATATATTATATAACCTTCCTGAAATGAACATTATTAAGGATTCATTTGAAATCTCAATCGTACCTATAAGCTATATGCCTATAAAAAATTGATTCATCTATTCAGTATTATAATCTATGAATATCATCCAGTTAGGTCAGATTGTTTAAGCTTTATTAAACGTTTTAGTGCAGGTTACTATTATTCATCTATTAAATACTTGACATAAAATCTTGCTATGTTTTTAGGTGACATAGAGTTAGAACTAAGCAAGAACTTTAAAATTCTATAGGATCACTTGAGAAGATCAAAAGACCATTAACAAGGCCTCTCTGGCATGTCTTCAAAAGTAAACCACACCATGCCACACAAAGGAGATAAACTCTCAATCTCTGACATTTCCACTTTAATAAAAGAAACAACAGAACATTTGTCTAACCCCCTAGCACCCTCAAACTCTCACTAAGGAAACTGCTTTTAACTATGTATAAATCTGCATACATTTTAGTGTGTCCATTGTTATTTATGACTACCAAGAATGTTAGTATTCCATACATATGAATAGTTGACTGTGCCTACAGATCTGGTCAAATTATTTTGAACAGCCAAAACTGTATGAAAACTAAAATTTTATTGCATATTCCAAGCCTTCACACATGTTGTCTGCTGGCCATCTGAATGTAACTATAATGTATTTGTATTTGAATCTCATGAATCAAAAATTCAGGGCAAGAAAACTTAGCATAATCACAAATGTTTTTTAATATAAATTAAAAACAAGATTTTGCTATGTCTAACTTTCTAAATATACATCAGCACAGAATAAACCTCATTTGTTCAGCTACTCTATCCCAAATGCCTAGTACATTGTCTGATGCACAGTAGGCACTCAAAATATATTTGCTAACTGAATAAATGAAAGAAACACATACTAGTTAAAAAAACCCTCATCTCTAAGATAATATTTCAAATGGTTATAATTCCAACAAATATCTTGGTTCACTGTGACAACATGTCATCAAAAAACAGAATTCATCTTATGACCAAGCATTTGTAAAATTGTTCAATATGACTGTTAATTTCATCTTACAATATGAGTGTTCATTATCTTGCCCTTGTTTTTGGTTTACTTCGTTCTTTTAATATGCACAGGCTTTACTTTCTGAGGTAACTATGCAAATGTATTTTTGTAGCCCCAGTTAAAAAGCAGAATATAAAACACTCTGTACTAGAAAAACCAAAAAAGACAAGCTACAACAAATTGGTCACTGACTCCAGCCACAATTTTTTAAATGCCAGATAATCAGCACTGCATAATTATGGATTCACAGTTATTACTTGCAACCGCTCAACTGCAGTACCTTGGGAACACTTCTGTTCCTTTAAATAGCAATTAAAAGAACAATCTGGTTTTAAAGTGACAACATTCCCCTGATAGATTCTAGCTAAAACCCAGTCCTTGTACTAATGGGATTACTGCTTTCATTTGACATAACAATGCTCAAGCCATTGCTGCCATCCTTGCAGTGATAAATAATTTACAAAATGTCACATATCATTCATGCAATGAAACAAATCCAAATCTGCAATCCATTTTTCTTTCCCAGATGAATTTTTAGTTGTAAGAAAGACATGGCCATCAGCCAGCATTCAGCTCATTTTTCGTTTTTAACTAAAGGTAACATAAAGGACAAAGGTTGCTAGTAGTTCATGGCCAGAAAGACTGATGTCCCACACTCTTCCCAGTAATAGAAAGCATAGATGCTATCACTTCACGCTACATTCAAGTGAACCCCTCCACACTGATGTATGCTCACATCCATTTATTTTAGGGATAACTATCTCACAATACTCTGTAAAACCACTGCATTATACAGAAATGTCTGCCCTGCTGAATTATTGATAACTCAAAGCACTTTTTGCTAACCTCAGTATAGCCGAGTCTAATTAACTTTAAAAAACTGTCACTTGCATGAAATGAAACTTTTACAGTAATGCATGTAAATGGGTCCCAGAATTATTATGATTCACTATTCCCAATCAGACTACATATAGACTGTTTCAAAAAATAATCCTGGTAATAGATTAAAATGGATTGCCGTCAGAAAGAGGTGTGAACAAATAGCAACTGGATTCTACACAAGTCCACTACAGACAGATCACATTAAGAGGTCTGAAAACAGAATCAAAGATCTCCCAATTCTTAATTCCTTTCTTTGAAATTTCACAAAGGCTCCTAACTTGTTGATCACATGTGCTTATCAACATGCCTGTATATTTCAGAGAATTAACACTCATGAATAGGTTTAAACTCTGCAAACTGCTCAGGAAGCACCTCTTCCTTGTCTCCCAAGTAATAGTCCTGGGGGAGCTGCTAGGTTAGAGGCCACTCATATACTATATATCTCATCTAATCACCTTAACAATCCTGCCAAGAATGTTATGTTATTATACCCATTTTAGGAAGGAAATTGAAGATCTGAGAAGTTAGGTAACTTTTCTAAAGTTGTATAGGTTTAACTGTGGAGCTGGGATTTAAACACAAGTCTGTCTTCACTAAAGCCCATTTCTCACCTGTTCTACCTCCCCCCCTCTTCTCTCCTCTCTCAGGAAAACAAATGTTTAAAAATTATCTTTCCATCAGTGGCAATAACTCTTTACTAATGTGCTCATAATCTCTTCCATCCAATTTGTCCCATGACCGATGGCATATGTTTTTAAAACTATTAAAAAAGCAACCACTAAGATGCTATACATTATTTATTAATTACAATGGGGGAAAGGTACCTTTACATGGAGAAATCTGGTAGACACCTCCTTAACCAAGTGATCAAAGCTATCACCAATATGGGACAAGCTGACATCATGCAACTGAGCGCTGCACTGAAGGACTCAGCACTGCCTATGCAGTATTCTTGCTGGAAACATCTACCCTGAATCTAATCATAAGGAAACAATCAGCCAAATCCAAATTTAGGGGCATTCTGTAAAACAAGTGGCCTGGACTCTTCAAAAAATGTCAATGTCATGTTAAGACCCAAAAAAGGGCAGAACCAATTTAGGCAACTAACAGGGTATGAAAACTAAATACGATTTGTGATCCTTGCTTGGATTCTGATTTAAAAAACAATACTCACAGCTATAAAGGACATTATTTGGATAATTACGGAAATATGCACTAAAGAGTAGATAACATAAACTAGATATAACAAATTTCTTGAGTCAACATAATTATGATTGTATAGCAAAATGTCCTTGTTCTTAGGAGTTATGTGCTTAAGTATTTTGCAGTAAAGTGTTATGACATCTATAACTTAAGCTCAAATGATGCAGGGGGTGGAAAACCTATGTGTCTTTGTATGTGTGTGTGCAGAGTGGGAGAGAGAAAGCAAATGTGGCAACATATAAATGGCTGGTGAATCTATGTAAATGGTACATGGGTATTCATTATATTATTCTTTCCATTTTTCTGCATGTTTATAATTTTCCAAACAAAAAGTTGATGGGGAAAAAATTGTATCCCCTCCACTCCCAAAATAGATCTAGAATGAATTACTATATAGTTGGATTACAAGCGTTTATAAAATTAAATATCTCAACTCAATTACTGACTCACAGGAAATACAGAGGACAGAGGAACATGTCAATCTATATAGCAGGGGGATGCAAATACCAAAACTCCCGAGGACAAATGACCCAGTTTCTTCAACAAATAAATTAAAAGGGAGACAGAGTGAGCAAGCAAGGCTTATCAGCCAATCAAAGTGTATAGTCCTTATCTTGATCAGGATACAAATAAATTATAAAACAAACAAAACAGGATGAGCTACTGAAGGAACTGGGGCTAGTTAGCCCTGAAGAGACTGTTGGGAGGGAACAAGATGGGTGTCTTCATGCAGGGGGAAAGGCTAGATCTGTTCTCCATGGCTCCAGAGTACAAAACTTGGACCAATAGGGGTTATTGCAGAGGGAATTAAACATTCCAACAGAGCTGTCCAGCAACAGAATGGATTATTTTTTTCCTGCTTCCTTTATTTATTCATTTTATTTTTTAAATTGTGACAAAATATACATAATATAAAATTTACCAGCTCAACCATTTTTAAGTATACAGTATTTTTTTTTTTAAGATTTTATTTATTTATTTTTTTTCCCCCCAAAGCCCCACTAGATAGTTCTATGTCATAGCTGCACATCCTTCTATAGTTGCTATATGTGGGCCTCGGCCTCAGCATGGCTGGAGAAGCAGTGCGTCAGTGCGCACCCGGGATCCGAACCCGGGCCGCCAGCAGCGGAGCACGTGCACTTAACCGCTAAGCCATGGGGCCGGCCCCAGTTCAGTAGTATTAAGTATATTCACACTGTTGTACAACCATCATCACCACCCATCTCCAGAACGTTTTCATCTTCCCAAACGGACACTCTGTCCTCATTAAATACTAACTTCCCATTTCCCCCTCCCCCACAGTCTCAGGCAACCACCTTTCTACTTTCTGTCTCCATGAATTTGACTCCACTAGGTACCTCATGTAAGTGGAATCATACAGTCCTCATGAAATGGATTATTCTTGCAGGATGGTGAAGATGCCACAGTGGACAAAGGAAGGAGCCTTGTACAAGTTAGAGGTCTGGGATTCTTCAAAGGTCCTTTCTAGAACAAATATTTTAATGGTTCTATGGCTGGATAATCTCTACAGCTCTTCCCAATCTAATTTTTTATTGATTCCTCTATCATACTTGAAAAGACATTTTAAGAGTCTTCAGGACTCTCGACTTCAAAATAAAATAACCTTTTCTGAGCAAACATTCTTTAAATCCATGACAACGCGTTTTTGAGAAATTTTATATTTGCTTATGATTACTTTTGTTTCTGCTCTGAAGGAAATAACTTCATTTGTTAGTCTTATTAGTCTAAGAAACTGGACAAAAATAAATGAAAGCTCATGCACTAGATCAGAGCCAGGGGTATTCAGGCTCACATCCTCTTTCCGACAATGACACAAAAAGGAGTTTTGTCCCCATGGTCTCCATGCACAATGATCAGGGATATAGCCCTCTCTTTCCATAATCCCCTATGGAGTCATCTCCTTGAGTCATCTGCAACTTCTTGAATCTACTTACAAAACATACCATTTTAGTAATTCCAAGTGTTGAAAACAATTCAGCATTTTTCATTCATGTATTCGTACTTGTATCATGGGAAGACCTGGATTTAAATTTTGTTCTCTGAGCCTTAGATTTCCTCATTTGTAAAAGGGCACAATATTGTCCATGTTGTCTAGCGCTAGGGTTGCTAAAGTTCAAATGTGAGTGAGTGTGTGAAGTATTTTGTAAACTATAAATTATAGTTCTATTGAAACATTGTTACGATTATTGCAAAATTCACTTTGGCTATAAAAACAAAAAAAGCAAACAAATAACTTCAAGTCTTTAATAAACATCAGCACAAATGAATTGCTGTGGAGTTCAGAATTACTCTACAAAAAGACTTTGATTCTGTGAGCCCCCATCATCAATATTAATCTTAGAGGGTTTCTTTTGTTTTTTTTTTTCAAGAATGAATTAATCAGGGAGTACGGGAACAGGGTAGAAATGCCTCAACCGGGAGCCAAGAGGCCTGTAGCTGATTTAATAAAAGGAAAGCTCAAAGTAAAAGAAAAGAAAAAGGTGTCAAAGGAAGAAAAGCACAAATATAAAATCTTAAATGAATAATACCATAAAAGCGAACAAAGATTAATATAAATCCCTCACACTCAAGTAGCAAAAAGTTCATCTTTGGAGAATGTTCTCTACACTTTAGCTCAGACAACTCAATTCAGTACCTGCAAAAGAAGTTGTATGAAAGGGCTGTTTTAAGACTGTTCTGTATATATCTCTTTAATTTGCACCCCTGTATTATTTTGCACTGAAATTTGAAGTTTAGGGAATGCTTCTCTGTTTACCAAAATGCTTTTCTTAAATTTCTTACTTGCGCCAAACACCAACCCTATGAGACAGGCCTGGTAGCTCTTGCTGACTCCATTTTACAGGTTAAGTTAAATGCCTCTCTACGGTCACAGAGCTATTAAGACAGAGGGACCCCAGCCTGCTGACTACAAGCCCTTCACTCTTTCACTTTCCCCATGGTTGGTCTTTCCTTTCATTTGGAGCTTGATTCAGATACCACCTTATCAAAGAGCTATGCTATCCCTTACCATTCTCTCTGAAATTGCCCTCTATCAGCACCTCTGGATCCTCCAGGCCTTGCTTTATTTTCTGCACAGCACTCATCATCATCTGACATATTATGTATCATTTGTCTATTTTGTTTCATTTACTAAACTATAAAGGCTCCATCACTAGGGCAGAGACTCTGTTCATTGCTGTAGCTCCAGCCTCCAAGTACATTTTTGAATAAACGAATGAACAAATGAACAAACTGCTTTCAGGTTAGGAACCGGTTCCTCCAGTTTAACAGGTCCCAAAACACTGACTACTGTTCTTTGTTTTAATGTGTATCCTTAATGGCTACCATATGACGTATGAAGCAACCACTGATGGCAAGGTGGGTTCCATTACTATCTAATCTGAAGGTTTTTTTCCTACTCTGACCATTTGTAATCAATGACATGTTTGGGCATAATTGCACTTCTCTGGGTATAATCTGACAAGAGAGAACTAAAATTTAAAAATAGCTGGGAGGAAATTACCTGGCCACTACCACAAGTAGTAACTATTAGGGATCACTCAGTAATAGTCACTATAGGTTGTGTTTAAAATAGATTTGGGGCCACGCCCAGTTGACAGTACCTAACTGTGACCCCGCCCCCTTCTTTCCCTCTCAGGAAAGAATACAAGTCAAAAAATAAAAAAAAGAAGTCAAGGAAGATGAATGCACTGCAGAGGTTAAATTATAATAAGAGAACGAATCTGTTCAACCTATTTAAAAAAAAATTTACAAACTCTGGTGCTTTATTATTGGTCATGAATTATTTTCCACAAACTTCACAACTGACAGTACTGGGACAGAGGTTGAAAATGGTTTGTGTTGTTTTTAGGGTAACATGCTAACTTTTTTTTTTGGCCACTTCAGGACTCTACTAGACATTTATCTGTTAAAGAGCTGGACTTCATTTCTTGCCACTTAACCCACTTATTCAACTGATCTCTGTCTGAACAGATCAAGCCCACTCCTAATTAGGATACAGATCACACACACTCAGGGTTTTCGTTTATAGCAATCTGCTTAAGATGTGTTCCTTGGAAATATAGTAACTTTAAAAGCAGAAACTTCCTAAATTGTCTTATTTTTTAAGAGCATTGTCTTGTTCCTGATGGCACGTGCTGTAACTGTAATCAGTGCAGCCATTCCTCTGAAAGAAGGTTTAGTGACCAGCTCGCCTCATAGCAGATCCTTCAGTGCACAACAGAACTCTGTTTACAACGGTCTATCATCATTTTCTCTATACTCATGTACCCTTTTGTTTTATTCTAAGGCTATTCTTGCAATTCTGTCATGAATTTTTGACCTGAATAGATGCCTAAATAATTTTTTCCAGAAGATAATTGGAGATATACTTATTATAAGACTTTTCACAGACAACAATTTTACCATAATTTTACTCTCATAGATTTCTACTGTATCACCTCCCCTGCTCATTATACTTCTCTGTGGGTAATTGGTTCTGTGAGGGAGCACTACAGATTCAAGTTCTGTATTACTCTGGGCAAAAGGATTTATTATTGTTAATGTACGGAGATCTTGGATGTGACTGCGTATTTTACCTCCTTGTCACAGTGAAGAGGATTCTCTTTATTTTAAGAGTGGCAACAAGTAAATTAAATCTAATAAAATAAAAATATTTAAAAGCATCCCTACACATATCCATAAATACATTACTTCTTTTTTCATTTAGAGAAACATTTAGGAACAAAAACAATATCAATGACCACATACTGGGAAATTCCCATAATCAAAGGCTGATTCAGAAGTACAGAATAATAAAAGCTTAACCACAAAAGAGAAGGGAAGACTTTCTAAGAACATCAGCCACCACAGTTATCAATTGTGTGGATCTAATTGAAATGCTCACACTGTATCCTGTAGTCTAGAACTTGTTCTAATTAGGCAGGTGTGCCATTTATAAGAGTGCTGATTAAGGAAAGTGATTCTATTGGAAGGAAACAAATCTAATCCTGCACACTGCATTTAACAATAGCATCTCATTTGTTCTTTTTTGGGGGGTGGCGAGTAAATGAAGCCTACAAATTAGGAGCGGAGGAGGGCGTGGGAAGGACAATGAAACAACTGCCTTCCCCCAGGGTCTTTAATTTCTTATCTGGACAGAGACTTGGCTTTTCAGATTTCATCTGAAAGTCTCTCCACCACCCCAACCCTTAGAAACTGCAGATATTGCATTTATCTTCTTAAGAGGGATCAAAGTCTGATTCAACACAGCTGGAAATTCAACACATGGTTACAGGAAGTCTGCTTAGGATTTACAAACTATCCTCTGCGGCAAGTATGTCATAATATTAGCAATATAATACAAACCCTACTCTAGATTTTGAAAAATGGAATTTTAAAATCAATTCATATTCAAGTGTCACAAATCTTTAATGGTTTCTCTCTCTTTTTTTCTTTTTTTAGACTTTATTTTTTTTAGAGCAGTTTTAGGTTCAGAGCAAAATTGAGGGGAAGGTACAGAAATTTCCCATATACCTCCTGCCCCCACATATGCAGAGCCTCCCCTATTATCAACATCCCTCACCAGAGTGATCATTTGTTACAACTGATGAACCTCCACTGACATATCATTATCACCCAAAGTCCACAGGTTACATTAGGGTTCTCTCTTGGTGTTGTATATTCTATGGCTCTGGACAAATTTATGATGACATGTATCTACCATTACAGTATCATACAGAGTATTTTCACTGCCTTAAAAAGTCCTCGTGTTCCGCCCACTCATCTTTCTCTCCCCTCTAACCTCTGGCAACCACTTATCTTTTTTTACTGTATCCGTGGTTTTGCCTTTTCCAGAATGTCATATAGTTGGAATCATACAGCTGGCTTCCTCGGTTGCCCGAAGGCATCCATTTTAATCTAGATGTGGTGCCTATAACCCCACCTAGGCATGATGTGAGCGTAGATACTCTCATTACCAATTCCACCAAGAGAAACCTGCATTAACTGCTCAGAGGAGACACAGGCAACTGAAATGATTGTAATTAGATCCAAACAGGGAAGTAGAAGAGAAGAGACAAAGGTAGGTGGATATTAACAAGCTAGAAAAGTCATGTTAGTCACTTTCTCAACAATATCACCACCACCACCACCCCAACAATGTTCTACATTCACAGAGATTTACATGGCAGTTGAGATGCTATGCACTGTTCAGTAAGTCACTAATATTTACTCAGCATCCAAGTATGCCAAGTAGAATATAACTGGTATTCCAAGTGCTTGTCCTCACAGAACCAATAAAAGTAGTGTAATTCTATTACCACATTTAATTCTCAATAGCCCTGCGGGCACATAAACCATCTGGTGTACAGAATTTCCAGGCCCCTGACTTTTTTGCTTTGGGTTTTCCTCACTTTCAGACTACGTCTGACCCTTTCAATTACAGTAGTCATAAGCAGGAGGCAAAGAGGATTGCTAGGATAATTACTACCTGAATGTCAAGAGTTCTGACCTTGTTTGTTGGACTCTTCCCTAAATCTCTTTCGGCGGAGCCTCTCGACCTACTAATGCTTTAGGCCAGGCACCACCCTGAGCACTCAGATGAACATTATTGGTGACACTGCTCTCTAGTGCTCCAGCATCACTGCAGGCTGTATGGGAACTGCACAAAACATAAGCCCCTCCCCTACCCAAGCAAGCTACAGCAAGGCCAAGAAGAGAAACACCAGATGTGACAGGCTTTCCCCCCAGGGCAAGGATTTTTAAGCTCAATTTCTTAGAACTTTAAGAGTCTACACTGGCCTACTAAAGGATATACAGTAGGTGCAAAAAAGCTCTTTATTTTTGTGAAATCAATTTTTTTGCATATTTTAAGTCAAAGCTCAGTACACTGTGAGCTCTCTGAAGGAAATTCTTGTTTGGTTCACTTAATTACCACACATAATGAAGGAACTACACACACTGTAGATGCTTGATAAATATTTGTAGAATATATAAATGTAACATTATTTCTCATACTTGGTACTTTCTCATCATTTTCTATACTACATTCTTGCTGTAGTATATAAATGGTAAACAAAGAAAGAATAATAGAACAGCACATGGTTATGGGGGAAAACAAACACTTAACATATTTGCCCATTTAGAATCTTCACATCTACCCACTTACATTTTTTAAATTGTAAAATATACATAACATAAAAGGTACCGTTTTAACTATTTTTAAGTGTAAAGTTCAGTGGCACTAAGTACATTCACATTGTTGTACAACTAAGTTAAGGTATATTTTATATACAATGAAATGTACAGTTTAAAGAGCTTTGAATACACTCATATAACCCACATCTCTATCAAGATATAAAACACTCCATATTCCCAGAAAGTGGTCTCTTGCCTCTTCCCAGTCAATCCCTTCTCATTCTCCTTCCCAAGCAACCACTATTCTGATTTCTACCACCATAGTTTGGTTTGATCTGTTCTAGAATTTCATATAAATGGAACCAGACACTGAATTCTTTTGCATAGGGCTTCTTTTCACTCACTGTATTGTCAGATTCATTCATACTGTCGCATATATCAGTAACTCATTTCTTTTTATTACTGAGTAGTATTTTATTGTAAAATATACAAAAATTTGCTTATTCTCTCTATAGGTGATCAGCATTTAAGCTGTTTTCAGTTTAGGGCTAAAATGAATAAAACTGTTATGAACATTCTTATATAAGTATTTTTGTGGATATGTGTTTTCATCTCTCAAGTAAATACCTAGGAGGGAAACTACTGGGTCATAAGGTAGGTAGATGCTTAGCTTTATTAGAAACCTCTAGCTAGAGTATTCAAGAAAAAGAAAAATGCTCATTACCAATATCAGGAAGTAAAAGGGGATATCACTACAGATCTTGGAGACAATAAAATGATGGGAAATATTATAAACAGCTTTATGCCAATAAATTAGACAACTTAGATAAAACAGACAACTTCATTTGATAGACCAAATTAACAAAATTAACACAGAGGAAATTAAAAATCAGAATAACTCTAAATCCGTTAAAGAAAATGATTCATAACTTAAAACCTCCCTACAAAGAACTCCAGGCCCAGATAGGCTTGCTGGTGAACTCTTTCAAAGATTTAAGAAGAACACAATACCAATCTTACATGATACATTTCAAAACACAGAGGAGGAGGAAATATTTCTCAACTAATTTTATGACAGGCCAGTATAATTCTGATGCCAAAATCAGACAAAGACATTACAAGAAAGGAAAGTTAAAAGAACAACCAATATCCCTCATGAACATAAACCCCCATTTGTTTTACTTCTTAAATTTTACTTTGAAAAAAAAAAAAACTTTACTGAGGTGTAATTTATATATAATAAAATGTACCCTTTTAAAGTTTGGACAAATACATATATCCACATAATTATCACAACAATTAAGAAATAGAACCCACGGGCCGGCCTGGTGGCCCAAGCGGTTAAGTGCTCGCGCTCCGCTGCAGCGGCCTGGGGTTCGCCAGTTCGGATCCCTGGCGTGCACTGACGCACCGCTTGTCAAGCCATGCTGTGGTGGCGTGCCATATAAAGTGGAGGAAGATGGGCATGGATATTAGCCCAGGGCCAGTCTTCCTCAGCAAAAAAAAAGAGGAGGATTGGCAGATGTTAGCTCAGGGCCGATCTTCCTCACAAAAAAAAAAAAGAAAGAAAAGAAATAGAACCCTTTTATCACCCCAAAAGTTCCCTCAAGCCCTTCTGAAATCCTATCTCCTCTGCAGACCCAGGCCACTACTGATCTGCTATCTACCACTATAGATTATTTTGCCTGTTCTAGAATTTCATATATGAAATCATATAGTATGTACTCTTTTGTGACTTCCTTATGCTCAGCAGGTTTTTGAGATTCATCCATGTTGTTGCATGCTTGAGTAGTTTATTTTTTTTAATGTTACACAGTATCTCATTATATCAATATACCTAAATTAATTTATCCATTTATCTTTTGACGGACATTTGCACTCTACAGTTTTGAGCTGTATGGATAAAGTTAATATGAATATTTGTGTAAAAGTCTTTTTGCATATGTGTTTTCATTTCTCTTTGGTAAATACCCAGGAGTAGAACTGCCGGGTCATATGGTAAGTGTATGTTTAACTTTATAAGTTACTGGCAAAGTGTTTTCCAAAGTGACTGAACCATTTTACACTCCCAGTTGCACTTGGTATTGCCAGTCTTTTTAATTTTAACCATTTCAGAGAGTGTGTAGGAGTGTCTCATTGTGGTTTTACTTTGCATATTCTTGATGGCTAATGATGTAAATGTTTTCATGTGCTTAATGGCCATTCACATATCTTCTTTCGTACAGTTTCTGTTAGACTCTTCTGCCCATCATCGTCTACTGCAATACATCACCAGACCCTCTTTCAGTGAAAAACCTGTTGCCCTGAGAATGTTACAGGCAGTTTTCAGTTGTCACTCCCTTCAGAGACTGCTTCAGCTGCAGTCATGTCACCCAAGGACATGCCCCTTCCTGGGGTGGCTCACATCCAAGTGGTACAGGTCCTCATCACTGAGTGATACAGAAATATAAAGGCCTGGTCATCTTGGCCCAACTTTGTCCCAACTCTGAAGGACCAATCTAGCTCCAGAGCTACGTATGAAGTCAGCCAAGGCTGTTATTGAGCTGTACCACTGCTCAACTCCTCCCTCTACCCAATGCTGCTTTGTTGCCCTTCCTCCCACAAGAGTTGAGAATACTAAAGGAATCCCTTAATAAATATTCTGGGGCCAGCCCCGTGGCTTAGTGGTTAAGTGCGCGCGCTCCACTACTGGCGGAGTGGAGCCAGTAGGCACGCCAGTGGGCACGCACCAATGCACTGCTTCTCCAGCCATGCTGAGGCCGCGTCCCACATACAGCAACTAGAAGGATGTGCAACTACGACATACAACTGTCTACTGGGGCTTTGGGGGAAAAAAAAGGAGTAGTATTGGCAATAGATATTAGCTCAGATCCAGTCTTCCTCAGCAAGAGGAGGATTAGCATGGATGTTAGCTCAGGGCTGATCTTCCTCACAAATAAATAAATAAATAAATATTCTACACACAAAACTTTACTTCAGTGTCTGCTTCCTGAGGAACACAACCTGTAACACCTATTTTTTAAATTGGGTTGTTTGTCTTATTATTAAGTTGTAAGAGTTCCTTATATATATAATGGGTACAAGTCCTTTGTATGTATATATATACATACAAGACATATGTATTGTGAATATTTTCTCTCATTCTGTGGCTTGTTTCTTCATTTTCCTAATAATTTCTTTTGAAAAACATCAGTTTTTAATCTTGATTAGGTCTCATTTATCAATTTTTCTACTTTTTTTGTCTAGTCTAAGAAATCTTTGCCTATTCCAAAGTTGCAAAGGTTTTATCCTATATTTTCCTCTAGTTTCATGGTTTTAGTTTTTAAATGAAGTCTGTGATCCATTTTTAGTTAATTTTTGTGTATGGAGTGAGGTAATGGTCAAGATTCCCTTTTTTTCCATATGTATATCCAGTTATTCCAGGACCATTTGTTGAAAGATGTTTTTCTTCCCAATGAATTAGTCCTTCGACTTTGGTCTTCTTTTTCAAAATTTGTTTTAGCTATTCTAGGTCCTTGGCATTGCCATATAAAATTTTAATCAGCTTGTCAATTTGAAATCAGCTTGTCAGTTGAATCAGCTTGTCAATTTAATCAGCTTGTCAAGAAGAAAGCTTGCCGAGATCTTTATTGAGATTGCACTGGCTGCATAGATCAATTTGGGGTGTACTGACTTTGTCACATTATTGAGTCTTCCAATTCATAAACACAGACGTTTCTTCTTTTGTTTAGGTCTTCTTTAAGTTCTTTCAACAATGCTTTATAGTTTTCAGGGTACACATTTTGTCCATATTTTTCTAAATTTATCCCTGTATATTTTCATATAGTTTGATGCTACTGTAAATGGTATTTCAATTTCCAAATGTTCATTACTACTACATAGAAATACAGTTGGGTTTTGTATGTTAACCCTGTATCCTTGCTAAATTCTCTCTAGTTTTAGTAGCTTTCTTAAAGATTCCTTAAGATTTTCTATATAGATAATCATGTGGTCTGAAACTAGAGACAGTTTTAGTTCTTCCTCTCAGTCTGTATGCCTTGCATTTTTTTCCCTGCCTTATTGCAATGGCTAGGAACTCTAGTACAATGCTGAATAGAAATAATGAAAGGGGACATACTTATCTTACTCCTCACCTTAGGAAGAAAGTATTTGGTCTTTCACCATTATTAATGATGTTAGCTATGGTTTTTCTTTTTTGTGTGTGTAAGGAAGACCAGCCCTGATCTAACATCTGCCAATCCTCCTCTTTTTGCTGAGGAAGACTGGCCCTGGGCTAACATCCATGCCCATCTTCCTCCACTTTATATGAGACACCGCCACAGCATGGCTCTACCAGCGGTGCGTCAGTGCGCACCCAGGATCCGAACCGGTGAACCCCGGGCTGCCGCAGTGGAGCGCGCACACTCAACCGCTTGCACCACCGGGCCGGCCCCTGGTTTTTCCTTTTTTAGATGCCTTTCATCAGGCTAACAAAGTTCTTTCTATTCCCAGTTCACTGCGAGTTTTTATCACGAATGGAGTTTTAGTTTTGTCAGCTGCTTTTCCTATATCTATTCAGCTGATCATATGTTTTCTTTATTTTAGAATACTATATCATGGGCCGGCCTGGTGGCTTGGCGGTTAAGCGCTCGCGCTCTGCTGCTGGCGGCCTGGGTTCGGATCCCGGGCGCGCACCGACGCACCGCTTCTCCGGCCATGCTGAGGCCACGTCCCACGTACAGCAACCAGAGGGATGTGCAACTATGACATACAACTATCTACTGGGGCTTTGGGGGAAAAATAAATAAAATTAAAAAAAAAAAAAAAAAAAAAAAAAAAAGAATACTATATCAACCTTACATTTCTGGATAATCCCATTCTGGATAAAATATATTATCCTTTTCATATATTTCTGGATTTGCTAATTATTTTGAAATATTTTTGTGTTTTCATGAGGAATATGGTTCCATAGTTTCCTTTTTCTGCAATGTCTTTGGTTAGTTTTGGTATCAAAGTAATGCTCGTCTCATAAAATGAATTAGGATATGTTTCCTCCTACTTTCTGAAAGAATTTATCTAACATTTGCATTGTTAAATGTTTGACAGATTTCACCATTAAAGTTGTCTGTTGTCTAAGCGTAGAGTTTTCTTTGTAGTACACTTTTAAATTATAAACTCAATTTCTTTAATAGATATAGAGCTATTCAGATTTTCTATTTTGTGTGTGTGTCAGTTGTGGTAATTTGGGTATTCAAGGAATTTTCCCATTTCATCTAAGTTGCCCAATTTATTGGCATAAAATTGCTCATAATATTCCCTTATTATTCTTTTTTATGCCTTCAGTGATATCCCCTCTCCTATCCCTGGTATTGGCAATTTATGTTTTCTCCCTTTTTTGATCAGTCTAGCTAGAGATTTCTGAATTTTATTGATGTTTTCAAAGAACCAGCTTTTGATCTCCCCTATTTACTTTCAATGTTCTTTATTTGCAGAAAATGGTGATTCTAATGCAGAAATCTGATTTGTTATCATCACTATCGTTATCATTATTATTCTAATACAACACAGAAAGCCATGAGGCTATTTAGAGGGACACTCCCTTTTCCTTGGATGTAGAGTAGGAGGTCCACTCATTCTACTCTGGTGCCACATCTATATCACTCTGGAGGTATGTGGGTATGGGAGTGAGGGCAAGGTTAGTAACAGCTGGTGGTTTAGTAAAGAGGAATCCTACCAAGAATTGCTCTCTAGACAGTGGTTCTCAACCAAGTGTGAACATCAGAATCACCTATATAGCTCTTTAAAAATGTACATACCTAAGCCACACCCACAGATTTTGATTCAATAGGTCTTGGGTTGACTTAGGCATCTTCATTTCTTAACAGCTTCAAGGAGATTCTGATGGTACTTTGGGATGAGAGTCATAGCTCTGAATGATTAGGACATCAGGCAGTCGATGCTCAGGAGAGTCTAAGGAGTGGGAGAGTAAATACAGAGCAGTGAGGCTACTGAGAATTTGTTGCCCACTCTTATAACTATGGGTCTGAGGGCCCCAGAGACATAAATGAGGTTACGTACATGAACACACTTTAAAAGCGGGAAAAAAACGGCCGGCCTGGTGGCATAGTGGTTAGGTTTGTGTGCTCTGCTTCGGTGGTCCAGGGTTCACAGTTTCGGATCCCAGGCGCAGACCTACGCACCCTTGTCAAGCCATGCTGTGGCAGGTGTCCCATATAAAGTAGAGGAGGATGGGCACGGATGTTAGCCCAGGGCCAGTCTTCCTCAGCAAAAAAAGAGGAGGATTGGCAACTGATGTTAGCTCAGGGCTAATCTTCCTCACCAAAAAAAAAAAAAAAAGAAAAAATTGGGGAAAAAAAATACATGAGTTTTAAAGACATGGCTTAGTGCTAGGGCTATTTTGTTGATTTTAAAGTACTACATATACATGCTTTAAAAAAAATTCCAAACAGTACAAAGATAGACAGAATGGAAAATAAGTTTCCCTCCTGTGTCTAACCCCTGGACACTCAAATCACCTTTCCAAAGGTTCACTGAG